>NW_020664446.1:47335041-47423142 GCF_002925995.2 Terrapene triunguis | reverse complement strand
AGGGAGGGAGGGAGGGAGGGAGGGGTGAGGCTGTACCCAGAACCACCTGCGACAATGTTTTGGTCCCATCAGGCACTGGTATCTCAACCCAGAATTCCAATGGGCAGGGGAGACTGCGGGAACTATGGGATAGCTATGGGATAGCTACCCACAGTGCAACGCTCCAGAAATCGACGCTAGCCCCGGTACATGGACGCACACCGCCGAATTAATGTGCTTAGTGTGGCCGCATACAATCGAATTTATACAATCTGTTTTACAAATTCGAATTATATAAATTCGGATTAATCCCGTAGTGTAGACATACCCTGAGTGGACTGGGTCAATCAGCACTGTCAAGCTGACCCCTTATATGTCTCTGGACTCACTGGGCTGGATGAAGCGGCACTTTCAAGCTGCTTCTCCTTATATGCCCCTGGGCTCCATGGACGGGGTCAAGCAGCACTTTCAAGCTGTTACCCTTATGCGTCCCAGATTCAGCACATCCCTATCCCCACTCTCACAACACGATTGTACTGGCAGTAACCTACTTGATGAGCAAACTCCACAGTATTTTGGGCGCTGCAGGGATCTTTAGCTTAGGTAAAAGAAGTGTTGCTGTAGAGTGAATGGGGGAAGCTAAAAACACAAAAGAGTAAAGTTCAGCAAGAGAGAAGCAACCAACTTAACCATGAAAGTTATTTATTGAATAATAGTGATAACTACACAAGGAGAGCTAAACCAACATAACATACATTATTAAAGGTTAAAACCTAAGGTAGAAAGAAAACAAAGAGAGAAAGAGAAGGGGATCTCACCGCTCTCTGATGCTTGAACTGGTCGGGGTTCCCAGGTGATGGTTGTAGCTCAGGATTCTGAGGGCAGGAGACAGGCAGAGTCCCCAGCACAATCAGTCAGGAGAATATGGAGTTCCAGTGGAACTGATGCATAATTTGGAGCTAAGCATCAGAACCCTGACTAGAGGGTGAGTAGGGATTTTTGTAGAGAAAATACAATGGTTCAAGGGAGAACACTAGATTTGTTTATAGGTAAGCTGATGACTCAAGGGTTTTCTTTAGGCTAGACAATCGGAGCTGATCACTCTTGGCTATGGGTGGTGTTTTCTTCCAGGGAGCTCACAATGCAACTAGACTGCTTTAGTATTTTGGATATCAATCAAGGATTCATTACTAGAATTGGTCTGATAACTGCTGAGCTTGGTGTGTGCAGGTGTAGGTTCATTAGCATCTGGAGCAGAGATTCCCAGGATGCAATGCTTCCCTGCTTTTTCTGGTCCCAGAGTTCAGTGCGGTTCTCTGTTCTCCATTCTGTATGTAAATTGAGATGTCTCTCTGTCCCATCTTTCATGCAGATGAGGCTAGGGGAGTTGTCTCTGGTCTCCATTCTGTATGCTAATGGAGATGTCTTAATCTTGTCACCCTTGTCAGGAGGGGCCTAGGTGTGTCTCCCAACGCCCTTCACTGCTCTCCGCAAGTTTTTTCCTCTGATGGGTTTTGGTTTAAGCAGAGGCTGGGGGGGGAGGGGCGCGTGTCTTTCATGAGTCAGGCTGGATACTGCACCCTGGTTCCCCAAGAACACAGAGCTGACTGGTATCAGCTCTGCAAAATATAAAGAAACCATTTTTAAACAGTGTACTCAGTATTGCCAACCATAAGTATTCAAAGATTGATGCAGGCCCTAAAACCTCATGAAATTAGTTTAAAAATTATAAGATTTTTAAAAATAACACATTCTAGCTAGTCTTATCATCTTTTTAATTTTTGAGACTTTAGGGCTCATATTTTCAAGCTTTTCTCTGCAGCCATGCAGGCTAAAAATCTCTTTAACTGCAAACTGAGATTTTTACATAATGACATTAGGAGTTGGGGCTTAAAGAAAAACATTAAACATACTGAGACTTGTAATTAAAATCATGAGAACTGGTAACACTGTAATCTCCCAAACTAGTAAGTATTTACAAAATCAAATAATACCCCAACTGTATGAATGTGCCATATCACAAATAGGAAGAGGAAAATGTATCCCTGATTGTTTTGTTTTAGGGAAACTGCTGGTATCATGTTACTGTATTTCTATAAATACGTTGTGGGCTCCTAGAGCCCAAGCTATGCTTTCGTTGTTCTATCTCTAACTATAAAACATAGCCATGCTAATTACCAGTTATCACAGACTGATTCTATAATGGGATGTGATATCATGTAAGAACACAGTATCATAGCAAGAAATGTCACAGTTGGGAATCACACTTCCGCAAAAAGCGTCAGCTGCTGTACTTCAACAAAATATCTGGTAGCACCTCCAGGTCAGATCTTGCAATGAGTGAAGTCCCTTTAAGTCATTGGGGCTCTTCATGAACATAAGTCTGCCCAAGTGATGATCAGGGCCTAAATTTGCTTCTATGAATAGAAGAAAATGCAGGAAGAAAGTTAGTACAGAAACCACTGTAAATAGATACAACATGTAGATTTTGCATGAGATCTTGTATTCTATTGATATAATATGAAAAACAGAACAGTCAAAGAAACTGAAATCCAAGAATTCCTGATTGACAATTCAGGCCTTGCCAAAAACTCAATAAGTAGCCTTCTTCATGTCACTTAATGTCTGTCTCCCCAGCTGTGAAATGGGGAAAACATTTTGCCCACCTCAAAAGGATGTTGAGGATTAATCATTAATGTTCATATATTTAAAGCACTCTACAAGTGAGACCAAGAAAAGCAAGTGCAAGCAGTCGATAAGAGGGGTTATCAAAATACAGTTAAAACATATTGTTATTAAAAACTCTTAGCTATTAAAAGGGAATGTTTGATATCTTGGATTTGTGAAAAGTTTTTTCATAACGAGATGGCCAAAATTGTGTGGGATTTGTTCTGTTTGTTTGTTCTTTTTGTCTTAGGATTTCAAGTTTAATAGAAGACCATCAAAAAGTTTGGAGGTGATACATAAAATGGATTTCATTGCCAGCTTGCTTCTTATTTTTCCAATATATGGTGTCATCTCTCTCTTATGTGAATTAAAATATTGTATTGGGAATCTTCTATTGTTTCTTTATATTTGTCTTCCTATATGACTTAAATTACTAGTCCTGTTGTAATGTATTATCTGTCTTGAGTCTCAAACATCCTACAAAATAAAATATTATCTTAAGAGAAATTACATTTAACTGTGATCTGCCTTTACCTTTAAAAATGTCTTTAAATGTAAATTCTGCTTTCCACTAGGGACAGTGTTTCCATGGGAACAAATGCAAAATAAATCCTTTTCTGCAGAAAAGGTTATGGGTGGTGGTGGGGGGGTAGTCCTTTTGTTAAAGAATAGTTTTCCCTCTTAAGCACACAGTGATTGTATGAAATAAAATGTAGTATGCAACCTACGGAATCACTGAATATAGTTACATCTAACAGTAAGTACAATAATGTTTAACTCTTTTGGGGAGGGATATTTGTGAGATGTTATCAAATACCTTGCTTGCAGTAAGGAGTGATATTGTATATTAGTTCAACATAAGTGCTGGGAACTTAAGCCCCCAATCCTGCATTATACACTGGGTGATGCAGAATCCTACAGAACTCCATTGAAGCAAATGGGGGCACAAGGCTCTGCTTGCACAGAACAGCTTACAGAACTGGAGCCTAAATTTTAATCTTCCCATAACTTCTTATATCTTGAAACTTCACTGTTGAAGTCAGCCTTGTTAACTGCAACACTGGAGATGTTTCCTTATTTGAAGTGTGTATAAATGAAGGGCTAGATTGCTGCTTTCATTTCATGCATGTTTCTAGAAGAATCCTATCTGGGTAAGACCGTTTAAAAAAATTAGTTTCAGAGGCAGTATGTTAAATGATGCAACAACCACATTCCTCTATCCCCCTTTTTGTGCAAGTTATCCCTTGCAATCCTGAGTTACAGTTTAAATTGACCTTTTATTCTGTAACCACCATAGTTTTTAATCCCAAAGTCCTTACCTCAGTCTCTGGAAAAATTGTGGAGCAGGTCCTCAAAGAATCCATTTTGAAGCACTTGGAGGAGAGGAAGGTGATCAGGAACAGTCAACATGGATTCACCAAGGGCAAATCATGCCTGACCAACCTGATTGCCTTCTATGATGAGCTAACTGGCTCTGTGGATATGGGGAAAGTGGTGGACATGATATACCTTGATTTTAGCAAAGCTTTTGATACGGTCTCCCACAGTATTCTTGACACCAAGTTAAAGAAGTATGGATTGGATGAATAGACTATATGGTGGATAGAAAGCTGGCTAGATCGTTGGGCTCAACGGGTAGTGATCAACGGCTTGATGTCTAGTTGGCAGCCAGTATCAAGCTGTCGAGCCAAAGGGGAGGGGGCTTGGATACACCTCAATGAAGCCACACCAGGTGCATAAGTATAACCGGTTTTATTGCAAAAGTATAATAAGCTTCCCAGCCTTCACACGTTACTAAATACGTGCTTTCAAGCAAGCAAGCAAGCAAAAATCAATGCTTACGCTTCTTCTGCTACGGGCAGTCCCAGACCCTCCAGCCTTGTCCCTGCGGGCTCGTAGCAGGCACTGCTCCAGTGTGGGGAATTCCTGGTCACCCGCAAGGCCAGGGTCCGCAGATGAGATTGTTCATCTAAAGCAATTCGCATAGCCGTTTTTAATCATCATCTCCTTCTAACGGGGGGGCGTATTCACCCACAAGCAGGCTCTGGCAGGAAACAATGCTGTTTTTTATTCCCACACTTCACAGCCCTGGGGCTTGCTTATCTCTTTGCTTATTTATCCAGTCAAAGCCAGTTCACTACTAGCTCCCCCCAAACCATTCTATAACATCAGTCCAAGGTAACTTGTGGTCAGCCTCAATACAAGCGGAGTGCCCAGGTCCATCCTGGGGCAAGTTTTGTTCAACATCTTCATTAGTGATCTGGATGATGGGATGGATTGCAATCTTCACTCATTGGTCATGTTTTCTAGACCTTTAATCATTTTTGTTGCTCTTCTCTGGACTTTCTCCAATTTGTTCACATCTTTCCTGAAATGTGGCGCTCAGAACTGGACACAATATTCCAGTTGAGGCCTAATCAGTGCGGAGTAGAGCGGAAGAATTACTTCTCCTGTCTTGCTTACACTCCTGCTAATACATCCCAGAATGATGTTTGCTTTTTTTGCAAGTGTTACACTGTTGATTCATATTTAGCTTATAGTCCACTATGACCCCCAGATCCCTTTCCGCAGTATTCCTTCTTAGGTAGTCATTTCCCATTTCGTATGTGCGCAACTGATTGTTCCTTCCTAAGTGGAGTACTTTGCGTTTGTCCTTATTGAATTTCATCCTATTTACTTCAGACCATTTCTCCGGTTTGTCCAGATCATTTTGAATTTTAATCCTATCCTCCAAAGCAACCCCTCCCAACTTGGTTTTTGTCCGCAAACTTTATAAGTATATCCTCTATACCATTATCTAAATCATTGATGAAAATATTGAACAGAACCCGACCCAGAACTGATCCCTGCGGGACCCCACTCGTTATGTCCTTCCAGCATGACTGTGAACCACTGATAACTACTCTCTGGGAATGGTTTTCCAACCAGTTTTGCCCTCACCTTATAGTAGCTCCATCTAGGATGCATTTCCCTAGTTGGTTTATGAGATGATCATGTGAGACAGTATAAAAAGCTTTACTAAAATGAAGATATACCACATCTACCACTTCCCCCCTATCCACAAGGCTTGTTACCCTGTCAAAGAAAGCTATCAGGTTGGTTTGACACTATTTGTTCTTGGCAAAGCCATGATGACTGTTACTGATCACCTTATTATCTTCTAGATGTTTGCAAATTGATTGCTTAATTATTTGCTCCACTATCTTTCCAGCTACAGAAGTTAAGCTGACTGGTCTGTAATTCGCGGGTTGTCCTTATTTCTCTTTTTATAGATGGGCACTATATTTGTCCTTTTCCAATCTTCTGGAATCTTCCATGACATCTTCCATGACTTTTCAAAGATAATTGCTAAGGGCTCAGATATCTCCTCAGTCAGCTCCTTGAGTATTCTAGGATGCATTTCATCAGGCCCTGGTGACTTGAAGACATCTAACTTGTGTAAGTAATTTTTAACTTGTTCTTTTCCTATTTTAGCCTCTGGACCTTCCTCATTTTAACTGATATTCACTGTGTTAGACATCCAACCACCACCAACCTTTTTGGTGAAAACTGAAACAAAGAAGTCATTAAGCCATTTCCACATTTTCTGTTGTTATTTCCCCCCCTCATTGAGTAATGGGCCTACTGTGTCCTTGGTCTTCCATCTGCTATTGTGCTGTCCTTTCATTTAGGATTACGTTTTACTGAAGTTCCTCAGTCTTTTCTAGTCTTGATTGACTTAAATGTCATCTGCAAATGTTGTCACCTCACTGTTTGACACCTTTTTCCACATCATGAATAAACACCACCCTTTGTACCTAGAAGCATTGTACTATTAACCTTTGTCCTGGTGAAAAATTTACCTTTTACTCCTACCTATGACTTTTGTTTCTTAGTCAGTTTCTAATCTGATTGTATATTGCATCTCATTCCAGTACTCCTGGATTCCTTATAGTCCCTAAAAAAAGATATTGTTAAAGGCTTTATGAAAAGCCTAATGTCAATCAATTTTTCTTCATCCATTATTTAGGTGATCCCCAAACTGTGGGAGGAACATTTGGGGTGGCATGTGGGAAGGTCGGGGCCAGCCCCCATGGCGGGCGGGAAGGGAGCGACACCCATCTCTGGTCCCAGCTCTGCCCTCATTCCTTCTCTGTCCCCAGGGCAGCTCCACCTCTAGCCCCAGCTTCTCCCCCATCCCCAGTTTTGCCCCAAGTTCCTCTGCTGAGGAAGCCTTGGCTGTGCAGTAATGGAGGGGGGGGGGGGACGGGCAGATTCCATTTGTGGGGAAGGGGGGGGGGGCGGCATAACAGGAAAAGTTTGGACCCCACTGCACTATTTTAATTACTACAATTATTTGAGCATGTTGACTGGAGGTACGATTTTCTTTTACAGGAACTGTAATTGTTAGGGCATATCATATAGTTTTTTTTTTTTTAATAATTTACTGTTTCAGCCAACTTTGCTAGTACTAAAGCTAAACTCAGTGGCCTACATTTTAGGCTCACTTGAAAGCCTTCAGTCCTCTTGGATTAACAGCTGGTGACTTTGCTGTTTCATGAGTTTGTTCCAGCACCCTCCCTGTTTTGACACGTTTATTTTGTGACAGTACCTCCTCTTTATTACCTGAAAAAGGGTCACAGTGGAGTAGATATCTTTATCCTTTGAAGACTGATGCAAGGAAGTGATTTAGCTCCTTTGTCCTATCTATGTCCTCAATTGCTCCTTGGTACTACAGGAGCCCTTCAGATAGTTTTAGGCTTCTTCCCGACAAGCTGAAATAATCTCACTTGTGTGTGCATTTTATGTCTCAGTCTAACACTGTGTTAAAGAGGAATTAGCTAGTTTATGCTATAACTCGATGGTTGAGTCATCATAGCTGAGTTAAATCGTTACTAGCCTGTCCTTTCTTGCACTAGAACTGGCTAGCTGGAGAAGTAATTTATGGTGTTGAAAAAAATCAGTTTTAAGTTTGCCCTGTGGTGACACTTGGCCAGTTCACAGGCAGGTAGCTGGAGATGCCCGTTATTAGCCTTTGATTAGACCTGCCTCCCACTCCCCCAACCGGGACCCCTTCACTGGGACTATAAGGCAGCTGCTGTTGTATCTGTGTTCCTGGGAGAAAGACTGATCCCCTCCCCCGCGTGGCCCTGCCTCCACCGGCTCTGTTCTGTGCTGGGGGCTGTAAAGACAAATGAGCAAACCCGAGGTGCCAGCCGCCCGCTGAACAGTGCGGGGTTCCAGACCCCGGCCAGGCAGGCGGAAGAGCTGTTACCCCCGGTCTTGGTGGGAACCTCCGCAGGCTAAAGCCAAAGGAGACCCAGCCCCGCCCAGAGAGAGCTAGGCGCATGCGCTCGCTATATCAAGGGCCCTCGGACGTGAGCACAGCGCCTGCGCAACCCAACTAGCGTAGGGGCAGCACCTTGTGCTGCAACCAATTACGTCTTAGAGGCGTGGCCTGTTCCGAGGCTCGGAGTGGAGTGGGCGGGGCTGCAGGACCAGGGAGGAAGGAGTAGGGGGAGTGCCGGGCTCTGGGGTCTGGAGTCCCGCTGCCGTTGGTGGCGAGAGGCGGCAGCTGCCTGGGCCAAGATGGTGTCGTGGATGATTTCCCGAGCGGTTGTGTAAGTGACTCCTGGGGGGACCGTGCTCCAGAGCCCAGGTGTTTCCTTTCTCGTGTGGGGAGGGGTCGGCCTGGGGGAGCCGGGGAGATGGCTCGGGGGCCGGTGCCCATCGCGATCCTGCCGAGGCCCCTGCGCAGCTGGCGGGGTGGAGGTGCGGTTCAGCTGTGCGCCCCGGAGGGTGTTGTTAGCGTCTCCTTAGTGGCATCAAGATGGGATGCGAAGGCCGCCCTGTGCAGCCGAAGCGCCGCCCGGTGGCCCCTCTGCTCCTGGGCCCGTGGCAGCGGGTGGCACTTAGGGCCTGGTGTCCCCGGTTTGGCCCCTTGTCTGGTTGCTGTCATTGCGGTAACTAGATATCGGGGGGGGGGGGGGGGGGCCGAGTCCTGGGGAATGGGCCCCCAGGGCTGTGTCTCCAGAGGGCTCCCTGCTCCCAGCGTGACAGTCTGAGCCAGATTCCTGTGCCCTCGGGCAGCCTGCTTTGTTTGTGTACGGGCTTCACCTTTGTCTGCGTATCCTTCCAGCGGCTTAGTAACCCATGGAAATGTTTCCATCCCTCTCTGGGGGAGGGAACTCCAGTTATTAGGAAGAGATGGGTATTAGTAATGGGCAATTTGATCATTAGAAACATAGATAGCTGGGTATGTGATGACTGGGAGAAGTGCATGGTGACTTGCATGCCAGGTGCAAAGGTTGTAGATCTCTCAAGTCATCTAGATAGGCTTATGTGTAGTGCTGGGGAGGAGTTGGTGGTTGTGGTACATGTAGGTACCAATGACATAGGGAAGGATAAGAGAGAGGTCCTGGAGACCAAATTAAGGCTGCTAGGTAAGAGATTGAAGTCCAGGGTCTCTGTGATAGCATTCTCTGAAATGCTTCCAGTTCCACATGCAAGGCCAGTTAGACAGGCAGAACTGCAGGGTCTCACTGTGTGGATGAGATGGTGGTGTAGGGAGCAGGGGGTCTAGATTTATTAGGAACTGAGGAAACTTTTGGGAAAGGGGGAGCTTATACAGGAAGGATGGGCTCCACCTAAACCAAAATGGAACCAGATTGCTGGTGCTTAAAATTAAAAAGTTGCTGTAATAGTGAGTTGGGGAGAGACTCAACCATGCCTCAGGGCTGCCCGGGGGGAGGGGCAAGTGGGGCAATTTTCCCCAGGCCCCGCTGGGGGCCCCATGAGAGTTTTTCGGGGCCCCTGGAGTGGGGTCCTTCACTCGCTCCGGTGAAGGACCGGAAAACTCTCACAGGGCCCAGGTCCCCGGAGCTTCTTCTGCTCCGGGTCTTTGGCTACAATTCGGCGGCGGGGGGTCCTTCCGCCCCGGGACCCACCGCCAAAGTGCCCTGAAGACCCGCGGCGGGGGGGGGGTCCTCCCGCCCCGGGACCCGCCGCCGAAGTGCCGGGTCTTTGGTGGCAATTCAGTGGCGGGGGCCCCCCGCCACCGAAGACCCCAGGCCCCAGAATCCTCTGGGTGGCCCTGCCATGCCTCTGGCCAATAGGTATCTGGAATAAGATTCCAGGATTGCCCCTCTGATACTTGTAAAGTCTGAGTGAGTGTGAAGTGATGGACAGAGCTATAAGCATGGTTCAGGGCTCTTTGAACCTGGTGATATTTTCAACAATCCTCACTGGGTTTTGAAGTTTGTTATCCTAGAATTTAAGCATCAGCCATTTTGACTTGTGTGGGGGTACTCAAGTATCAATGCTTCAAGCGTCCTAGACCATTGTGATATCAGAGATGGGTAACTAAACTAATCACCATATTGACTTTACAGCTAATTTGCACGTAACAATTTGATTGTAGTAGGGAGACTACATAGATGATGGACTATTTAGCCCAACTGGCACACCCGTTTGACAGGGTGGGGTTTTAGCTACTAAATAGTCGATAACATTACACCTTCAGACTTTGCTAAAAATCATAACTGTGTAAGCTATATCTGCTGAATTTATGAGGACAACTGGTTCCCTGACCACAATTCATATATGTACATACTAACCCAAGAGTAGCTTTGTGTGATACCAGAGCTTCTCTTACAATGTGACTGGCAATTTTCCTCCCCCCCCCCTTTATTAGAGTATACAATAGGCATGTAGCTTAAACGTAATTATTGTATTAATTAATAGCTATATTTCCATAGCATGTGATTCTTTAAAAAAACAAGCAAGTTAACTGTTTAAAACACTTGTTCAGCAACAGTTTTAATGAAGATGAATGGTGCAGAATTTTTAGGAACAACTACAATGGGGCTTCTTACATTTCACAGCATTCAAAATGCTTATTAGAAACACTTAAAAAAAAAATACTCACCAGAGAAAGTTGTCACAAGAACAAAATACAAGGGATGCTACCAATCCTGACAAGGCGTCTTTTGGTTATCAGCAGCACTTTCCTGAGAACCAATCCTATCTGATTGACTACAATGTTAATGGGATTCAGACATTAGCAACTGACATGCTGCATATAGACAACTGTTTTTTTTTTTTTTTTTTTTTTTTTTTTTTTTTTTTTTTTTTTTTTTTGTTTTTTTTTTTTTTTTTTTTTTTTTTTTTTTTTTTTTTTTTTTTTTTTGAAGATAGACCCTAGTTGTAGGCAGATATGTTAGGTTGCAACTAAGGAAGGAAGCACTGCGACTTGCCCAGAGAGCTCAGGGAGAGGTCCATCCAACCTCAGTGCTTTCTTCCCTGGCTGCGTTCCTGCAAACCTGCCTATGGCCAGTGACCTTCTTCTCTCTCAGGTAATAATGGACTGAGGTGCCCAATCCTTTCCCAACTGGGGAGCCCCTGGCAGTGTCCCAGTGCTGTGGACTGGGAGGGGAAGCTGTGGACAGGAAAGCAGCAGGGAGCGGCACTGCAGTCTGGATGCTGGGTCTTTCTACAGGGAGCGGGGGATGCTGGAGGCCGGTAGAGCTGCATGGTATCTCTGCCTGCGCTATCCAGGCTGCGTTCTACCCTGGCACCGGAGATCTGGGTTTAGCATGTCCCATAGTCCTTCCCTGGCTGCACCAAGAGAAAATAGGTGTTGGAGTAGAGGGTGGGAGGGGTGCTGAGTGAGTGTATGGCCATAAAAGATGAGGAAACAAATGTGGAGAAGGAGATGTGCTGGTGCACTAGCTTTCCTGTGGATGCTCTCAATGCCAACAGTAAGATGGCACTGAAGAGGATAAATTCTAAAAGTGAAAAATGTTAGGCCTTTTATGTATTCAAATATTGACTGCTATATTGTAACGAAAATGCCTACACTCTGACCTAAACTGCTTAATAATCTCTATCCATTTTAGAGAAAATGCTTTTGTCATGAAGCTGATATTTTTTGCTGTTTCTGCTGTAAACTATTTACAGTAATAGTCATGAAGCTGAGGCTGTACACTTTTTATTTGTTGTAAGGAAATCATTCCCATGTTGTTGAGCTTATTTCTCTGCTGCTGTCTTGTCCCTCATTTTGGATTCTGACAATTGTCCCTGTAACTTAAGCTTTTTGTTTTGACAAACTTCACTGAGCAAAGCCCCAAACGAACTGTTCAGTCTTGATAGCGGATGCTCAAATGAGTCCAGAAAAATCTTTAGTCAACTTACCCAGTTTGCAAACAAATGTTGTAGTCAAAGATATTGCTAATTAATGTTTACATCACTTACTTAATGCTACAGTCATATGTACGCATCCTAATGTCAAATGTATAGCTAAGTATGCAGTCACCTGCTTCCATTTATTTCAGTTACTGCATTAGGTCACATATAATGTTTGATAAGAACTTCAGTGGGTATAAAAGCAGAGTCAGCCATCTCATGTAGTAGTTTAATGTATTGTTGAAAGCAACAGTCCTAGAATAACCATGGCTGAGAGCCTCAGTTTGTAATTATGACATGTGGCCCATAATGATAAAGCTGGGCATTATGTCACACAAAATGCCTGAATGTTGTACTTGGCACTTCTCTCATCCAGAGACTTAAAAGTAAATTAGTGCTACAGCAGCCTGTGAAAGAAGCAGGTTGTTATCCCCACTTTTCAGATTTTTATGGGGAGGAAGGGGAGAACTGAGGCAGTATGTAGTGTGGTTCTGCTCTTTATCTACTCTCCTTGAGAGGCTCAGATAATTTTTGTCTTTGCTGGGAGAAGGGGAGATGTTTAAAAGTACACGTCTTAGACCCCTCCATACTCTGCTTGCCCCATTTCCTATCTGCAAAGCCCTGACAAAGTGGCTATATCCAGTGTCTCAGAAAGGTGGAGGCAGGAGGAGGGATGACTGCATCCAGGAGGGTAAACTAAGGGACTGTGGGGCAAGAGACCAGGTCCTGTGTGGGGTTAGGGGTGTGAAAACCGAAATGGAGTTGGTGAGGGAAAGGAGCTGGAGTGGGAAAGGAGGAAGTAGGTCAGGAGACGGTATGGGGCATGCTATAAGGAGGGCTCTACCAAATGCACGGTCCATTTTGGTGAACTTCACGGTCAGGGGATTTAAAAAATCCTAAATTTCATGATTTCAACTATTTAAATCTGAAATTTCATGGTGTTGTAATTATAGGGGTCCTGATCCCAAAAAGAGTTAAGTGGGGGGTCGCAAGGTTATTGTAGGGTTATTGCTACCCTTACTTCTGTGCTGCCGCTGGGCGGCTGGAGAGCAGCGGCTGCAGGCCAGGAGCCCAGCTCTGAAGGCAGAGCTGTTGCCAGCAGCTATGCAGAAGTAAGCATGGCAGGGTATGGTATTGCCACCCTTACTTCTGTGCTGTAGCTGGTGGGGTGCTGCCTTGAGAGCTGGGCGCCTGGCGAACAACTGCCACTTTCTGGCCGCCCAGCTCTGAAGGCAGTGCAGAAGTAAGGGTTGCAATACCGGAATCCCCCTAAAATAACCTTGTGACTCCCTTTTGCGTCAGGACCCCCAATTTGAGAAATGCTATTCTCCCCAATGAAATCTGTGTAGCTTAGGGTAAAAGAACACAAAAGACCAGTCTTGATGGGAAAGAGAGACCAGATTTCATGGTCCGTGGCACATTTTTCATGGCCCCTACTATAAGAAGAGGCTTTCAGTTAAATGGTCTTCTGTCTTGGATTCCTTCCTACTTCTACATCTTTTACCCAACTCCCAGGCATGCTCTGGCTCCTTGCCCTGATAAATTCCCTTTCTTGCTTCTTGATCTGCTCCTCTGCCCTGCCCCGTCCCCCTCCCCCGGCCCTGTTCTGCTGGACCCTGTTTTGTGGGCTTGGAAATAGAACGACACAGTGGGAAAGATCTAAACATTGGTGCCCCTCAGCCATACAGTGTTTATATCGGGGCCTTGCAGAAGTTGAGTTGTCTAGTGTTTGAAAAGGAAAATAACTGAATTGGGTATGGTGCAATTATCACCGAAGAAGTGGGTTGTAGCCCACGAAAGCTTATGCTCTAATAAATTTGTTAGTCTCTAAGGTGCCACAAGTACTCCTGTTCTTTTTGGGTATGGTGCAGTTGGTCTTATCTATACTATCTACATGAGTCCTGTATATTTAGATTGCACACAGACAACTCCAGAAACCCTGGTTTTATTCATCCTGAGCAGCCGCCTGGAACAGCTGCCTTCATTGCTGTCCCTCCAGGTCTCCAACTGTTGTCCCAACTGCCATAGAACCTGTGCCTCCTGGCTGACCTACTGCTCTCTATTTGGTAGCCAGAAGAGCAGCAGCAGATTCACCTAAAGCAGACATCACCTGACCCTCTGCTGATCTATTATCAGTCAGTGGATTTGCTATATTTGCACTTTGCCCCAAGTGTCTTTAAAACAAAAACCTAAAATTGTAGTTTCTCTAGACTTCAATTTCAGAAGACTCTTCTAATCTCAGAGTTAGTAAAATTACAGTGATATGTAGTTCCTGCCAGGGCTGGAAGGAATAAGGTCAGAGCCAGAATTGGAGTACAGAGCCATCTGATAGTTCTGTGCTTCAACTGCTAGACCACACTTTAGTCAAAAGTGTGGATAGTCTTGAAAAATACTAGAAGGGGTTAAAATAACTGGCCCATGTGTTGTCAGTGCTTTGACTAATCCTTCATGAAATACCTGAACTTGTCTACACAAATGCTTTATTATAGGACTGTCAGTTAATCACAGTTAACTCATGATTAACTCAAATTAATTGTGATTAATCCCAGCTTTAATCGCACTGTTAAACAATAGAATACCAATTGAAGTTTATTAAATATTTATGGGTTTATCTACATTATCATATATTGATTTCAATTACAACACCGAATACAAAGTGTACACTGCTCACTTTATATTATAATTTTTGATTACAAATATTTACACTGTAAATATGATAAACAAAAAACCCAGTATTTTTCAATTCACCTCATACAAGTACTGTATTGCAATCTCTGTATCATGGAAGTTGAATTTACAAATGTAGAATTGTGTTTAAAAAAAATAAAAATAAACACTTGAGAAACAAGTTTGTTTACATTTGCAGGAGATAATGCTGCTTGCTTTTTGTTTACAATTTCACCTGAAAGTAAGAACAGGCGTTTGCATGGCATTGTTGTAGCTGGCATTGCAAAGTATTAATGTGCCAGATGCGCTAAAGATTCATATGCCCCTTCATGCTTCGGCCACCATTCCAGATGACATGCTTCCATGCTGAAGACGCGTTCTGCTTGATAATGATCCAAAGCAGTGCAGACCAACGAGTGTTCATTTTCATTATCTAAGTCACATGCTGAACAAGAAGTAGGACTGAGTGGACTTGTTTCTACATGTTTTGGTGACTTCTGCTGTTTTTAAAAACTTTTTTCTGATCTTGAAGTATGAATCAAAGCATTCTTTCTAACTTGTAGGGTCTGAGTAATTGTGTATATACCAGTTACTGGAAGACAATATATTGTCATAACTTGAAACTAAATTATCTATATACTAGATGTCAGTTACAGCCTGGTATGGCTAAAACGAGACTATTCTGTAGCAGCATGTTTGGCACTAATAATAATGTGATGTGTTCTACGTAAACAAAAGTAGATGTCCTATTTATTTAAAATAAATAAATAAATAAAATCTGTTCCCCCCCCCGCCCCCCCTTACCACGTTATGCTCTTTAGAAGTGAAAGGTCTCCGATACATGGGACTTTTTAACTGAGAAAAAGCTGTGATATTGTACATGCAACTTAGCCAACTGGGTTGATTGAGTTGCAAGGTCAGATGTATTGTCAAAAGATAATTTATGGGTCCGTATTAGAACTGAAGATTCTCTTGGCTTCTTGTCACTTGTACTTATTACTAGAACTCAACATGACTAAGGCTGTGTGTCTGTCACAGAAGTCACAGATTCCGTTTACCTTGGGGGCGGGGGGGGGCAGCTCCTACCGGCATGTCCCTGCAGCTCCTAGGTGGAGGGGCAAGGGGGCTCCGCCTGTACCTGCGGGTGCCACCACTGTGGGTTCCTGGCCAATGGGAGTTGCGGAGCCGGTGCTTGTGGCGGGAGCAGTGCCCAGAACCCCCCTGGTTGCCCCTTCCCTTAGGAGGTGCAGGGACATTCCGGGTAGGGAGCCTGCCAGCCCTGCCCCCCCCCCCCCCGCCCCCGCAGGGGGGCACCCCCCGGGCACCCATCGCCCCCTCCCCCGTCCCCCCCCCCCCCCGACCCCCAGCGGGGGTCCTGGCCCAAGTTTTAGTTAGGGGTATATAGTAAAAGTCATGGACCGATCATGGCTGTGAATTTTTGTTTACTACCCATGACCTGTCCATGACTTGTACTAAAAATACCTGTAACTAAAACATAGCCTTAATCATGACTTATTTCCCCAACCTGGAATATTAAAGGAAGAGAGGGATGGGTAAGTGCAGCAGCCTTTAAACCCTGGAGTTAGTATGCTACCATTAATACAGTAGACATAGCATTACCTTTGCCTAGAGACACTATTGGAATTTTTCTGATAATCCACTTAAGTGTAGAAGCTGGTGACAGATGGGTTGTGCCATGTAGTGTATTACCTTCCAAAGTAGGATTGTTCTCCACATGGTCTTATTTTTTTAAATAAGGGTTTATCTCAGTCCAGTTTTAAATGTTGTTTGGCAAAAACCTGGTAGCTGTTTAATTATTTTGGAGGCATCTGAATGGCTCTGAGGGTAGATAATTCTCAGCTTCTGTCCACAATTCAGATGTGGCTCAGTCTGGTAGTGACACTTAGAACACTGACCAGTCACTGTATAGATGAATGATGTTAGTGTCATCCACTGCTTAAAACAGGGGTCTCAAGCCCGCGGCCCGCGGGGTGATTTTCTGCGGCCCGCAAGCTCCCCCACCCTCCCGCAGTGTTTACCAGAGTGGCTCCGGCCGGACGTGCACTGGGAGCAGGGCATGCTCCCTGCCTGCCTGCCCTGCGCAGCTCCGGGAAGAGGCTGGAACATGGGGAAGAGGGGGCGGAGGGGCTGTGTGTTTCTGTTGCTTCAAGCAGTGCCCCCAGCAGCTCCCATTGGCCGGGAACAGGGAACTGCGGCCAATGGGAGCTGCTGGCGGCGGTGCCTCAAGCAACAGAAAAACAGCCCCTCCACCCCCCCCCCCCCCACGTTCCAGCCTCTTGTGGGGGCAGGGCAGGCAGGGAGCCTGCCCTGCCCCTGGTACGCGCCGGGCCAGATCCTGCCCCCTGAACCCCTCCTGCAGCCGAACCCCGTGCCCTGAGCCCCCTGCCGCACCCTGCACCCTGACCCCCTGCCTTGAACCCCCTGCTGCACCCCGCACTCCTCTTGTACCCCAATCCCCTGCCCTGAGCCCCCTGCCGCACCCTGACCCCTTGCTGTACCCCTCATCCCTCCTGCACCCCACACCCCAACTCCCTGCCCTGAGCCCCCACCACACCCCTCCTGCACCCTCTAGGAGCAGGGAGAGGGCAGAGTTGGGGTGGGGATTTCGGGGAAGGGGTTGGAATGGGGACAGGGAAGGGGTGGGAAGAGGTGGGGCAGGGGCGGGGCCTCATGGAAGGGGCCTCATGGAAGGGGTGGAGTGGGGGCGGGGCTGAGGGCAGCGGGGGGGGGGGGGGGAGGTGTCAGTAATGCGGCCCTTGGGCCAATGTACTAGTCCTCATGTGGCCCTCATGGTCATTTGAGTTTGAGACCCCTGGCTTAAAACGTGTGTCCACTTGACACACATTTTGCACTTGTCTGCATTTAACTGAGGTGACACACTGACTTGCAACTCCATTCCTAGCTTTGTCATCTACAGTACTCTTAATACTGATTTTTAAACAAAATTTGTGGGAAATTGATGTTTGAATAAAAGTTTTGTTAGTGATGATAAAAATACCCAGCATCATGTAACACTTGAAATGCTGCTTGGTTTTGTTTTAAATTATAATATGTTTAAATAAGTTTTGAAGAGAAGCTTGTACAAACAACTTTGGCTTGATGTTTTCATTGTCTGCCCCAAATAAATGCTTTATAATGTTGAGTTGTGTTAAACCTTTGGGAAGCATGACTAAGGTTTTTCTTGTTTGTCTCCTTGAATTTCCAAAGCCTGGAGCATAATACATCGTTTGAACTGAGGGTGCACGCTCTAAAGGGAAACAATATGGTCCAGTGATGAGAACAGAAAATTCAGAGACAAAAGACTTGGATTTTATTCACAGTTGTCCCTAACATGTGTGACCTTAAGTGAACTTGTCAGTGACTTGCCTTCTGTATCTGTAAAAATTGGTTACTGTATTCTTTCTGCGGAGTGCAGTGCAATTTTTTTGATGTACAGCAATAAGTGTAAAGTACTGTCTCCCCTCCCGCTTGCCCACCACTCTATATTGCTATCAAGAGTATTGGAGCCTGAAATGGATCTAGAATGCTTCAGGTAGCATTAAGGAATAAAAATGGTTTCTCCATACAACATAGGGAGCTAGTAGTTTCATAGAGTAAGGCCAGAAAGGACCATTAGATCACCCAGTCTGACCTCCTGTATATCATATGTCCATACCTTTCACCCAGATACCACTATATTAAGCCCAAAAACTGAAGCTAAACTAAAATATTTCAGTCTTTGGGATAGTAAACTGCATGCTGCAGGAAGAGAATGGGTGAGAGTAATGGGACCAGTTACTCATGAGGGAATTCTGTACCTAAAAATTATGCACACAATTTAAAATTCTGAAAATCTCATTTGTCAATTAAATGTGCATTCTGGATCATGGTGGGGGGGAGCACAGGCCACTGGCTGCATTGAGGTGGGAGATTACACTGAAGCCCCCACCTTCCCCAGTACAGGGACTCCGCAGTGAGGCTGCATCTGACCCTGACACAGTGCAGGGGCTGGGCCTGCCCCAGAAACACCCTGGGGCTCTGTACCAAGCACACCAGGTGTTGGTAGGTAGGTTCAGCCCAGTGGGATCCAAGTGTGGAGGGGCTTAGTGTGTGGGGGGATCCAGGTGTGGAGTGAGAGGTTTCTATGTGGGGCAGTCTGGGTGTGGGTGGCTCAGTGGGAAATCTGGAGGCACAGGGGCTTGTTGGGGATCCATGAGAAGGTGGTTGGGGCACAGCGGGGGGTATGTCTGCATGTGGGGGAGTCTTCAGATGGAAGAATACCAAAAGCATTGTGTTGTGGCATGAAAGGGTGTTCCTAGTACAAAACCACATTCATGCATGTTCTGATATCCAGAATATGCTTAACTGAGATGTGTTTCAAGCTCACAAACACTTCCACACCTGTGGTGGAATAACTTACCTTTTGCAGCCTTATGTGAAGCCAACAACTAATACGTTAATACAGATACGTTTTGGGAACTTAAGGATCCAAAGCCAAATCTGGTATCCAAATACCTCATGTGCATTTTGGATCCGGATGGCTTTTAATCCCTGATGAGCAAGTCCATAAAAACACAGGTCTCTAAAAGATGTGAATCTGTAACAAACAGCCCCTGTCCCATATGTTTCATGTTTAAAGGGAAGCTATCTGTTTGCCATGGACAAGCTGTTTGATCTTTTAAAAGACAACTGAAATTTGTCATGAAATTCCAGAATTTACACTATATGAAAATAACTTGCCATGATAGAAACTTCAGGTTTTGAAGACTATGAAAAAGAACATGAATGAGACACTGCAAAGGGATTGTCAATGATCTTTAAATTAAAAAAAAAAAAAGAGTTCTTCTGGCACCTTAGAGACTAACACATTTATTTGGGCATAAGCTTTCATGGGTTAAAACCCACTTCATCAGATGCACGGAGTGAAGTGGGTTTTAGCTCACGAAAGCTTATGCCCAAATAAATGTGTTAGTCTCTAAGGTGCCACAAGTACTCCTCATTGTTTTTGCTGATCCAGACTAACACGCCTACCACTCTGAAACGTCTTTAAATTTAAAGACGTGTTTCTTTGGGTTGTAGCAAACTATTAGCTACAGTAGTAGTGATGCTAAACAATTTGGTGCCAATCTGCCATTGGAAAATCATCCATGTGATAGACATAGGTGTATGCTGTAATGATACAAAAATACCCCTTATTCCTTTAAGAATATAGCTTTTTGATGGCAGATGTGAGTTGAATGTAACCAGCAAAGGAAGTGCAAGTTACATGATCTATTTGAATGTAACATTTTTGGAAAATGTTTTCTGGGAGTGCATAATATTAAACCAAACACTGGGCCTTTTTGTCTTTTAGCATAAATGTGTAGTAGGTAGCAATAACTCAAACTAGGAAGCATTTTAAAATTTTCAGTTAAAATGATGAGGGAACTACTTTTGTGAACAAGATTGAAGAACTCTCAGATAATAGGCATGAGTATAGACACAGAAAAGGGGTTAACTAATATTGAACATTCCCCATTTGTTTTTTTAACTTCAGATCAGCAATCGGCTCCCATGTCCAGATGTCACAATTTCATTTGAGCTAAAGGTGTGGTTTTATTTGGAAAGAAATGTGTAACCCCTGCTTTTACTTAACTTCTATTTTACTGATTTTTTTTTTTTTTTTAAGTGCAAGAATCCAAGACAGAAGAACTTTCTGTGGAGAGTTCCAATATAATGCCTTTTGCTTTGCCTCCCTTTGCTAATGCGGCTGTTGTAATAGAAGTCTTGGCTTTGGGAGCAAAGAGTAGAAAAAGAAAAATGCGCCCTCTTTTCCTTCACATTCACTGTCTGGAGCTTGTTCTGGCTGTTAATTGTCATAGTTTTCTCCTTATGTAACTTTCATATCCAAGCCTCAAAGGAATCTGTGGGAATAGTCTGTAGAAGGATATTCCTGTTTAGTTCTGTGACACCAGGGGTAACATTTAAATATGTCACCAAGGAAATTTTACTCTAAATTGAATTTCATATATTTCCCTTAGTTTTGAAGATATTTCTTTGAATTTTACGTGATTAACTGATGCTACTTGTAACATCTAATGACTAGTTAGGCACATCAAAGTATGGGGTGTGTGTGTGTGTGTGCGTGTGTATAGAAAACTACCTTCTTAAGTAGTTACGAGTTTCCCATGAAAATTTCTGTAGCCCACAGTTTTGGGGTTCTGTGGATTTATATTCCCATCTTCTGTGTTAAGTTTCTCATTTCCCATTCACATAGGTTCCACTGTCCAAGCCATGTCAAGTTTTGTAGGTGTTACTTTTCCGTGACACAAGTACTTGAGGTTAATACAAATCTTAGAGAGTTTATGTATTTGTGTAGATGAGGATACAATGAGATCAAATTTATGCTATGCTTCCCTTCAGTTGTGAAAAGTGTTGTGGAAAGAAATCCACTTCTGAAAACCCATAGCTGTTAACATAATTCCTTAGTTGGTCAACCGTGTTTTTAGAGAGACAAGGTGGGTGAGGTTAAAAAAAATTTTTTTTTTTTTTTGTGTCCGACCAACTACTTCTGGTGAGAGACACAAACTTTGCAATTTACACAAAGCTCTGCTTCAGGTCTGTGTAAGCTCAAAGCTTGTCTATCTGACTAACAGATGTTGGTGCAATAAAATATATTACCTCATCTCTCTAATATCTTGGAACCAATGCCTCTACAACAGTGCATACAACCTTGTTTTTAGTCTCTTTAGGTACTGCAAGTCAAGTGTGACTTCTCTTGCCCATAAGGAATGGAATTCTCTTTTCTGAAGTACATCACATGCTTTTGCTGAAGTTAGACCAACAGGATCCCAGTTATGAACAAAGCTTGCCTCTGGTAAATAAGCTTAATGAAAAAACCTTAGGCCTACAGTTGCCACAGGGAAAAATGTTAAGGGTAGCTCTGACCTCTCTGGTGTATTATATTACAATAAGGTGGTATGATTAACAGCTAATCATAACTTAAATGCATAATGCCCTGTGTTACCAGATTTGCCCTTTACTTTGGAGTATGCTCATTTATTCAGGTTACTTTTCTGGGGAAGGGGATTCTGTAATCCTATTGATGTACTGTTTGTGTCACTTGTGTTTTCATATGGAGCTTTACTTCTCCCTTCTGCAAGTCCCCTCCCAATGGCGCTATCCTGCAGGACCTAGGTTCCCTAGGGCTGGGTTACTCCAGCCCCAGAACCGGATGAACACCCACACATACATTAACAGAGCAAGTCTGAGCAGACCGGGTCAATCAGCACTGTCAAGCTGACCCCTTATATGTCTCTGGACTCACTGGGCGGGAGGAAGCAGCACTTTCAAGCTGTTTCTCCTTATTTGCCCCTGGGCTCCATGGACTAGGTCAAGCAGCACTTTCAAGCTGTTACCCTTATGCATCCCAGATTCAGCACATCCCTATCCCCACTCTCACATCACAATTGTACTGGCAGTAACCTACTTGATGAGCAAACCCCACAGTATTTTGGGCGCTGCAGGGAGCTGTAGCTTAGGTAAAAGAAGCGTTGCTGTGGAATGAATGGGGGAAGCTAAAAACACAGAAGAGTAAAGTTCAGCAAGAGAGAGAGAGAGAAGCAACCAACTTAACCATAAAAGTTATTTATTGAATAATAGTGATAACTGCACAAGGAGGGCTAAACCAACATAACATACATTATTAAAGGTTAATACCTAAGGTAGAAAGGAAAACAGAGAGAGAGAAAGAGGGGGGATCTCACCCACTCCATGAGGCTTGAACTGGTCGGGGTTCCCAGGTGATGGTGGTAGCGGAGGGTCCTGAGTGCTGGAGACAGGCAGAGCCCCCAGCACGATCAGTCAGGAGAAGATGGCGTTCCAGTGGAACTGATGCATAGTTTGGATCTAAGCATCAGTACCCTGACTAGAGCGTGAGTAGGGTTTTTTGTAGAGAAAATACAATTGTTCAAGGGAGAACACTAGATTTGTTTATAGGTAAGCTGATGACTCAATGGTTTTTTTTAAGGCTAGACAACAGGAGCTGATCACTCTTGGCTATGGGTGGTGTTTTCTTCCAGGGAGCTCACAATGCAACTAGTCTGCTTTAGTATTTGGATATCAATTAAGGATTCATTACTAGAATTGGTCTGATAATTGCTGAGCTGGGTTTGTGCAGACATAGGTTCATTAGCATCTGGAGCAGAGATTCCCATGATGCAGTGCTTCCCTGCTTTTTCTGGTCCCAGAATTCAGTGTGGTTCTCTGTTCTCCATTCTGTATGTAAATTGAGATGTCTTCCTGTCCCATCTTTCATGCAGATGAGGCTAGGGGAGTTGTCTCTACTCTCCATTCTGTATGCTAATGGACATGTCTTAATCTTGTCACCCTTGTCAGGAGGGGTCTAGGTGTGTCTCCCAATGCCCTTCACTGCTCTCTGCAAGTTTTTTCCTCTGATGGGTTTTGGTTTAAGCAGAGGCTGGGGGGGGGAGGGATGTCTTTCATGAGTCAGGCTGGATACTGCACCCTGGTTCCCCAAGAACACAGAGCTGACTGGTATCACCTGGGATAGGTTCCATGGGTAACTGCCACTACCTGACATTCAAGCACATAACAGGGTAACTTTAACTTTTTCCTAACAGAGATTTTAACATTCTTTCACAAAAAGATTCAGAAGTTAAACTCTTCCATGTTACAGAATGATTAGTATAATGGTGACTATGTTGTGTCTGACCATGTTGTGTCATGGGCTTTATGGAAGGATCCCCTTCCACTGAACATATTAGGAATTCCTGGGCATTTTCACATAGCTTTGAGTTGTACAGTCTTACCTCACAAGACGTGCAGTTAATGAGGCCAAAGCTTCTGTGGACCTTTATTCAATGTGAACCTGGACTAAATTTTTCACTAAGCAGCTAACTTATCACTGCACATGTGAATGCAGGCTACGCACCACTCTGGATATTACTTTAAAAAAAGGTCTTAGACATATGCCAAATGTACTGTGCATTTGAAGTGTGGTGTCTTTTTGTTGTTGTTGTGTCAATCTCATAAATAAAATGTGTCTTCCCCTGGAACATTCAAAGGCAGTTCTCCTCACTTAAGCCCACTTCCCTCCCAAATTTTAGCTTCCTACTTCCAGCTGTTTTGGCACTAAGGCTGTTCTAAAAATGTGACGCATATAGTGGAGAAGAGCATTTTTCCACTCTCCTGTACTGTGAAATGATGGAACTGTCATGGCATTTAAATAAATAAGCTTCAGCCGCAGGCCAGAATTGGAAAACTTCAGACCAGTAGCTGGAAATTGCAGAAAATATTTACTGAAAACAGTAAGAATGGAAATGACTTGGTACCCTAATCTGTAAGAGTCTCTCCTGTTACAAGTATCAGAGGGGTAGCCGTGTTAGTCTGGATCTGTAAAAAGCGTCAGAGTCCTGTGGCTCCAATACGTCTGTTAGTCTATAAGATGCCACAGGACTCTTTGTCTCCTGTTATAAGTGTCTGTCTAATCCTTATTTATGTATTTAAAATAAAGCACCTCCTAAATCACAAAGATTATGTTAAAAGTCCTCAGATGCTGGAGCTTTGACAGCTCATATGGTGCATCAATATCTTAATACACTGAATCAGTCACCCCCGCCTCCCAACATAAACTGTTGTGAGGGAATAGAGCAAATGTTCTTAAATACTTAGGAGCATAAAGAAATTCTCTGCAGCTGATGTGATTGGTAACTTTGGAAGTCTTATGTTGTAATTGTAACTACTAGATAATTCCCATGCTAATGTTTATAACTTGATCTTGAGAATAATATATCTCAGGAAAAATATACACAAGGAAACTCTGGAAGGAAAAGGGAAGGTTGACTCTGTACCCTGTGACCTTTTTAAATAACAAAAGGATTAGGTTTTCCTCAGGAATGATATATTTGGGTGGGGGGAGAGGATGGATAGATAATTGCTGCTTAGAGTACAAATGAGGGATGAGTAGTATTTAAAGCTGTCTCACTGTCAAAAGTTAAATAGAACCAGTATAATGAGGAGTGTGTGTGCGCGCCTTCAGAGAGGGCGGGGGATGTGAGTGGTGGTTTCCTCCACTCCTCCCCTCCCCCAGCCTTAACTGGGGCATGTCAGAGTTCCATTCAAACTCATCAACTATAGTTGGAATGTAGCAACATCTTACAACTGAACATGCTAGATTCAGTTCACCAGTGAAAAATAATAGTTGCTGTATTTCTGCATTAAAGTAAACGGTAGTGAACATGTGGTGGTGTTTGAAAAATCATGAGTCATGCCCTCAAATCATGACTTAAAAATAAATTTAAAAAAAGATTCTCCTTACTTGTCTTCTGGTTTCTGAGCCTTTAGTGTACATGTGGGTGATGGTTTTTGAAGCTTTAGTTTTCTCTACAACTGCAAGGATTAGAAACTTTTAAGGAAGCCTCACAGCTGAGGTTCTCATGTAATCATTTGACTCCGAAAGCTGGGGCTTCAAGAACAATATGACACTCATCATAAAGTCTACAGTACTGGTGTAGACATATCAGTTTAAGATTCTGAAGATCCAATTGCAATATTTAATCTCTCCATTACTTGTTTCTGGGCTCCCGTTTACTCCCCCAAGATAGAACCTTCAAAATAAAGGGCTGTGTAACCTGTTGAGTGTATGGGTATCAAATCATTCTGATGAACTCTTAATTCTCAAATGTACAGCCAGTGGGAGAGATGGGAGTTCTATTTAAAGTCTATTTTAGGGCTTTCTGTGGTGCCCATCACTGTAGCAACAAAGCACTTGAATATTCCATTATATGACCTAAAAAGCTAGACAAACAAATTTAGTGGATGAAAAAATAATTTCCAAGGGATTGAAAACTATTTGTTCTAGGTAAGAGTGTATGGGTCTGAGGGAGGTGAACTCTAAACTTTACTTATTTGTGTGTTGGTATTTAGGTAATAAGCAAGTTAAAATATGTTCTCTCACTACAATCCAATCCAAAAATCTAATTCTGTTTCTAGAAGTTTTTTTTTTTAAATGTATTCCTAGTCCCTCATTTATACGTCTCAACTATGTTCAAGTTCATATTCTGATGGCTGTTATTGATCTGACACCACCCGCTGTTAGGATCCTGGTGCAAGCATCCTAAATTGATAGACCATCATGCCTTTGCTGTGATGAGTGGCAGTTGCTTGCTCATAACACCTGCTATCTCTTCTCAACTTAAAATAAACACTCCTTATCTTCATTTCATAGATGTTAGCCCTATTGGTTTCCTCTTTCCGTTCCTCATCCCCCAAACACACTTTCATGAGGTAGTAACCTATCCACCTCACTGCAAAAAAGTTGTCATAATATACATCAGCTGTCATATTTAAAAATAAAAATTATTTCTAGCCATCTTCCTTTCTGAAAGTATTCAAAATGTAAATTGAAGCTACATTCAAAGTTTGTTGTAACTTTTTCCTTATGTGAGCCTGGCTAGTTCAGTTGGTAGAGCCTCAGACTTTTAATCTGAGGGTCCCTGGTCAGGCAGAAGGACACTTTCCCCCTGTGATATCCCCCAAGAAGTTCAGAAGGCATCTCTTGAGGACTCTCCTTGACTTCAGTTTTGGGTGGAGGGATAGCTCAGTGGTTTGAGCATTGGCCTGCTAAACCCAGGGTTGTGAGTTCAATCCTTGAGGGGGCCATTTAGGGATCTGGGGCAAAAATCTGTCTGGTGATTGGTCCTGCTTTGAGCAAGGGGGTTGGACTAGATGACCTCCTGAGGTCCCTTCCACCCCTTGATATTCTATGAAAATCTTTGGTTAGTTTGTCCATCACTCTTTTTTTCTGTTTTTTTTTAATTAAGGGTTTTTTTTTTTTTTTTTTTTTTGTACTAAGCCATGTTTTTATTACGATGACCATCACTTCAGATACATCTATACTGCACACTCCTTTTGGCAGTGTGTAGCATGCACACACTAACCACCTCCTTAGCATGGGTATGAATAGCAGCGTAGAGGGTGAGGCACTACTTACATGAGTAGATTAAAGACACTCCTGAACCCTGTGGGTATGTACCTTACAGGGCTCTGGTCCAAGCAGTGCCTTCTCTGTCGACACTGCTGTTTTTAGCAGGGTAGTGTCTGGCTACCTTCCTGCTGCTGTAGTCTTTTCCCCACCTTAGTGAAAGACTGGTAGCTCCCCACCGCTGAGCCTTTCCCAGCCGCCTCCACCCACTGGAGCCTTTCACTAAGGTGTAGTTACGTGTTAGTGTGGATGCATCCCACTTTTCACTGTGGCTTGTAGCTACACATACCCTACATGCCGCCACAAGGTGTGCAGTATAGCCTTTTGAGTACTTCTGCAGGAAGAGGGGAAAGTATGCTGGGTTACCTTAATTGCCAGGAACTGGATGATAACAAGATACACCTCTACCCCTATATAACGCTGTCCTCGGGAGCCAAAAAATCTTACTGCGTTATAGGTGAAACCGCGTTATATCGCACTTGCTTTGATCCACCAGAGTGTGCAGCCCTCCCCCCCCCGGAGCACTGCTTTAACGCATTCTATCCGAATTCGTGTTATATCGGGGTAGAGGTGTATATTCTTGAACTGATCTACTATTAACTTCTGATTTACATTCTGTTTGATACCACAGATGGCTGCCATGATGTCACAAACAGTTACAACTTGCAGTGGAGAATAATCCACAGGAACAGATTAACTTGGAATGAGTCAGTTTTCAGACAGTTTGTGTTTGTGTGCTTTTCATGTGTGTAGAGATTAACAGAAATATAGCCAACAGTAAAAGCAGAACAGTGATTTCTGAAGGCTTTTCAGTGGCTGGCAGCAGCTTTAGAAATAGGTCTTTCAGATTGGGCTTGTCTACACTTGAAATGCTACAGCGGTATCATTGCAGATGCACTGCTATATTGCTTCAGTGTAGACATTACCTGTGCCAATGGAGGAGGGGTTCTCCCGTCAGCATAAGTAATCCACCTCCCAAGAGTTGGTAGGTAGGTCAGGGGAAGAACTCTATCTACCTAGTGTTGTTAAGCTGATCTAACCCTCAGTGTAGACTACGCTTCTCAGGGGTGTTGGTTTTTCACATACCGAGCGACGTAGTTAAGATGACTTAATTTTGTAGTGTAGACAGCCTGAAATTGGAGATGGATGGAGTTGACAGAGGCAGTATTCTGTTTCTGTTCTCAGTGGAGAAGTAATGCTATAGGAAATGGCTATAGTATTTGGAAATAGGATACCCTCAATTTTAATTGTCTCAAAGATAGTTATGAAAAATTGATTAAACATCTAAATGTACTAAATATTCATGAGTTTACCCTGGTAAGTATGTAAATAGAGAGTAATACAGAAATTAAGTCTGTTGTTAAATTGAAAGTAAAAAATCAGAGGTGTTTGGTACAATATATCAGTGAACAAGTAATAGGCATGCAGGTAAATGAGTCCTTAATATAGAGACTGGTGTGGCATGATATAGTTAAAATTGTTGTATCTATTTTATATCCGTGTAAGACCAGAATTATTTTGTGTTGATGCTCTTGGTGCTGAGGTGAGTTGTGTGGTGTTTTGAATAGCAGATCTGCTGAACCCCATCTTTCCTTGAAATGGTTATATCTATATTTTTAGATTCAATGATTTGTTCAAGTTCACTGGGATAATACAAGATATCTTTTATTTATATGGCTCTTATGCTGCACTTTTACCCATATTTCTTGTATGTCTACCTAGATATTAACTATAATTCTCTCTTACAAGCTCTAGATGGTTCAGTGTTCTCTAGCAGTTAAGATTTTAATAGGTGTTTTTGCAGAGTTTGTGGGGTATTTTCACTGTTATAGATGGCTAGATTTTTGTCATGTTTGAAACTATATTTCAGGGTAGTATGTGTGACCAGAAAATTAGATCTAAGGGCAGTCCCCAAAAAGTAGGTCACACCACCCTTAGCTTTTTATGTGATCTCTCCAGCAGATATGATTGAGTTCCTACAGTGATAAATGGTATCGATAAGAAAAATGATAATATTTTCATTGGTATTTTTTTGTAATGGTGTGTGCCCCTGACAGGGTCAGTGCATGAGTGGGACTTTGTGGAACTTGTGAAATGTAACTTCGTCTTCTTCTTTTTTGTTTTGTTTTGTTTTTGTTTTTGTTTTTTCCTACCTGCCCCCCCCCTTTTTTTTCTTTTTCTTTTCCTGATGTCTTTCAGCTGCATCAAAGCCTTCTCAGTTCAATTTGAAATTTGGCTATTTGATGCTTGCATGCTTTATCATTTGGATCTGAATTGAAGGTGATGTCTTAGTTGGAGTTGTTTATGAAATTCTCAGCTTTTTAGTTTTGAATGAGCTGATTGCAGATCTTCAGTTGGAAGGGTGGAGTCAAGGTGCATCAGCTTCTGCTCTCGCCATTTTTCTTCTTCTGCGTCTAAGAAAATACTCATTGCATTTTAATTAACAAATATTTTTATTAAATTTTGAGGGAATTTAAACTAAGCTGCTAAGAGTGCTACATTAATGTTGAATACAGCGGAAAAATGAAATAGCTATGCCTACAACTGGCAGTAAAAACACACTAGTAAACAGGATTACCCATAAATCTAGCAGTGTGGAATAAAGTAAATTAGATTCAGCTGAAATCAGCTTCCATTTGAGAAGCTGGCTTTCTTCTCATCTCCTACATGAGAGCAATGCACCAATATCAACTATTAAACACAAATTCCTTTTAATAATTTTAGGGTCTGAAGCACACAAGCTGGACAAGCCTAAAGACCATCTGATTTGTCCTTAAATTGACTTGGATAAAGATATTGTGGGAAAATCCAAGGATGGACACCTTTATCACATGATGGAATATGTAAATGTTCCTCAAATGCTGGGACTTTTTAGTATTGGTTTCTGCAGGGGAATAGAGTTCAGTAGATGCTGCACTCTTTTGTAGCTGTGGAAGCAATATCATGTAATGTTGAGATCCAACGCTTGTCCTCAGTACCCATAGTCAGCTGCAGCCCCTCCCCCCCCATTCACTGATCCCTCTCTGTAGGTCTGGAAGCAGATCTGAAGATGCAAGTAAACACTTTAAAAAAAAAAAAAAAAAAAAAAAAAAAAAAAAGAAAAGTCTATTCTTTGCCCACACCTCTGATCTAAACAAAAATGTCAGTTTTGTAACTGGTAGACTTTCCAGATGACTCTGGATTACATGAATTTTTCATGTCCTGACTGAGGACCAGTGGTAGCTATGTGGGTAAACTTTACACTACACCTCTACCCCTATATAACGCTGTCCTCGGGAGCCAAAAAATCTTACCGTGTTATCGGTAAAACCGCGTTATATTAAACTTGCTTTGATCTGCCAAAGTGCGCAGCCCCGCCCCCCCGGAGCACTACTTTACTGCGTTATATCCGAATTCGTGTTATATCAGGTCACGTTATATCGGGGTAGAGGTGTACCTGCTTGCATCACAATTGGCTAAATATGTTGCTCTCAGTCCCTATTTTTTTATACCTAATTATCCCGTTAATGGAATGAAACAAAAGCTTTTTTTCTCCTTTAACTAGATATGTCTTTTGACTCTTATGCATGGGCTAGGTTCCTTCGCTGGTGTCTGAGAACTCTAGTTAAATTTTCATGCTAGAGCAGTGTCAAAAAACACTAGTAGAATAGGGGCCAGTGATAATTATAAGATTGGATTTTTTTTTTTTTTATTATTAGCTAGAATTCTTGCCACTTTCGCTAATACCAAGAGGAGGAGACTGGAAGAGCTTGGCTCATTTAATTTGTGCCCCCTCCCTCCCCCCCCAAAAGGCTATGGTTGGATAGAATTACTCCTCCATATGTTATGGGGTAAATACCAGGGAGGGTTAAGGGTTATTTTAAGCTAAAGGACATTGATGGCACAAGAACAAATGGATACCAAGTTTCCAAGGACAAAATCAAGCTGGAAATTAGAAGGTTTCTAACTAGCAGTATGGTGAGGCTCTGGAACAGCCTCCCAATAGGAGTTGTGGGACAAACAACTTAATTAGTTTTAAAGGAGAACTTGACATATTTGAGTGTGATTTTTCTTTCTTTTTTTTTTTTTTTACAATAGGGTTGCTTGTGATGTTAGGGGGCTGGACTCAACAGCGCTGGGGCTCACTTTTGGTTCATGTCTTATGTTACTAAAAGCTAATTCGTCAGTGTTTCAGCTGGACAATTGCAGGGTTCATGAAGGGATCACCTCACTCCCCCAAAATGTGTGTGTGTGTGTGTATATATATATTTAATTTCCTTCCTCTGAAGCATCAGAGATGGCCATGGCTAGAGAGAGGGCATTGGGCGGCTAGGGCTCTGAGGTGGCACTGAGCATTTTCTCTCTGAGGTGATTGGTTGGCTGGTTCTTACTCAGAGGCTCAGAGTCTAATGGATGGCCATATGTTGAGTCAGGAAGGAATTTTGCCATAGGTCAGACTGGCAGTAACCTCAGGGTTTTTCATCTTCCTTTGCAATGTGTGGGTGCAGGTCACTTGCCAGGATTGTGTGGGTACATCTCACTTAATCATTTCCTTGCCATTGGAGGGTCCTCAGGCACTGGTGCACCTCAGTCCCTACTGTTTTCTGTCTGTGGCATGTAGTAGTCTAGTCTCCTGTGGGCTGTAATACTTAAGTCTAATTTCGGTTACTGGGTTTAGTGTGCAGGTGCTGGGTTGTGTTGGTCACCTGTGGTATACAGGAAGTCAGACTAGATGAACTGGTGGTCCCTTCTGGCCTTAAACTCTGACCATAAAGTTAAGAAAAACATTGGCTGAGACTTTATCTTGCTCTTTCCCATCTTAATTCCAACATAATTTTAGCAGATTTCAGGCTAGAATTATGAACTAGGGTTTTAGACCATCTAGCTAATATGATGCTGGTTACTGCAGAATGAAAATTACACTTTGATGCTTGGTTCTTGTTTTCATCTGGCCCTTCAAAATCCCTTTTTAAAAATAAAAAGTTGTCTGAAAACAACTATTGAGTTTGAACTCTTCCTTACACTGTTCAAATGTCTTAATCAACCACCATAAATCATGCACTGATTTATTGAATGTGAAAATCCATTTTTCTCTTACTTGCTAAGACCAGAGTTCAATTTTGTATTTTCCCAGCAAGAGGATCCCAGCAGCTGGTTTAGATTGTATGGGGTTATCCTGTCTTTGCCTTGTTTTTTATCATGAAGATTTAATTAATATAAATCAAAGAACTTTGTGGCATTACACAAAGAACTTGGTGCTTTATTCAATTGAAGTTTGAAGATCATTTCTTCCAGGATCTGTGTCTTCAAGAAATTCTGCATAATGTAGTCTTTGCTTATACCAGACAATTTCAGAGGACTTCTAGAGGGGTACAGTAGAATCTCAGAGTTATGAACACCTCGGGAATGGAGGTTGTTCATATCTCTGAAATGTTTGTAACTCTGAACAAACATTATAGTTGTTCTTACAAAAGCTCACAACTGAACATTGACTTGATACAGCTTTGAAATTTTACTATGCAGAAGAAAAATTCTGCTTTCCCTTTATTTTTTAGCAGTTTATGTTTAACATAATACTGTACTGTACTTGCTTTATTTTTTGTCTTGGCTGCTTCTGATTCTAAATGAGGTTGATGGATCACTTCATAACTCTGGTGTTTGTAACTCTGAGGTTCTACTGTAATTTGCGATTTATCTAAGGCAATTTTAAATCTAAGCTCCAGACATGAACCTCTGAAGAATAACTCAAATGAAAAGGCAATATTTAATGGCCCAGTATAGTACTCTTTCCCACTCAGGCTGCTCTTGATACTTTTGAAATCAGTGAAGAGTAAGGTTTAAATTGAATGTATGGCTCTAGTTCTGGATTACTATAAAGGGAGACCTCTGCAATCCGGTAGTAGCTGTATGCAATGAACGACTTTGGACTGTTCCAAGTACTTCAGATGAGATGCATGCATGCTTGAGATGCACTGCCCAACTGGACAATCCCCAAAGTTATTCATCCATAGTATTCTAGATGGAGAAGATCTACTATGATCTCATTCACAGAGAAAAGATTTTTTTCTTTGAGTCATGGTCCCTATGTATATTCCATTAGTGGATGCATGTGTATGTGGTGCGCTGGAGTCGGGAAGTGTTTCTTAGCAGTGTCTGACCCGCCCACGCTTACTGTGTCTCCTTGTGCTCCTGGCTGAAGGTATAAGAGGTAGTGAGGGTTGACGCCTCTCCAGTTTCTTCTCACCTCTCCATGGCCTGAGTCAGAACACCCTGATTCTTCACGCTCTTGGTTTTCTAAGAGAATGATTCACTTCTGCTTTGTGGTAAATAGTTGTAAATAGTTTTTATAGTGTTAGTGTAGTTCTTCTTTCCCCTGGTTGGGGACTGCTTCCCCCCCACCTGGGGACTATGCCCCAGTTTCCGGGATTCAAAAACGGTTTCCAGCCCGCGCTCCTTCTCTGTGAGCAATGGGCACCAGCGGTGCCTCTATTGCCTCGGTGAGGCACACATCCTGACTCACTGTGCCATTTGAAAATCCTTCCTGCCCCAGACCTGGGAATCTTGCAAGCTCCACCTTCATAAATATCTGATGGAGGAAGGAATGAGACCCAAGATATACTTGGGTCTGGGCCCAGGAAACTCCTGTGTGGCCATCACCAGTGGTGAGCGCCCCTTCGAGCACTCCGCATGCCCCGGAACTGGTGATACTGAAGATCAAGGAGAAGTCCCAGCATCAGAGCAAAAAAACACTCTTATGGGCACAAGAGCAGATTCCCCAAGCCGTGCCAGGTCAAGTGAGATGTCCAGCATGGATCCGGCTGGATCAGTGCCCAAGATTGCCTGCATGAAGGGTAAGGCCAGGCACAAATGGGATCTGATGGTGACCTCTGCACCCAAGCATTCGGAACAGTCACCAGCACATAACACGAGTGGAAGCTACATGATGCCATGCTCCTGTACCTCTTTATGAAGTGGGGCACCCTCCCTCCCCGATGGGACCTCTTTGCTACTCATGAGAACCTCAATTGCTCTAAGGGAGGACTCTCGGGGCAATGCTCTCCTCTTCCCCTGGACAGGGAACCTCTGCTACGCCTCCCCCCATTCCCTTGCTGCCACAGGTGCTACACAAGATTAACCAGGAGAGAGCCACCGTCATACTCATAGCCCGTTCTGGCACCATCAGTTCCGGTTCACGACCTCCTCAGACTCTGCCTGCACACCACTCTGCTTCTGCACACTCCCGGATCTGCTCTCACAAGATTGGGAGGGGCTTTGTCATCCCAATCCAGGCCCTCTTCATCTCACAGCCTGGTATTTGGTTGGGCGTTGGGGGTGCTCTACTCTGGTTCGACAAATCCTTACCTAAAGCAGGAGAGAATCCACCAGATCCTGCTACTGAACTAAATGGAGACACTTCATAGCATGGGCCCACCGCCACTCACTGAACATGGAGTCTATTCCAGTCGTCCTCAACTGCCTTCTCACCCTCAAGATGTTGGCCTGACCCTCAATTCTATTCTAATGCATCTGGCAGCACTCAGTGCCTTTCTGTCTCCCATGGACCTCTGTGTTGATGCACCCCACCACTATCTGCTTGATGAAAGATTTACTCAACACTTTTCCACCAGTACTGAAGCCCACACCACCATGGGATCTTAATCTCGTTCTCTCCACCCTAATGAAGCCACTCTTTGAGCAACATGCTCACTCTCTCCCACCTCTTGATGAAAGCAACTTTCTTGATAGCCATTATCTTGACCAGACGAATCAGTGAATTTTCAGCCATGATGGCAGACTCTCCCCATACACGATGCTCGACAAGCACAAGATATCCTTATGGCTGAACCCTAAATTCTTCCCAAGAGTGGTGTCTGAGTTCCATCTAAATCAGTGCATACAGCTGCTAGTTTTCTGCCTCAAACCACACCCTTCCCTTACTGACAAAGCTTTGTGCTCCCTTGATGTCCATTGTGTACTGGCATTCCACAGGACTCGACCCTTTCACGCATCACCAAAGCTATTTGTGGCCATAGCTGAAAAGTCCAGTGGTGAAGCCCCCTCGTCCCAACGAATCTCCAAATGGGTCTCTGGGTGCATCTGCGAATGCTAAAACCAATGCATCATACCTCCATCTGCTAAAATCACAGTGCACTCAACACAAGCCTGTGATGATTTCGGTCACAGAGACCCCCTTGGGACTGTCACCTGATGTGCTGAAATTACCTCTGAGCCCATTTTCCCTGATGGCTTGGGACTCCAGAACCCTGCATTTTTGAGCCAGACAATGCTAGTCTGCTGCAACACAGACCCAGATCTGAACCACGCCCCCAAAGCTGCAGGCTTTAACAGGTAACCTGCTGAGTTGTTTTAAATCTCCAGCAGCCAGATATCCAGTTCCCAATGGGATCCAAACAACTAATAAATCCATTTTACTCTGTATAAAGCTTATTCAGGGTAAACTCATGAATTGTCCGCCCTCCATACCACTGATAGAGAGATATGCACCGCTGTGTGCTCCCCCAGGTATTAATCACTTACTCTGGGTTTGTTAATAAACAAAAGTGATTTTATTAAGTATAAAAAGTAGGATTTAAGTGGCTTCAAGTAATGCCAGACAGAACAAAGTAAGTTACCAAGCAAATTAAAACAAAACCCGCAAGTCTAAGACTAATAAATTTAGAAAGTAATTACAGATAAAATCTCACCCTCAGAGATGTTCCAATAAGTTTCTTTCACAGACTAGACTCCTTCCTAGTCTGGGCCCAATCCTTTCCCCCTGGTACAGAGCCATTTCCAACCAATTGTCCTGGTTAATGGGAGCCATCAAGATTCTAAACCACCATTAATGGCCCACACTTTGCATAGTTACAATAGGACTTCAGAGTAATACTTCATATTTCTAGCTTCAGATACAAGAATGATACATTCATACAGATAGGATGAACACACTCAGTAGATACATTACAAGAGACCTTTTGCATAAAGCATATTCCAGTTACATTATATTTACACTCATAAGCATATTTCCTTAAACATATGGAGTGCAACATCATAGAGCCCAAGCCACCACATTGGCCTCACTGGACTCCACATGTCCACGACACACTACGCCATCGCACAAGCAGCAGCAACGAACACTGCTGTGGGTCAGGCCATACTGCAGGCATTGGCATCCGTGCACCCACCTCCATGCTGATAACTGTTCACGAGTCACCCATGTGTGGAATACACATAGGGACCATCACTCAAGAGGAGGAGGTTACTTACCTGTAACTGGAGGTTCTTTGAGATGCATGGTCCCTATCTGTATTCCATTAACTGCCCTCCATCCCCTCTGCTTCGGACTGGATTCCATTATGGTAAGAGGGAGACTGGAGAGGCATTGACCCACACTACCTCTTATACACTCAGCGCTGGAAGAACGAGGAGACACACGTGTGGGTCAAAGGACTCTGCTAAGAAACACTTCCGGACTCAGGCACATGTCAGATAGGGACCACACATCTCAAAGAACCTCCAGTGATAGGTAGGTAACCTCCTCATCTGTACTGTATGTGATTCCATTAATGCAAAGCTGAAATTAAGTACTTATTCTAAAAAAAAAAACCCTGCAAAAAACCCAACGCAGTCACTGATGTCACCAAAAAAACCCATCTTATATTTCTCAGCTACCTCTTCCTCATGCTTGAATCCAAACATTGTACAGAAGGTATTGACTCTCAATCACATTTCTGCTTCACCTCTCCATCCATCATTTTCCTTGTTATTCGTCAAAATGCAACTAACATGGCTTTAATTTAGGCAACCAGCAAGAATTCTAATAGCTGTTTAAAAAAGCCTCTTTTAAACTGCAATCCTGTTATTTCATTGATATCCACAATCAGTGAATTTGGAGATTGACTGTAATTTAGCACAGCTCACTGTGCTCAGAAGTAGATTTGTATTTGATGCACTATTTACCATGCATATTTTTTTCAAACATGGCTTCTCATTAAGACTTTCCAGTTCAAAAATGGGGTGTTAAGTTACACCTAGTTACCCATGTCCAATATCCAAGGAGAATGGAGTAGAAACATCTGGAGTAAAGATCTGTGGTATGTTGGGATGGAATGTCTAGGAGCTGGGGGAGGTCAGGGCGGTGGTGGAGGAGGAAGAAAAGTGGGTTGTGGTCCTGGGAGTAATATTCATCATCTTACCATTGAATCTGGCTGTCAAGTCTGGTGTAGACAAGGCCTTATCTAACTGCAATAGCTTATGCTTCAGCTGTTTGTATTGAACTGATTGAAACAAATGATTCAGTGCATCTATGCTATATATGTGCTAGTATGGAGGTTATGCAAAATTTAAAGTTATTTAGCCAGTCATAAACAGATTCTACTCCTATGCCATGTGGATGAACAACTTGCCCTTTTGTTTGGGTCTTAATACCCAGAGATTTTAAATTTCTGGCATAGTACAGCTTGCTTTGCCATATATTATAAAGATACAAGAAATAACCATGAAGTTCCATCAAAGCTTGCATTACTGTAGTGATGGTCTTTTTCTGTTGATCTGTTACCTCTTTTTGATAGGGTGGGCACAAAATAGGTGCATGGTCCATGGATACCATCTCCCTGCTGTTCAAAACCCTCTATCACTTGCCCCCTTGGCCACAAACCCCTGTAGTGCTTGAAATATGGTCATGCCTGCCTCCAGCAAAACTGCGTCCACAGTAGACTTATTAGCATTGAGGCATACTTTGCAGTCAGTGGAACTAACTTCTCCAATTTAATTGGCACGCCCTCTCGGTGAACTGTGATTTCATAATGGTGTTACAAAGTTAGAGTTCTTTCATCATTTAGGGATTCTCTAGCCACTGCTGTTGATTCCATGTCTCAATCAACTGTCCCACCAATCCATGCTTAAGAGTTCTTTACCATGACAAATTAGCAGGGGTGTCCCAGCATGCATTGCTGGGACACCCTCCTGGTTGTCGTCGTCTTTTTTGTTTGTTTGTTTGAGTGAGAGGGTGAAGAACTTTCAAAACTTTGAGCAGAAATTAGCTGTCTGTGCAAAGAATGAGCTCCTACCATTTGGATTAGCATTCATCTGAGCAATATGTTGTAGAAATGGCTGAGCTTCCTGGGGAGTTCCAGGAAAATGAATTTGGACTTTCCATAACTCTCTTCATAGTGTAGAATCTGTCTCAAAACCACCCACGAACCATTGTTTCAAGGAGCTGGGTTGGCAGTTGCAGAATAGTTCCCCTAAGAGCACCACACCTGCCACACGTCCACATGTAACCCTATGGTAAAACTACACCTGAAACATGTACCATTGCTACTAGTGCAGTTCCTTTAATTGGCAATATTACAGTCATCTCTTAAAGAGGCAGGTTCTAAGAAATAGATCCATCTGTAAAGGGTCATTTTAGCCATCCTGAGTTAAAGCAGTGCCATTATACATTGCCCAAAGCTTCCTTCAAACTGCCTTAAAATCTTTATATTTTTTTAAAGCTAGTAGAGTGCTGTTTCTAGGTTGTTCACCCTTTTAATTGTGTATATATGAGATTATTGCTTTGTTTTATATACAGCTTGTCAGATTTTAAAAACTGTTTATTTTTCCTTAGGTTGGTGTTTGGGATGTTGTACCCTGCTTATTATTCTTACAAAGCTGTGAAGACAAAAAATGTGAAGGAATATGTAAGTCCCACTTCTGTCTTGTTTGTCCAATGAAACATAATGCTTCGGTTGAAACTTAGTGGATGTAAATTTCACCAAGTTATTCAGTGTAACATATAGTCACATGAAAGCGTGACACGACTTTAATATATCTTCATAAATATTAGGTACAAAAATTATGACTGTAACATCATATAATATGCTTATGAATGCTTAGCTAATTTAGAAATGAAGTTAAGGTTTCCATATAAATCACACAGCTTAACACACAAAATTATGGTATATGAAGAACAACATAAAATATGTTCTCATAATATGTACCATAGTCAAGCCAGGTCCCTGGTTTCGCCAACTTAGTTACATGACGTGTTTCTGAGTAGTCTCATTGACACTTTTAGGTGTAGTTGTGTGGAAAGTTATTCATGTACATAAGTGTTTGCAGGATTGGGGCCTGATGTTGTTGTAAGATGCTTAGTTTTTGAGTTTCCTGACTAAGGCTATCTACATGACCGCAGTAAGTCGACCTAAGTTACGCTACTCCAGCTACGTAAATAACATAGCTGAAGTCGACGTAGCTTATGTCAATTTACTTGGTGTCTACACTGTACTGGGTTGATGGAAGATGCTCTCCCGTTGACTAACCTTACTCTTCTTGTTTGCGGTGGAGTACTGGGGTCGACCGGAGAGCAATTTGCGGTCGATTTGGCAGGTCTTCACTAGACCTGCTAAATCGACCACGGTGCATTGATCGCCGGAGTGTTGATCTGGCGGTAGTGTGGATGTAACCTTTGTGATCTTAACTATGCTGCCTTAATGAAACATTAAGTATTGTTAGCATCTAACTTCCTTTGTTTTGTAGGGGGAGAGGTTGGTGCTACTTAAGTTTTCAAGTAGAACTATGCTTTACTGCCTTACTCAACAAATCTTTCCCTTTGGTATAGTCAGTCATGTCATGTCTTCTGACTTCCATGAGGTTTTTATAGCTTTTCCCTAATGTTAGCACTTCTGAAACAAAACAGTCAAGACTGAGCAGATTTCTACTCCATTTTATGTCAGCATAATTGTTTTTGCTCCACAACTGCCTGTGCTGTGAAAACCTTGTGAAGACAAAGGGGTTGCAAATATCAAAGGCTTTCATTAGCCCCGCAGAAATATTACTATTTGTATTATGCATAAAATATAAGATTTGCTACCAATCATTTTAGGTGTCCTTAATAGTTAGTTAAGAAAACAATTATAGTAATGACAGTTATTACAGTTTTTTTAGTCAATATAATTCTATAATGGCCAGGAAAAATAAAACTAAGTCTCCCTCCTGCAGATCTCCCTTTTCCCAAAAGTATAGCTGGGGTTTGCAACAAATAATCAGTGGTGTCTCAGGCAGTTTCTAGGCCAACTAGTATTTCAAAACCAACGCCTTACATTCCACCCAGAAACTGGACAGCAGGCAATGCAGATCATAGGTCATGGATTTAACACTACACTGCAATAGTCCAGTCTCAGTGACAAAAGCATGAATGACAATAGCAAGGTCTGCATGCAAAGAAATAATTGCATCTTTCTGGTCTTGAATGGACAAAGGGTGTGCTAGGCATTGCTGCTAGCTAATCAAGTAGCATTTGGGAGTCTTAAGACTCCATCACCTATGAACTCAGAAAATGAAAGATGGAACCACTAAGGATGTAAATAGCGTATAAAACACCTAACTGTGTAACCTATTAAAATTCTATCAGTTAAACATTTAACCGGGGAACTAAGGGTGCGGAAGGTGCTGCAGCACACCCACATTTTACGCGCAGCCTTGCTGCCGGCCTCCTAGGTGCGGGGCGACAGCGGAACTGAAACCGATAAGCATCAAGCTTATTGGTTAACCAGTTAAACTTTTACATCCCTAGGAACCACACCATCCAAGGTGCAGATATTCTCTGTCAAGCTGTCAGACACTGGCTCCAGAGAGTGACTAGCAACCTCAGGACACATTGTTAAGAAGCAGAGCACAAACCTTAAATTTGGTTGAGAGTTGTATACTTCTGTTTCACCAACCAATTATCAAGACATGAGAGGTAATTCTTTCATGCTGTTCAGCACTGATAAGGCCTTAGCTGGAGTATTATGTCCAGTTCTGGGCAGCACACCTGGGGAAAGGAGTGGAACATATTGGAAGAAGTCCAGAAAAGAGCAGTTAAAATGATTAAAGGTCTAGAAAACATGATCCATGATGAAAGATTGAAAAAACTTGAGTTTGTTTACTCTGGAGAAGAGAGATTGGGGTGGGGGGGAGGATATAAGTTGTCAAGTGTTTGAAAGGTTGTTATAAAGAAGAGGGGGATAAACTGCTCTCTTATCCACTGAGGACAGGATGAGAAGTGATGGGCTTAAATTGCAGCAAGGGAGATTTAGGAAGCTTTTTCTTAATGTCTAACTCAGGGATCGGCAACCTTTGGCACATGGCCTGCCAGGGTAAGCCCCCCGGCAGGCAGGCTGGGCCGGTTTGTTTACCTGCTGCATCTTCAGGTTTGGCCGATCGCAGCTCCCACTGGCCGCGGTTTGCCGATCTAGGCCAATGGGGGCTGCAGGAAGTGGCACGGGCCCAGGGATGTGCTAGTCGCCGCTTCCCGCAGCCCCCATTGGCCTGGAGCGGCGAACCGCGGCCAGTGGGAGCTGCAATCAGCCGAACCTGCGGATGCGGCAGGTAAACAAAGTGGCCCGGCCCGCCAGGGGGCTTACCCTGGCGGGCTGCATGCCAAAGGTTGCCGATCCCTGGTCTAACTTAACTGTAAGGGCAGATAAGCAATGGAACAAATTACCTAGGGAAGTTGTGGGATCTCTGTCTAACCTCTTCTTAAAAACCTCTAATGACAAACACCTGTAGGGAATGGTCTAGGTAATACTTAATCCTCCCTCAGTGCAGGGGACCAGCCTAGATGACTTATTGAGGTCCCTTCTAGTTCAAATTTCTATGATTCTGTGAAAATAGTCCAATGATGCTTTTTAGTCATGTTTCAAAGTAGAAGTATACGTTAAAGTGACACCAACTTCAAAACTTAATTTTTAAGGAATTTTTAGTGTTTTAAACTAGGGCTGTCGATTAATCACAGGTAACTCACACGATTAACTCAAAAATTAATCATGATTAAGTGCAGTTTTAATCACACTGTTAAACAATACAATACCAATTGAAATTGATTAAATATTTTTGGATGGTTTTTCTACATTTTCAAATAGATTGATTTAAATTACAACACAATACAAAATTTACAGTGCTCACTTGATATTTTTATTACAAATATTTGCACTGTTAAAAATGATAAAAGAAATTGTATTTTTGAATTCACCTCATACAAGTACTGTAATGCAACCTCTTTAGCGTGGAAGTGCAACTTACAAATGTAGATTTGTATTTTTTATTAGTTATTTATTTATTTTTGTGACATAACTACACTCAAAAACAAAACAGGGTAAAACTTTAGAGCCTATAAGTCCACTCAGTCCTACTTCTTGTTCAGCCAATCGCTAAGACAAATGAGTTTTGTTTACATTTATGGAAGATAATGCTGCCCGCTTCTTATTTACAATGTCATCTGAAAGTGAGAACAGGCATTCGCATGAGACTTTTGTAGCTGGTATTGCCAATTATGCTATACATTCATATGCCCCTTCATGCTTCGGCCACCAATCCAGAGGACATGCTTCCATGCTGATGACGCTCGTTTAAAAAAAAAAATGCGTTAATTAAATTTTGACTATTTTTGGGGAAAAATAGTATGTCTCCTGCTCTATTTTTCCTGCATTCTGCCATGTATTTCATATTATAGGAGTCTCGGATGATGACCCAGCATATACTCGTTTTAAGAACACTTTCACTGCAGATTTGACAAAATGCAAAGTGAGATTTCTAAAGATAGCTACAGCACTCGACCCAAGGTTTAAGAATCTGAAGTGCCTTCCAAAATCTGAGAGGGATGAGGTGTGGCGCATGCTTTCAAAAGTCTTAAAAGAGCAACACTCTGATGCGGAAATTACAGAACCCGAAGCATTATCTCCTGCAACCATAAACAAACTTGTTTGTCTGAGTGACTGGCTGAACAAGAAGTAGGACTGAATGGACTTGTAGGCTTTAAATTTTTACATTGTTTTGTTTTTTGAATGCAGTTATTTTTTGTACATAATTCTACATTTGTAAGTTCAACTTTCTTGATAAAGAGATTGCACTACAATACTTGTATGAGGTGAATTTAAAAATACTATTTCTTTTGTTTTTTACACCACAAATATTTGTAATAAAAATATAAAGTGAGCACTGTACATTTTGTGTTCTGTGCTGTAGTTGAAATCAATATATTTTAAAATATAGAAAACATCCAAATATATTTAAATAAATGGTATTTTATTATTATTTATTTATTATTTAGCAGTGGGGATTAATCACAATTTTTTTAATAGCTTGACAGCCCTAATTTAAACCTTATCTTGTTTTCTCTGTCCAGATTTTGGGGTTTGAAATTCACATTTCCCTCTTTAAGCTTTTTTCCCATTGCTGATGTGTGACTCTCCAAATAGGTGACATTGACTACCCAAGGGAATCTGTAAAGCTGACTAGACAAAAGTGATGTCAAATTTGCATTTAAGGGGACTAGTTAGGCATTAAGGAAACACCTAGTTAAGGTGTAATGAGGTGTGGTTTCCCAGTGTTGCAGCTCCTAAGATTCTTGCCTGCCAGTTTTCTGCAGGGTTAGGATAACTGGGGCTCCATGTTGATTAACAGTCTGATGGCTGCCTCTACAGTGGAGGTGAAAATTATCTTCTTAATTGAAATTTTGTAGAGTATGGCAGCGGGCGGGGGAGGGGAGACCCTGAAAAGGAGCAGTCTTCCATTTTAAATAAATGGGTAGTGTATTTTGAATTTTGGAGTGAAACTTAATGGTGTGTACATGGTTAAATAAATTAATCCTTAGATCAGTAGTTTTTAAATGATGGTGTCTAGGCTAATTCCCCACTCTGGCACTTCGAGTGCAGAAGGTGAGGGCCAGCAAGGATTTTAAAAATTAATACTGGCCACTCCAGGCTGGTATTAAACTCCCAAGGTTACAGCTTTTCTCTGACCTTGGATTGGTAGATGCTGCCACCACCCAAGTGCAGAACCCCTTTGAGAGCCAAGGAAGGTGCACTTGGAAATACCTTTCTGTGAGGTACTCTCAAGCCCTTTCACCCTCTCTCGGGGGAAGAACTGAGAAAGGAAGGGGGGGGGGGGGAGGGACATCAGTTGTTTACACCAGTTAATTAACAACATGTGCACAAACCTCTTAAGACACACAAATCCAATTCTGTTCTTAAAAAAGGTAAATTTTATTTTTAAAAAAAGAAGAAAATACATCTGGGAACTCAGGCTATTGCTAGATTTTAGAAGAGCAACTACAAGGATTAAGCACCAAGAATATTTTCCTTGAGGTCCAGCTTAAAGGTTACAAGCAAAACAAAAGCACTGGGGGTTAACACAGGAATCCGCAAGTCATAAAAAAATAAAAGGGATAAACCTAATCACGTCTTCTACTAAGAGGGATTTTATAGCTTCTGGATGGCTGGGTGTTCATAAAAGGGAGCTCCTGCCGCCCCCCGCCCCTCTTCATTTATCACAGATGGTTGTATATGGCTGGCTGCATGGTGTCCTGACTCTTCCTTATATTTTGAAGAGGAGCCTGGAACTCTATATAAGTTACTAAAAATGAGTAAGAGGAGCCAGCCTAAAAGCCTTGAGTGGGGTCTGCTGCCACATAAGTAGAGAGGAAAATGGTAGCTGCCATTCTGAGACAGACAGCCAATAATGAGAGTGCAGCTGCCAGCCACCTGCAGAGGAATATGTAGGAGAGTTGTGGAGATGGGATTGAAGCAGTGGGACTCTTTACCCAAGAGAGCAAGGGGAGAAGAGGATCAAGTGGCTGTCTAGGCAGCATGTCCAGGAGATAAAGCAAATGTACAGGGAGAAGAGGACTGGGCAGTACGAGACAAAGGGGAGGTTCAGGTAGCATAGGCGGGAACAGAACAGATAAGAGGAGAAATAAAATGCCATGCTGTAGTAGACCGTGTAATTAACTATACTACAATTAAACATCTAAAAATACATACCGTATATACTTGTTCATTGGCAGGGCCGGCTCTAGGTTTTTTGCTGCCCCAAGCAAAAAAAATTTTGGCTGCCTCCTCTCCCCCCCCCCCCCCCGGTTTTTTTTTTTTTTTTTTTTGGCTTTTACACATGTTTGCACTTTGCAGTTTTGTTTTGACTGTTTAAAATTTAAAAAAAAAATGAAAACAGAGAATTTGTAGGGGAGGGAGGCAGCAGCCTCTGGGGCTCCAGCAGGCAGAAGCTCCCCAGGGGTCCTGGGGACCCTCCCGCCTGGCCCGACTCTTACCTTGCTGCAGATCTGGCCTGAGGTGGAGTCATCTCTGGTCACCGCCGCTCCCAGGGCCAGAGGTTGGGGCTGCTGCTGGATCCCAGCCCTGCTCATCCTTGGGCTTCGCCTTGGCCCTGGCACGAGCTGGGCTCAGCCTGGGCTGCCGCTCCGCTCCCCTCTCCCCTCCCCTGGCAGGAGGCGGCGCAGAGAGGAGGAGGAGGCAGAGGCGGGGACAAGCCGAGGAGGAGCGGACCGCCCGGGCGCCATGTTCCCCCGTCCTCTGCAGCCGGAGCAGGGCCGCGCTACCGGCTCCCGCCTGGGGAGGGGGGGGTGGCCGCTTCCCGCTGCCTGCGGGAGAGCGGCGTGAACAAGCCGAGGAGCGGCCTGTCCTCTGAAGCCGGGGCAGGGCCGCGCTACAGGCTCCCGCCGCTCTCCCGCTGTCAGTGCCCACCCCGCAGGCGGAGCCGGTAGCGCGGCCCTGCCCCGGCTGCAGAGGATGGGCCGCTCCTCGGCTTGTTCACGCCGCTCTCCCGCGGGCAGCGGCCCCCCCCTCAGGCAGGCGCCGGTAGCGCAGCCCTGCCCCAGCTTCAGAGGACGGGCCGCTCCTCGGCTTGTTCCCACTGCCCGCGGGAGAGCGGTGTGTAGCGGCTACCCCCCCCCAGGCAGGCGCCAGTAGCACGACCCTGCCCCGGCTTCAGAGGACGGGCCGCTCCTCGGCTTGTTCACGCCGCTCTCCCGCGGGCAGCGGGAAGCGCCCCCCCCGCCCCCCTGGCAGGCGCCGGTAGCGCGGCCCTGCCCTGGCTTCAGAGGACGGGCCGCTCCTCGGCTTGTTCGTGTCGCTCTCCTGCGGGCAGTGGCCACTTCCCCCCCAGGCGGGAGCCGGTAGCTCAGCATTTTGCCGCCCCATACATTTTGCCGCCCTAGGCACCAGCTTGTTTAGCTGGTGCCTAGAGCCGCCCCTGTTCATTGGCCCGTTCATTTATAAGCCGACCCTCCAGGATGGATAGGTAAAAATAGCAAGAACTGTATGACCCTTTCATAAGCCGACCCTATATTTCAGGAGTTGGAAAACTTTGGCTTCCGGCCCGTGACGGTAAGCTACTGGAGGGACGGGATTTTTTTTTTTTTACCTGGAGTGTCTGCAGGCATGGAGCCCCTCAGCTCCTTGTGGCCGTAGTTCGCCGTTCCCAGCCTATGGGAGCTGCGGGAAGTGGCCACAGGGAGCTGAGGGGCTCCATGCCTGCAGACGCTCCAGGTAAACAAAACGACAGTGTATTAGATATTCAATTCAATGATTCCATAGAGTTTAAAATAATCAAATTTTGGTGTAGACTCGTTTATAAGCCGACCCCCGCTCTTTGTCACTTTTTTACCAAAAATATTCGGCTTATGAACGAGTATATACAGTAATTAATTTTCTTACTCGTCTTCCACGTAAGCAATTTTTGTAATTGCCAGAGGGATGATATGCAGTTTTAATCAGGAGGGGAGCAGGTCTTCTAGACTCTTCTGTATTCTAAATTATTAAAAAATAAAATAAAATTGAGAACTGTTGACTTTTTTTCCTTTGAATGCTTGGGTTTGATTTTTGACCTTTCCTGATTGACTGAAGTCAGGAGAGCAATTGCAAGATTTATTTTGCTATTCTAACTAAGCCATTATTTAATTAATGTTTCTGTCTTTGCTTAAACTAATTGTCCAATGTTAATATGGAGAGAGAACCAATTGTAAAGTATAGTAGCTGTTAATATTGCTGTTTAAAGTTTTTTGTTTAGTTTTTCTGATAATTAGATTCCAAATATGAAGCTGCATTTGGATTTACTCAGTAGCATTCAAAGAGAAAATGGATGGTTGTAAAACTCAAAGGATTTTGAATAAATGCATTCTTCCAGCAATTACTGAAGTGTGCTTAGCTTTGCTGTACCTTATGCAGGTCACTTAGATGGATGAATGATTACATATCTGATCTAAATTACTAATAAAGGTCCTTTCAGACCGATGAGATTTGTGAATACTTAATAAATCACTTTGTGAATCAGTACAGCTTTAATAAAGTATTTGTTTTTTTTTTAGGCTTTGCACATTAAAATAGGTATCATAACTTTTTAGATTTGTCATGTAGCTGAACCAGGGCAATTGAAATAACAGCTAAGTAATGCCAAATAATATTGAATTCCATTTTTTATTTTAGTGTTTTTATGGCAAAGTCCAGTTAGCATTTCTTTCTTTAATGTTCAGTGCATAAAATATTTAATGAGAATACAGCTATTGGGTAAATATCTGCATCATTAGATTGAGGTATCATATATCTACACTACTTCCCGTTTAATTGATTTAGATCCACAAATATTTCATGAAATGATAATCTTGCTTTGTAGCAGCGTGGAGCAGTTTATATCAATATAATTTACGTTGCTTCATTTAAAATAAAAAAGGTTTAAATCGTGTCAAAAGGTCATAAAGCTAATTTGAGAACTTTTGCTTCTGCTATTTTAGATTAAAACCTTTAAAGCCTTTAAACTATAAATGTGGTGTATATGCATTTTTTGTTTACACACAAGCCGAAGTATTCACAATAGTACTGAAACTTGGGCTCCTAAGTCATTCTGGAGCCTAAGTTCCAATGACTTCAAACTACAAACCCTGATGAAGTATAAATCTGGCTTTCCTAACTTGTGGAAGTACAATATAAAGGTGGTGTTAGTTGTAAATATAGCATGAGGTATTTGCTTATCAATTGCATTTGAGTTTGTGGTGTTACCACAGTAAGGATGTTAATGAGGCCCTAGACTTGTCTCTTTCATTGCAGATGCGCATTTGAAGCATGACGCTTACTAAATTATCACTTCAGATTTACATAGACTTTTTTTCTGACACCTGAATCACTCATGTCATGTAGGAAAAATCCCATATTTAAGCACTTCAACATCGGTTTAGGACCCTAACTGGACACTTCTATTTCTGAACATTTCAGGTGTGAGTGTGTGTGTTTGTATGAAATGTTCAAAATAGCTCTAATGTATTGAAAGTCTAAATGTTGTTTTGTTAACACTGAAGCAGTTTTGTTTAGAAGTGACACAAACTTTATTCCTCTGAAATTTTTAATAAAAATAAAATTGTAGCCCCTCAAGACGTAGGTGCTTAACTTTACTCATAGCTATATCTACATAATCTTGGTAGTAAAAAATCTTGTTTACTTAACTAGTTATTCTTTTCATTCATCTGCCTAACTTAAGAACAGACTACTCTTTGCTTGTGGCAAGCAGTGCTATAGATACTTTAGGTATTACTTTTACTGACAATTTGCAGAATAGGTCTTCCACAAATTAGGGCAGTGATTCTCAAACTATTGTACTGGTGACCCCTTTCACATAGCAAGCTTCTGAGTGTGGGCCCCCCCCCCTATAAATTAAAAACACTTGTTTATATAATTAACACCATTATAAATGCTGGAGGCAAAGCAGAGTTTGGGGTGGAGGCTGTCAGCTCACGACCCCCCCATGTAATAATCTCACGACCCCCCTGAGGGGTCCCAATCCCCAGTCTGAGAACCCCTGAATTAGGGTCTTTGGCTTTATACTGCAGTATAAACCTAAAAATCAAGTATAGTTATGTACAATTTTAAGAGTGACTTGTAAACTGGCACTGGTAGACAGCATTCTGTACAGAAAATGAGGCCTTATTGCAGAGGAGAGAATTCCTATGTCTGGAAATTATTTAACTGGCTTCCAACACATAACCAAATCCCTTGTCTTTCCTTTACTTACTGGGAATAAATTGGGTTTAAAAAAATCCACAAAATCTATAGAATTTAGAGATGTGATTTTAATGAAATGGTCAGTGAAGTCTAAACCTAGGGTGACCAGATAGCAAGTGTAAAAAATCAGGACTGGGGGCGTGGGGTAATAGGTGCCTATATAAGAAAAAGAACCCAAAATCGGGACTGTCCCTATAAAATTGGGACATCTGGTCACCCTGTCTAAACCTGACATGAGCACTATGGAGTTCAATAGTGAATGAATATGTTGTTTTGGTTGCACATGGAGAATGGGACATCAGAACTGTCTCTCTCATGTGCTAGTCAGCATCATAGTGACTCTGAAGTGTCATATCTATGCCAGTCAGTCTCTGTCCTTAACCTTTTTTTGATCTCTGCTATTGATATCATAGTTCCTTGAAGTCATTTTATTTTACAAAATGTAGATCTCTTTACTCAATTACTTTGAGAAAACGATGGTTCTTCAAGAAGATATTAATCATTTTGGACTAGCACAGTCCTTGTCCGATCTGTTTTTGCTTGCCCGTTTACAAAGATAAACTGTTGAATTAACAGGAGGTATTAATATTGTGGGGAGTTCTGGATTCTGCTGACTCTAAGCTGTCATAATTTACCTAGGCAAGTGCAGGAGCCCAGGTTGTGGTGTGCGGGAAGAGGAAGGTATGTAAAGTCTTTCAGTTGAGGAATTGTTACCACTGAGAGATTTAAAATGTTGAGAGAAATCTGTTTTACAAACTATGCCTTAAACCCGTCTGCTTGTCTGGTAAAGTTCTTCATCTATTGTTGATGCCGATCATGAATGTCTTCCTTAAAGTTAGAGACTATTGGCTTGAAGGAAGCAGTGGTATGGCCTTTTGTTTATGAAACAATTGCTTGATATTGACTGTGGCCAGTAACATATCACATCTTTGAGGAAGGTTGTGGTGAGAACTCTTTTTATCTAGATGCCTCAGGTCTCTTTTGGTCATTGTCAGTCTTGGTACAAACATGGTTTTGTCACAGACTGCATTGGTTGCATTTACCAATCTCCTTTATCTTCACCCATTGCCAATGTGTCTTTGCTGATATTGGAATTATCTGATACCTTCAGTGCTTTTAATCATAAAGTCCTGTTGACTCACCTGCAGACCTTGGTGAGAGTGATGGGGTAGCTATTCAGTGGCTTTGTTCTTTTATCTCACATAGCAGTGGGTAATTCTCTCTTTTAATAGGAGCTTTGGATTATAGGGTGCTATTGCCATCCCTCCAGTTCAAACATAAGAGGCCATTGGGAGGGTTAATAAGTAGACATGGTGCCTTGTGTTCTAAGTGGGTGATCCCCCAACTTTGTCTTGGTCATATGAGACTGTGGTGGTATGTCTTAGCCAGTGTCTGGAAGTAAGGCATGGATGACGGACAGCTGTCTAAAGCTCAGTCCAGGGTCTAAAGCAGTGACCCTGTTGGAAACAGGATCCTGGACTGCAGGGCCGTTGGGCTCAACCAGTATTGTAATTCTTGTGTGAATTACTGAAGTGATTTGGGAGTGTTATGTGGACTAATTTTAAGTAGGCACATGTCCTGTAAACCCTATAGGGCAGGGACTGTCTTTCTTCTTCTTGTACAGTGCCCAGCCCAATGGGGTCCCAGTTCCAATTTGGGACTTTGAGAGGCATCTAAATATAAATATTTACTACTAGCAGATCTGATATTCCTGCTGAAAACAGTTTTCTTCTCCAAAAATGGCATCTAAATTGAAGTCAATAGCTGCAAAATTTTCGTATCCTTAGAAGATGTTTTTACCATCGTTGATGTTTCTTCCTATCCTGAAGACAACGCACCTTGTTGAAAATAAGTCCACTTAAATTTAGGCATTCATGCATAAATGAAATTTATATTTAAATACATTGAAAATGCAGGCTGATATGTACCAAACTCTATTCTACAAGCAGCTTTTCCTGTTTCCGTCATACCCAATACACAAGTACAGCTACTACCGTCTATTTGCTCTTTTTCCACACAGAGATCAAATTTGTATGTAACAGTTAAAACATTTGTGTTTAAGTAAATTCCTGATATTAAATATTTTGTTTTGCAGAATCCAGAATGTTAGTAAGCAATGCATTTTCATGAGTTACTGTCTTTGATTTGTTAATTTGATCATTCAAATATTAAGTTTATTATTGGCATTTAACCTTAACCAAATTTTAAATTGCCAAGTCTTTTACAGTGAAATACTACAATTGTCAAGGCTGATGGTCTCCAGCATAACTTCATGTCTGCTCTTTTAATTTGTGAAACCATACTTTTTTTCTTCCTATAGCAGTAGTGGTTTTCCAGCTTTTAATTTTGCTTTGTGCCAAGGTTCACAAATACATTATAATAGGTATTTCAGTCTGTTTGTAGTTTGGGAACAGAACCAGATCTGTCACTCGCTGGTAGCAGGAGAGTGCCCTGCCTCTAAAGTTGTTTTTATTTTTTTCTGCCTCTGCAGTGGCTAGGAGCTCAAATAGACCTTCCTGCATGTAGAGATTTTCTGAAGAAAAATGTAAATTTATTTCAAATTTTACATTAATAATTTGGTTCTATAATGTTTGATTTCCAGAGCTGCATATGACTTGGGGATATTGTTTCCCCAGCTCCCCTTCCCCTTCTGAAATGCTTAATGTGATGGGTGCCCTGTAGGCTGTAGAGAGAGAAGCCGAGAAAAGTTAGAGGCAAAAGAAATGGTCTGTTTCCTGCTTCACTACCTTCTTGGGTATTTTGTGGGTGAGCTCGGCCAATCCTGCTGGCAGAGTTGAGTTCCCTTGTACAACTCAGTCCAGAAAGGACTGCTTCAGTCTCCTCCCTCAGCAGGAAAAGAGGCAGGCGAAATTGAAAAGAACTGGCTTTGGAGAAGCAACACTCCCGTATCTCTTTCTTTCTTTCTCTATCTCTCCTTCTTCCCCCCCCCCATTTTTTTTTTAAATCAAATAGTAAAATATACCCAAACTAAAGAACAGAGGGTAGACATGGGCAAGAGTGTATAGAGTATTGTAAAACTACACTTACATCTGCAGCTGCCCTAGAAAAGCTGTAGCTATATACCCTTCGGATAAGGATTTCCTGAGACATCTAAAAGATTGGGGAAAATAGCAGACTCTCAGCTGTTGTTGCAAGTCTTCATGCATATTGGTCTGTAACTCCCAGCGGCTGCTCTGGGTCACCATGTTCTACTGTCTAGATTATTGTCTGTAGTTTATGTTGCAGTTTGCCATGCCTCGCTGCCACCTCTGCCTCCTTAACCCAGCAGGTGGCTGTGGAGTGATGAGAGAGACATAGGCCAGATATGGAATAATTGGCAGGCAGTAAGGCACCTTGTGGTAGGATGACCAGATGTCCCATTTTTAAAGGGACAGTCCTGTATTAAAGCCCTCCTCCAGGTGTTCTGACTTTTTCTTAAAAACGGGCAAATTGTCCCATGTTTTCTGTCCCCCCTCGCTCCCCACCAGTACTGGTGGGTCCTGCTGCTGGCCGGATCCCTGCTCACCATATCTCACCTGGTGGTAGACATCTAAATCCAATTGTTCTGCTCCTCTACTGTTGAATGCAGAGATTCAGATTTTATTTTATTTTTTAAATTTAGTTCATGGCATGTGACCCAGAAAAAGAGAACATAGCATCCACCATCTGAAACACAATGGTTAATTGAGGTTTTTGATTTTGAAGCACTCCATGGACTGCCATGACCAGAACAAATCTTGTCTATGTCCAATGGATTTTTCATAAATAGCTAGAAAGAACACGATTAGCCCTACCTCAGAGAAATCATCCTGTTCTGGATGGAGCAAAATTTCCTATCTCTATGAGCACTGCCCATCAAGTGGCAGATGAACACCAAAATTTACACGGCAGAAGTAGTATTACCAAATATTTGTTGTTGTAAATCAATTTGGTGTGCTGGTGATCAACCTCTTTGCATTTGAAGACCATATATAAAGTGCCCTGCAACCTCTCTGTTAGGACCTGGGATGTGTTTGATAAATGACCTCTCGCAAAGCTGGACCAGGTCCCTGCTATGTCTTTCCATCTTTTGCACTGCTCCTCATGACAATACAAAAGATAAGAATGAGAGAGCAGCAGTGATACTATTTATGACTTTCTGGATGCCAGGGCAAGGCTCTCAGGCCTTATTAACCTACTATTGGATCCTCGGATGTCTGTATCTCTCAAAGGTCTGCTGTTGCAAACCTCCATCTGGGACCAAGCACATTTAATATGAGAACTTGGATGAAGTAGTGTTTGTTCTCATGGACCCCAAAAGAGGTACCAAATTGCACCAGCCAGTAAGAAAACTTCTAAGTCCGTAGTTTAACTACTATGGCCTTGAGTTTCTTCAGAAGTGCTTTACTGTGGGTGTATGAGTGTCCAAGCAAAATGGCAAGTCTCTGTAGCATAATGTTCTCCGCATATTCAAGAAAAGGAAGTTGTGTACAAATCATCTTAACATTGCTTCCTTAAGGCATCAATTTCATTCCAACTCCCAAGGTGTTAGAGCATGAACTTGGAACCTTGTTCTGCTTCTTACAGCACTACTCAGTTTGAACCCCTGCAGGAGATGATGATGTTAGACTTTCTATCAATCCTCCCAGTGGCTACTGTCTCCCATCAGTTGACTTTTTTTATCTGAAGTTGAGAGCTTTCTCTAACAAGACTCAGTATAGTAATCCTCCAAACTCTAACTCTTGGTCTACACTTACCCCCCAAGTCGAAGTAAGGTACGCAAATTCAGCTACGTGAATAACGTAGCTGAATTCGACATACCTTACTTCGAACTTACCGCGGTTCAGACGCGGTCCACACGCGGCAGGCAGGCTCCCCGTCGACTCCGCGGTACTCCTCTTGTTGAGCTGGAGTACCGCAGTCGACGGCGAGCACTTCCTGGTTCGATTTATCGCGTCCAGACCAGACGCGATAAATCGAACCCGGAACTTCGATCCCCAGCCGTCGAACTACCCGGTAAGTATAGACCAGCCCTAAGTAAATTCAGGAGATATACCTCCTTCAGATAGGAATCAAACCCAGTCCTTAGGAACACTGACAGTCTCAGGGCAGAATAGGCACTTCTGCTGTATTGAGAGGTGCTGGACAGCCACATGACCATCAAGGCATAAGTTCAGACTTCGCATATTGGTTTTCCATCTTATCCATTGCCATTTCCTTTCTTTTGGCATTTTAACTTGGTTGACACTGTAAGTCAGGCAATGGTGTATCCAGAATTTTCGAAGATGAATCACAGTGAAGCGGAGAAGTGCTCTTGTGTTTAGTGGTGTGTTGTTTTTTTTTAAACTGTATATAAAAAGAATCTGTGGTTCTATTTTGAAAATTCAGGTCTTCCCAACCAATAAGGTTTTATGGCTCCTGAAGATCTAGTGAAATTGTGATATAAAACAAGAGGGAAAGCTAAACAAGTAAGATTGGAAGGCCTTTTTGGTCAGATTGTTCAAAAGTTTGTTTTTTAACCGCTGTTAACCTCCAGTGCCTAATGAGCATTTGGGACAAAATCTTTAAAGATTCAACACCCCCATCCTTTCAGCTACAGTTTAGAGCTCACATCATCTTGGTTAACTCCAATGAAGACCACCAGACAAAACCAGTGAAGGCCAGGATTAATATTTCTATCTCCTAAGGTAAAACAAGGGGGGGAAATCACCTTTTTAGAACATCCTTTTCAAGCATGGCTTTTTTTAAAAATCCTTTACAGGTCACCTTTAAGTATTGACTAGGCAGTAGTAATTACATTTAATTGTCTTCAGTAGGGACTTTTTTGTTATCCTGGGCTTCTAAGTAAGATTTTTTTTTTTTCCTTGACCAATTTGAGAATTTATTTTTCTTCAGTTTAAAGGACTGTAGTCACTCAAATTCAGAATGATCAAGAACACAATCTAGTACAGGGTCCTCAACCTTTTTCTTTCCGAGGTGCCCCCCAACATGGTATAAAAACTCCACGGAACGTGTGTGTGTGTGGCTCTGAGCTTCAGCTGTGGGGGTGGGGCTTCTGCCCCAAGGGGCTGGGTGGGGCTCAGGAGAGTGGGGGACTCGGGGCTTCTGCCCCTGGGGGTGGAGGGCTCTGGACTTCAGCTGCACAGGGGGGCTTCTGCCCCATGGAGCTGGGAGGGGCTCAGGAGCCCTGTGGGAGGGAGTTTCTTGAGACTTTTGCCCTGCAGGGCGAGGGACTCGGGGTTTCTGCCATTTTGGGTGGGGAGATGGCTCAGGGCTTCAGCCTTGCGGGGCGACTTCTGCCGGGTTTTGGAGTGCTGGGTTTTGGGGCAGCTTCTGCATGGACGTCGGGGCTTCAGCCCTGTGGGGCGGCTTCTACCGGGGCTCAGAGCACCATGGCTTGTGGCTTTTGTCCTGTGGGGTGGCTTTTGCCCCGTGGTTCAGAGCGCCAGGGCTTGTGGCTTCAGCCCCAAGATGTGACTGGGCACTGGGCTTCTGCCTCGGGGAAGGTGCTGGGGCTCAGGGCTTCAGCCACAGGACAGGGGACTCGAGGCTTTATGAGAATTTTCTTTGAGGCAGGAAAGAAAACATGGCACATTTGTGGCAGGTTACCATCACTGTTTCATTTCTGGCAATCTTTAAATAGCACATAGTGCTGAACCCGGAAGGAAATCATTTCCAAACTTCCTCTGAATTTCCTTCCTTCCTGTAAGCTGTCTATTGGTGGCTTTTGATTTTGTGTAAAAAGTGACCCTTTATACGAACTGTACCTGCTTAGCTCAGCTCTTTCCCTCACCACCAGGGAGTGATTAACCTCTCAGACTTCACATAGTGGAGCTGATCGAAGCTGTAAGGGGTGGCCAACCTGAGCCTGAGAAGGAGCCAGAATTTACCAATGTATGTTGCCAAAGAGCCACAGTATTATGTAATGATTATATACGTGTGTGTGTGTGTGTGTGTGTGTGTATAGATATATATACACCCACATAATCATTATATAATTTGATAATGTATATTTATTATGCATTTATAATGTATAGTTAACCATAACAATAACTTGTCTTAACGTTTTACTTAGTGGGACTTCTGGCAATCTTTGCTTTCAACAATTCCCTTGAAATTTGGTTTGTGTTCAGTTGTGCTCACACGCAGCAGTTCTTAAGTGGCTGTCTGTCAAAACGGATTGGTGCTTGGATTTCACGTGTTTGAGTGTCGAGAAAACAGACTCATAAAGATAGGTCGAGGCAAACATTGGATTAATTTTAGGGCCACACTTCTGATGTTGGGGTATTTATCCTTTGGTACAGATTTCCAGAAAGTAAGGGTCCCTCTGTGTCTTCTGGGCAGATTTCAATCTGTCATTTTCCAAAAGTTCTATTATTTCCAACTGGGATGTTGCTTTGTCAGTGACTAAAGGGATCTTCGGACAATTGGCTTCAGCACTAAAAGGGTCAATCAGAAATATGATTTGAGGTCTTTTTTCCACTGCAAATCTTGGAATCTTTCCTCAAAACTGTCCTTAAGATCTTTAATCATGCTCGCATATCTAGTTTGTGCTCCGTTTTAGGGGTTCTGCTGCATCTTCTTTTGATCTGGCTGGAAGTTGTGATATTGAGGGAAAGTTTCAGCTCTCCTTCAAGCATTTGTCTGTGAAACAACTGCAGTTTGTTCATGAACGCAAATACACTTTGCACTAGATCAGACGGCAACCGGAATTTTCCTTGTAAGTCCACGTTTAGTTTATCCAACTGCAGCAGCATGTCTGCAAGAAATGCCAAGTCTAGAACCCACCTAGGATCTGTAAGCCCAGAGTATATTCTGTGCTTCTTCATAAACAATTTTACTGGTTCCAGAAGCTCAAAAAACCAGGAAATAACTTTACCTCTCGAGAGCCATCGAACTGCTCAGTGATATGGCAAATTGGCAGGGAAGTTGTCTTCATCCAGTTCTTTGATTAGATTTTGAAATTGTCTGTTTGAGTGAATGAAATTCACAATGTGCAAGACAGGTTTCATTACGTGATCAAATTTGAGATTTTTAGATATCCGTTGCTCCCGATGAATAATACAGTGAAATGTCCAAAATTCAGGAAAGCTCTCATCAGACTTACAAAGCCCTACTAATCCATTCACAGATCTTCACATGGATGGAGCCCCGTCTGTTGCAATGGCAGTGAGCTTCTGTAAAGGGAAGTGGTGTTTCGCAACTAACAACATCAATGCTTCCTTTGGATCTCGTCCACGAGTTTTGTCCTTTAGTGGGACGATATCGAGGAGTTCTTACAACACAGTCATCAGACACAGTCCGGACAAATATCGATAATTGAGGTTTATCCTGTACATCGCACAACTCATCCAAAGCGATGCTCAAATACTCACTGCTGAAGTTGCAAGTGCAGTTGCAATTTGATGTCACTGTTCAGGTTGGAGATTCTGCGTTCTATTGTGTGGTGTAACAGCTGCAGGCCAGAAATTTTCTTCTGTAGATTCTCGTTCTTTGGTGACAGGATTGAAATCACATCAGTGAGGCACATTTTTATAAACTCGCCTTCAGAATAGTGCTTTTCAAAGTTTTCAGTTTTAAAATGCAGCGTTCAGAACTTTCTGGGAATTCTTGATCCATATGTGCATGGCTAGAAGCAAACTTGCAGCGTCATTTCGAAGATTTGAACTGAGAGATACGCGTCTGGCAAAGAAGACATATGGCCTTATGAGAATAAGTACATTACTTTCAACGAAAATGTACTTATTCTCCCACTCTTGTTAGAAGCCTCGATTTTCATCTGTGTATTTTCTTTTCCGTTTGCACTTGCCTTCCATTGTTAGATAGCATAAGAAAAACTTTGATTAAAAATTTCCACACCAGCTAGTCACTGTGTACTTTTATTCAAGGAGACACAGACTCTGGCCAGGGGTTGCTGGACCCTTGGCTCTGCCCCAGGCCCCTCCTCCTACTCCACCCCTTTCACCAAATCCCCACCCTGCCTCGTCCCACCTCATTCCGCCCCCTCCCCAAGTGAGCTGTGTCCTCGCTCCTCCTCCTCTCCCTCCCAGAGCCTTTTGCCAGCAGAGAACAGCTGATCGGGGTGGGCAGCAGGCAAGGGGACTGAGGAGGAGGCGCTGGAGGGGGGAGGAGGGGTCTGCGCACCGGGTCCTCGCTCCTTCCTCCCACCCACTGCATTGAGGCAACTCGGGGGGTAGGGGGAGGAGTGAGGACGCAGCCCCCAGCCCTCCTTCCTCCCAGAGTTGCTTCCAATGCTGCAAAACAGCTGATTGTGGCGGGAGGTGCTGGAGGAGGGAAGGGGGCTGGGCGCCATGTCCTCGCTCCTCCCCCTCCCTCCCAGAGCCACCTCAATGCTGCGAAACAGCTGATCGTGGTGGGCAGGAGGGAGGAACAGGTGCTGATTTGGGGCGGGGAGGCAGGAGGCACTGGGGGAGGGGCGGGGAGCTGATGGGGCTGCCGGTGGGTGCTGAGCACCCACCATTTTCCCTCCTCCCCCCAGAGTTGGTTCCTGGAAGGAGCTGCATATTGTCTTTTGAAGAGCCACATGCAGCTCCGGAAGTGTTGGTTGGCCACCCCTGGGTTAGAGCCTCAAGTCCTTCACCAGTTCGAATCCTAATTTCATATTGTCTTATCCAGCATAATGGGAGTTCTCTTCCACTTACAGCCTTGTGGAGAAGAAGCTATTTTGTAGAACCATGGTGGAAAATAAACATTAATCATTTTTAGCTGCACATAGTGGGGAGAAGTTTTTAGGTTAGGCTTTTGGGGACTCTCTTGTTTAGTAAAGGTTTGCTTTTTGAAAAGGGCATCTAAATGATAGGGAATCAGACTTGAAAACAACCAGTTTTTTGAGGTGGAGAGTGGACACAGTATGACTTTCCACTTGATGACCATTTTGTAGAGAAGTTCCACAGCTTAATTACACAATGGTTTTTCTCCCTGTTTGCAGCTAGCTGGAAGCAGAACCAGACCTGTCAGTCAAGGCAGGTTGGGTGGGATCACACTACTGAAGATCCAAGCAGCTTTAGACAGTTGCCTCCAGACCATCTTCTCAGAACAACAGCAAAACAAAGCAAAAAATCAAAATCAACCTACTTGTTCTTGTCATTTGGTAATTTGGGTGTGTTGTTTTTTTAGGTCACTCAATATGAGCTATGGAAAGACACTGCTCAATTTCTTATGTTGTAACAGCAATTAAATGTTTTTTATTATAGAAGTGGAAATTTAAATTAAAACTTTTCTATTAAAGATAGCGTCTTTTCATTCTCAGGTTCGATGGATGATGTACTGGATTGTGTTTGCTCTTTATACAGTTACTGAGACAGTAGCAGACCTAATGATCTCTTGGTAAGATTTTGCATAATATGGAACATGGGATGATATAATTTTTTTCTGATGATTTAATTCAGAGAAGATAATACAATTACCAACCTGTATTTATAAGTGACGTTTCCAAGAACGGCTGTAAGGAACTTGCATAATGAATAGTGTCCCCCATTTCTAAATTTGTGGTGCCTTTTAATTCCTTAAAGAGTAGGAATAGACAAATGCTACCCATGCAGTAAAGCACAAGAGAAGAGAATGGAGTTGTAAAACTCATGCAAAAGAAAACTGGTGTCTTAAATAAAATAGTATAATGCAAGAAAACATGGAAAGATTTTTTTAAATCTCTTAGCCTTTCTGCTTTTGATGGTATTACATTAAATGAAAACCAAATAAGTCAATGAAACAGATATTCATCTATTAAATAGTTAATTTTTAATCAATATAGATGTTATTAACCTTAGATGAAAAGATAGTGTAACATTTTGTTGTAAAAAATGTGTAACCAGTTTGTTTTTTTGCAAAGCTTTGTTTTTGGTAGTTAATTAACATCTACCTTCTTATAGTACTTGCATAATGTTTTATCTGCAGGTTTCCATTGTATTATGAGTTGAAGATTGCTTTTGTTATTTGGCTGCTCTCTCCATATACTAGAGGGGCAAGTTTAATGTATAGGAAGTTTCTCCATCCTCTTCTTTCTTCAAAGGAACGGGTAAGAAATGATTATTTTCAAAGTTTGGCATTAAATGCAAGAATTAAATATTTTTTGTGCTTAAAACGTTAATACATTAACTGAGGCCATGTCTACACTACCACGTATGCCAGCAAAACTTATGTCGCTTAGGTGAAAAAACAGCTCCCTGAATGACAAGTTTCACTGGCATAAGTGGTAGCTTGCACAGCACTTCTCCCGCCAACATAACTACCGCTTCCCATTAAGGGTGGTTTAATTATGTTGACAGGAGAGCTCTCTCCTGTTGGCATAGAGCGGCTACATGAGAGAGCTTATAGTGGTGCAGCTGCATCGGTACAGCTGTCCTGCTGTAAGGTCTTTAGTGTAGACATAGCCTAATACACTTAATATAAGTTGAAATATAAAAATATTTTACCTTCAAGTCTTCCATCCAAATTTTGATGATAAAATAATGCTATGGGGTAATACAAATTCATGACTTTCAGGGATTTTGTTTGCAAATTTAAATATGTATTCTGTTTTGTTTTTTAGGAGATCGATGAGTATATTGTACAAGCCAAAGAACGAGGTTATGAAACTATGGTGAATTTTGGGAGACAGGGTTTAAATTTGGCAGCTACTGCTGCAGTGACTGCTGCTGCAAAGGTAAATTTCACTTACACTAAACTGTTCAGGGTAAATATTATGGACAAAAAAGCAAAGTGGTGTTGGGTATTTACCCATCTTAACTCAAAGAATTCATTCTAAAAGTAACATGTTTAAAAATAGGGGGATGTTATTTAAGGATTGCAATTTTGTGAGTATTTTTATACCATGTTAGTTTTAAAATGAATAGCATGTAAATTTTTGGATAATGGATATCAGTTGAGTGGTAAATTAAAATATAGACTACAATGTTATGTTCAAGCTACTAGTGAAAGATCAACATTCTTTTTTTCTGTCTTTGTTGCATTTTCTTGCTGGTAATCACACTGTTTACAGGATTTCTGGCTTCTTTCTGCTGTCTTCCTTCAATCAAGTTGAGGTAACTACATCTGCAAAATAAGGCATGAAATATTACTACCACAGATAAAAGCTGTTTTATGTGATTAATTCCTAGTTTGTGATTTCAGATCAAATTTTTAAAGTAATGCACTACATGAAAGCTTGCATCATAGTTGTCTGATCTGCATATTCTTGCTCTGAGTAGTGTTTTTATATGAAATCGTAGAGCTGAATAAAATGCAATGTCATTTTAATAACTTGTACATATTCATGGTTGCCTGCAACTTAACTGAAATTAATGAAGGGGGTTTCCCAAAATATTTGATTGAAAAGCCACTAATGAAGTCAACCAAGAAAGCTCTCAACCTACAATTAGTGAAATAAGTCTGGAAACAACTTGTACGCTTGAAAGATGTGTTTTGATTAACATAGAAGATTGAAGAGGTTGAACTGACTAGTATAGTTTAATCTTTACTAAAGATTAATTGGGCTTTTGGATCCAATGAAGAAAATTTAACAGACTTCCATAAAAGGAATATTTTCACATTTTAAAGACATCTGTCTTTTTTTTTATTTTTTTATTAATAACATCTCAGATAGGATGTCCCAGATTGTTCAGATTTTGATATTTCTCTTGACAACAATGTAAGCAGTTTCACTTTCTGGTTTTCATACACTAGTGCATGTTGCACTGTTTGGGATGTTCAGACACTACACGGAATATGTTTTAAAGTTTCCATTGGAATATTAATTACAAAACATTTTTCTTGGTCTGAAATGTAAAATGTTATATCTATAAACCTAAATATTCACCTGTATCATTAAGATGTGATAAATTGATTCAGCAGTCTCTGGTGTGATGCCAGTCAGCCCAGCAAAAAACTAGCCTGTTGCTGTCCCAACATCTAACACACCTTACGTCTTATTACCTAAATATAACTTATAATACAAATAAAATTGGTGAATACTGTAATTCATACTATTGTAGAGTTTGTATAAACAGCTGTCTACCTTTTAAAATGTTATAATTAAAAAAAAAAATTCTTTTGTGTAAAGATTTATTTTTAAACAAGACTTGGAAAAAATATCCAAACTTTTATTTTCTAAGGCTCCTTAATTCTTTAAAAGTGAGATTTTTCTGCCTGAGTGGTGCTTCAAAAGATCATTGTAATTATAAAGAAAAGTGCATGGTGAGCTTATGTTTGGTGGACATCTGTTTCATATTGGTGGTGGTTGGTTGTTTTTTCTCATGTATTAATCATTTAAAGTTATTAATGCTACATGCCTGAAGCCATAACCATTTTAAACAAAATATATTCCTATGGTAGTATGCCCTAAATATCAGAGTGGGAATGGGGGGCTGGGAGAGAATATCAAAAGTAGCCATTTTTAACTAATGTGAACTCCTTCTTTTTAAAAGAAGGCTATTATTGCAGTTTGAGGAGAACACTCCTATTTTAATTTGCCACACTGTGCACTCTGAAAAGATAAAATGACCACCTGCAGTATTATACTATTACTTTGTGGTCATTTCCATCCCTACAGTATCTGGCTGGCCGGCCATGATTACATCACAATGATATACTTCTGGCTGGCCACGAATATTCAAAGATACAGAATTTGAAGTTACATTGAGACCCAACTATTCCTTTCTTTCTGCGGTAACAAATAGTTTCTTCCTTAGTGTCAGTGAAGTTTGAATTTCAAAGCCATTCAGCTGTGAATGGAAGGATACTTATTCTATTTGTAAGTTGTTATGCATCCTCATGAATATCTGTACAATTAATCCAGTGCAATAAGTTGCTTGGGAAAAACGACAGTCATAGTACCAAAGACATTAAGATATCAATATGATTGTAAAGAGTGCGCAGAGAGAGAGGAAGAGCTCCCTGCAACTCTTAAACTATATTGTTAATATCAGAAATTCTCTCTTTAATGTGCTATGCCAATCCAAAAGCTTGGGTGTAATTCCTTTGTGCTAGCACTTGGAGACTGCACATATGTTCTTTCTGGTGATTTCATTCCTTGTGTATATAAAGGGCTTGCTAGCTTGCCCAAGTCAGTTGTTCCTGCCTCCAACAAGTGAAGAGAACAATACCTTTAATAGCTGACACTGAAGAATGAGGCTTGCAGTTCCAGAAATTCTTTTACAACTGGGACAACCCACACTGTGTAGTTTTCCACATGTATACCCAGGGTGTTACAGATGGCCTTGAGCCTGCCTGTCTCTCTGCCTTGGTGAACTTCCTGTGATGGATTTAGTATATCTGCCTCCCAGCATCTACCCAGGGTGATCCCCAGAGGAGGATGTTAGGATAGTTGCACTTGGCTGGTAAATGAGAATACCTTTTCTCAAGGAGTCAGGAGAATCATGTGGACAACAATTTCTGTTAAAGGGGGTGCTTCCCTCAGGGCAAATCAACAAAGGTAGAGTCTACTTTTGAAGAGAGATCTTCAGTACTTATGGCTCCATCACTCTAGTATCTGAACACCTAACAATCTTCCATGTATTCACCCTCACAGTATCATGTGAGGTTGGAAATTACTAATATCCCATTTTATAGATGGGGAACTGAGGCACAGAGAGATAAGTGACTTGCCCAAGGTCACGCAGGGAGATCATTTTGAATTATCTGGCCAAGCTTTTGAAATGGCTATCTACACGTTTTATCCTGCTAGAGGAAAACTCAGATACATTTGAGAGGGCTGAACAGTCAAAGTTGATTCAGAGGCTGCTATGATCAGTCTCTGCAGTTTCATCTTTGTCAGACTTTACATACATCATTAGGACCATGTTGAGAACCATAGTGGCCTTCATAACAGTGGAAAGGCTTCTTTGGCTGAAGCAGTGGTTAGCTGATCAGACATTCAAGGCCAGATTGGTCAGTTAACCTTTCAGTAGGGCTGCTTTTGGTGGAAAAACTCCAGCAGCCAAAGCCTTTCATAGATAAGGGGAACATAAGGCTGCTGCATCACAGGCACCTCCTCCTTCTGTTCTCAGTATTAATCGCAGCCTAATGGGATAGGGCTTACAGTGGAAAAAGTATCACCCAGAGAAAACGTTTTTTCCTGAAAATGAGGCCTTTAATTGCTTTTGCCCCAAGGAAGAGCTTAGACCACACAACTACTTGTTCCATCTTAAGTAAACAACATGAAGGTATACTTAGGCATGCACCAACAGTGTTAACCACCATCAGCTAACAAGTTTTTAAACATCACTGTTTGTTTACAATTGGTGCTAATTGATGTTTCAAACACCATTAATTAACCTGCATTAGCTAACACAAATTAAAACACAGTCAATTTTCTTAGTCTAAAATGTGCCCTTGGTCAGATTTTTGTGAAGTTAGTCTATGTGCAGTGACAACATGCTTTTTGCCAAAGCATGTCAACTACAGTATTTAAAAATATGATGATATCTGAGAGGCTGTTCTGAAATTACTTAGACTTGTGTGTGGGGAATGGATTGTGATATTGAACCCAAAGCCTTGCCTGCACCTCTCTTTTTGGATTTGGAATCATAAAATGTTATGACTGTGTGACACCTTAAGAAACTAATTAAAACAAAAACAGAAGCATGGGTTAATATGTGCAGCAGTGCACTATGGTGAGGGAGCCCTAAATACACTGCTTGTATTTTAATCTTTTATTTAGTGAGTATGTTTGGTGTCCCAGGTATTCAGTGATTTCACAGCTGTGTAGTTAACCCTTCATGTGGAATTGTGCTTCAAAAATCTTTATTCATTTAAAAGAGAATTTTAATCTTTAAGATAGCCTTGAAAACATGTGCAGTGTAAACTGATGCAGCAGTATTTGCCTGTGTCTGTAGAGAGTCTGCAACAGTACCTGTGAGAGATGTGAACTACTCCATTCATCTCAATCAGGAGCTCATGGATTCTGAAATTGCAGAATTTGGCATTTTTCCAAGATACCATGGACTTCACACTGCAGCACTTTTACTGTGGAATACATCAATTTGCTGCAGATAAAATTTTGCTTTGTTTCCGTGGCCTGCCAGTATTTGCCTGCAGCTGCCTCTTCCTCTCCAACTTTCCACATAATGGGGAGTTAATTACAGTATATTCTCCCTGCAGTGTTCCATGGAGCCAAGCACCAGGGAGTCAGAGAGCCAGAACTAGGGAGCAGGAGGAGTCAGAGGTGAAGACAGGCAAACGGGAAAAGCCTAGAAAACAGCACAGCAGCAGATGCTCAGGGAACTCAGCTCCTGGAGCTGGTTAAAGGATTCCTGTTGCCTTTGAATACATTAGTGGAAGGATGATCTTAACCAGGCCACTGTTACAAAATCATGTGGTCTGAGACCTGAGGAGGGGTGTTATGCTTTTTGGGCAGCGTAGTGGGAAGTACCATGCTGGAAAATAATAGCTGATAATTTGTTAAACTCTCAGTAAAGTCAGAGGAGTGAGGAGTGTGTGAAGTTGAGAATTGGATTTAAGGGTATTTCATCCTGTAGTAAACTAATATTCCTGTGGAAATTCGAGCTGCAGAGTGAGAAAAGTCTTGATCCTGATGAATGCATCATTTAAAAGATATTTTTCTATTAAGTATCTTTCATCATTTTGTGACCCTTAAATTCTAGTCATTAGAAGTGGCTTTTTTGACTGACATTTTGGGTTCCATTGTATGATGTTATGAAGAATAATATTGGTCTGCTAGATGGTCTGCCACGGAATTGTTTCTTCAGTAGCTCCTTCATTACTGTTCATTAGCAGCAGCGCCTAGAGGCCCCAGTCAGGATAGGGACCTGTTGCACTGCACACAGTGAACATGTGTAGAAAGTCACAATCACTGCTCTCCAATAGTATATGAAAGTTATTCCAGTTTCATCCTCTGTGTTCCGTAAAATGTAATTAAGGATGTGCAAGACCTTTTCGTTTAAAAAAAAAAAAAAAGATTTCCAATGTTTTATTTGCTATCTGCATAACAAAGTTGATTGACTTTTTCAATCTTGGAGGGTATATATGGGATGAAAGAGCCCTGATGGAACCATTCTGTATCATCTTTTATATGCACATTGAATGAGGCAGTGCTCCACAAGAGCCCTTGCCTCACTGAGTGCACAGCTTTCATAGGACATAGCATTACCCTCCTCTCTGCCAAACACTTCTACTTTTTCTATGTTCTCTTGAAAACAAACTTAAAAGTTCTATCCAAAATCTACACTGAAGAATATAGCTGCACAGTAGATTACTAAAATTGGGAAACATTAAATACTAGGATTGCAACTCTAATTCTTCTCTGTGCATGTGCATTACAGTAGTCCATTTCATTGTCAGATATATTATATTAGTTCCACAGAAATAATTAGGTAATGCTCAGTGAAAGAGTTAGATTGTAAACGGGTGTTCATGTGGGTCTGTTCTTCATTTTGGGTCCCTCGCTGAAAAGATTGGGTATTGTGTAGTGATTGAAGCTGGGGTGTACTTATTGATCAATGATAAAAATATATCTCCTTTGCCTCATTCACTGCATGCAGATTGTATTGCAATGCACAGACACAACAGTGACCCGAGGCAAAACACACTACTGTGTATGTAGGACAAAAGTATAGTATCTTATCAGCATGTTTATTGATTGATCTTCTATTTTTAAATACTTTGGAGAAACAAGTATGTGTACATCTTAATTAAAATTACCAAAATATATTACATAAAGGGCTATTACTACTACGTTCAGATGTTTGAAAAGTGGTACTAGGTGATACAGTGTCTGATGGATCAGGCATTAAAGGCTTTTTTGGGGAAAATCTCTTCAATCCACCTAGAATAAGGAATAAATAAATCAGAAAGAAATATAAGCAGTGTCCAAAAGCATTAGGAATTGGAACTACTAACTTAATTCATGATTTTTAAAAATTCCTTTTACAAGGTATAATCTAATGTTAAGCTTGAACAAAATGCTCCTTGTCACAGTTCTCAGGGTAACTGCACCTCTGACCCCTTTGTGGCCTCCTTCAGGGTACCCCACTAGGCATCAGGCCTCTAGCCATCATGTTTCTCAGGGCAGAGTCCCACAATTCTCTGTGTCTAGACTGGGGATTTAGGCTGCAATTCTTTAATTCACTGTGATCATCTCAGCAAGTCTGAATTTAGTTTTAGCACTTAGTCCTGTTCTCTCAGGGGCAACTAGAGTTAATCTGTGACCAGCCAACCTTCGTAAAGCAAAGTATTTATTTGGAACAAAAGCATTGTAGAGAACACATCTTAAAAACAACAAACTGCTTACATGCATGTCTGGTTTACCAGGTGTCACCTATCTTCCACATGGGGACCTTCGCAGATTTTAAAGTACTTCAGGTCCTCTCAGAGGGCCTGCCCCTCTGGGCCCAGTCTGAAGTCTGTCACTTGGATCAAGGGGAATGACCTCTCTCCCCATGTTAAGGTGGTGACATGTATAGTTTTTTTGTTCTTTCTTTGACAGCCTGTTTAATGAGGTCATGCCAGTATATATGATCTTCTCAGAGGGTAAAGCTTCTCCAGACTTGTTCCTTGTCTAAGGATTTGCAGGAAGCTCCTGTAACTTTCCAGTGGAGCCAGAATACAATCCCATAAAGACACATGTAACATTTATAAAGTTGATAGTCTTGAATATTCCATGTGTCCATGGTATGTCAGAGTATTTACATAAGGAAAAAACACAAACATGAATGCTGCTTAAAACAAATGAACATCTACTGCATGTCTCTGTTAAGAGAATTTTGTAATACAGCAAGAAAGCATGTACTTAACCTTACCTCAGTTTGAAGAGCAAATCTAAAGGCTTCTCCATTTGTTCTTGAAAAGTGCTATTATTGTGTTCCAGGGTCAAGGTGCAATAACTGAACGGTTGAGAAGTTTCAGTATGCATGACTTAACAGCTATTCAAGGAGATGAGCCAGTGGGACAAAGACCCTATCAGACTTTACCTGAAACCAAAAAGAAAACCAAGAGTTCTGTCAGTGAGTCTCTGGGTATGTATCTTGTTAAAGTTTTGGGCTACTCATGTTGTAGTTAAATTCTGATATGTAAAAGCCAGGAAGTGGAAAAAGCAAGAACTTTTTTTATTCTCTTAAATATTGGTGGTGGAAAAAACCCCAATCTCTTCCTGCAAATTTGAATAGATTTGGCTTGATACATAACATTTTCAACTAGGATTATATCCATCATAACTGAGGTTCTGAACTGGTGGTTCTTGGTGGTTCTTTTCCCTTCATGGCTCTACTGGGTGAGATAGCAAATAGATTATCCTCGTATCTATCTTGTTGAGTCTGTGGTTTGTGTTGCTAACTAAAACAATAATGCTGAAGTGCAAGTCAGATTTATTGGATGTGACCCATAATTGTCACTGTTGGTGTCATGGAACATGTGAAAAGTTGTGGCAATTAAGTAAATTGGAAGAGAACAAACTAATGAAAAAAGGGTGAATGTAACAGGCTTTTTAAAAAGGTGGCAAAGTTACTGGTTAAAAGGTGAACATGCTTGTAGCAACAAAAATAACTTTAGTCCATTGAGGAGTTGTCATGGGAAAATTAAAATTTGGGAGTGAAGAATAGTACTTGGTGACACAGCACAGAAACTGAAATGCCATATGTTATGTGCAAATGCACAAGTTAACAGGTGGTTCTCCAGAATTTTTTGATACTGTAGATTAAACAGTAAAGTTTCTGGAAGGTATCTCAACTTCCATTATTAATGAATAGCGCTTATGAATCTCTGTGCTACTTTAAAGAAAATGAAAAATTTCCGAAGGATAGACACCATCCTTTATAGCTAAGGCTAAGTTTTTGTCATGGATATTTTTAATAAAAGTCATGGACAGGTCACAGGCAATAAACAGAAATTCTCAGAAGCCTTGACCTGTCCCTGACTTTCACTAAAAATATCCCTGACGAAAGGGGTTTGGCACCCACTGCTGCTGGGGCTCCCGGGTCCCCCACCACTGCAGTGTATGAAGGCTCCGGGATCCCCTGCCTGCAGGGCTGGGCTGCTGCGGAGTCCCCTTGCCCCCGGGGCAGCTGGGAGCTGCAGGTTCCCCCTGTTGCGGCCAGGCAAATGCAGGGGGTCCCCCCACTGCATGCTGGGCAGCTGCAGGGGGGTCCCCACCAGGGTGGAGGGTGGCTGGGAGCTCCAGCCCCAGGGCAGAAAATGTCACAGAGGTCAATGGAAGTCATGGATTCCATGAGTTCGTGATATAATCGTAGCCTTACTTATAGCTGAAGTTCTGACTAAAATTATAATCTAGCTGCTGCCTCTTACAAAGGAATAGTTCTGCTTTATTTTCCTCCTTTCTGTTTCATTAAGTCAGGGGTAGTTAATAGGTGGACTGTGGGCCAAATCCTGACTGCCAGACGCTTTTGAATGGACCCCGAAATCTTTTCATTTACTTATCACTAGTGTTGGTTTATTATTATTTATTATTTTCTCTGGAGCCTGGACCTTGACTATACCTTTGACCAAGAAATTTGGACCTTGACAAAAAATAATTGACTACCTCTGATTTAAGTATTGAAAAGCCGAAGGTAAGTCTTACATAAAAAATGGCTTCCATTATTTATATAATAATCATACAGGGCATTTCCTGGGGATAAATAGCTATCTGGAGGAGGTGATGACCTTAACTTGAGCTGAGGATTAATTCCCAGGAAGTGCCCGGCATAGAGACCATCACGTCAATAAGATATGAGAGTTGGGCAGTGGAAAAGCCTATAAATTCCTATTGTATGTGTACATATGGTTGTATTATAGGTGATGCAGCTGCTATGTGCGTGGTGTTTCTAGATAACTAATACATTATATGTACATTGGTCCTGCTAGTGAAGGCAGGGGGCTGGACTTGATGACCTTTCAAGGTCCCTTCCAGTTCTGTGAGATAGGTATATCTCCATATATTTATTTTATTTAATAACAGACACAGACCTCCCCAGCCTCCGTCTAATCAAGGCCAGGGCTCAGTGAGGCAGTCCTCTGGTTCCAGGCATGCCTTTTTGATGGTGTGCCTGCAGGCAATGCACCAGTCCAGTCACCGGATCCTTCTCCCTGTTTTCTGAACAGTCTATCCCACTTGTATCCTGCGTGGGCCCAGATAACCTCAGAACGCTGGGTTCTCCGTACAGTAGTTGTGGGATAGTCTCTCCAATTCTGCTCCTCCCCTCCCTCCCATCCCTTTCCCCTGTTCCTCGTCAGGGACTCTTCTCACAAGCAGCTTCTCATGCAGGAGGTGTAAATGCTCTGTCTCAGGAGCGGTAGAGGAGGTCCTTCAGGGCCTATGGGGCAAGGATTTTTACTCCTGATATTTCCTGAACCCCAAAGCCAAAGGGGGTCTCAGACCCATACTCGACAGATTCATGAAGGAACAGAAGTTCCGCATGATCTCTTTGGCCACCATCATCCCCTCCCGGATCCGGGCGACTGGTACGCCACCCTTGACTTGAAGGACACATCATCTGGATCGATCGGTCTTCAACTGTTGTTAAGACTGCGCCGATCACAACACGTCCGCCATTCTTCTCGCATTCTTGCCTTTCTTCTCCACGTTCGTCCGAAACATTTAACGATGTCATCTTCCCATCTTCTTGGAGGCCGACCAGGTGGTCTCTCCTGTTCTCGCGGGTACCACTCAGTAATGATTGCAGTCCACCTATTGTCCGTGAGCCCTGCTATGTGGCCCGCCCATCATATCTTATTATATCTGCTTTCCATGACAATATCTTTCACACCGCTGCGTTCTCCAGTCATTTCATTTGGGATACGATCCAGAAGGGAAATTCCCAACGTAGTTCGTTCCATTGCCCTTTCAGCTACTGACAGCCGCTGTTCTTCTTTCTTTGTCAGTGCCCACGTTTCACTGCCATACAGCATGGCTGGCAGCACTGTTGAATTGAAGATATTTGTATGCGTGGTCTTGTCGATTTTTCCTTTGAGGACGTCCTTGATGGAATTAAACGCACACCATCCTGCCCGAATCCTTCGCAAGAGTTCTCCGTTCACGTCTTGGCGCATATTAATTTCTTGGCCCAAATATATGTACTGTTCCACTTCTTAAATTTCTTCTCCTGTTACCATTATTCAGGCTTTTCGTAAGAGGTCTGATTGCATGTATTTCATTTTGCAGCAGTTCATTTTCAGACTGACCTGACTGCTTTTCTTGTCGAGTCTTCGTAGCATGCTCCGCAGTTGGTTGGTGCTTTCGGCAATTAGTACGATGTCGTCTGCGAATCTGAGATGAGATAATCGTTCTCCATTTATGTTAACAGCACTCCTCCAATTGATCTTGTTCATAACCATTTCGAGGCAGGCAGTAAATAGTTTCGGTGAAATCGTATCTCCTTGCTTTACGCCTTTCTCGATTGGGATGCGGAGGGGAGTTTCGAGGAGAGTAATGTCTGTTGTACATCCAGTATTTGCTTCCTTCAACAGACTGATGTACTGCATGTTAATACCCTGCTCTGCGAGTGCCTTTAATAAGGGTTGAACTCAATGCTATTGAAGGCCTTTTCATAGTCGACGAAAGCAATGCACAACGGGAGTTTGTATTCCCTCGCTCTTTCTAGGAGCAGGCTAAGGGTAAATATATGGTCGATCGTGCTGAAATTTCTTCGAAAGCCTGCCTGCTGTCTAGGCTGTTGTTCATCCAGACTCTGCGAGAGTTGGTTCATTATCACCTTTTGTAAAGAGTTTATAGATATGAGAGAACAGGCATATAGGGTGATAGTTCTTAAGATTTTCTCGATTTTCTCCCCCCACCCCCGTACAGCAAGATGGTATTCGACTTCTTCCAGCTTGATGGTATTTTTACTTCTTCGAGATATCGACTGAATCTTAAAGCGAGGGCCTTCCAAAGTTTTTCGCCTCCTGCGGAAATCATTTCTGACGTTATTCCATCTTTGCCTGAAGCTTTTCCCTTCTTCATCTGGTGTAGTGCACTTCGGACTTCGCTGACGATTATTGGGGGGACGCGTTCTTCTGACTCTTGGAGCGTTGGGAGAGGGACGTTTGATTCTTGATTTGAACAGTTGTGTATAGAAGTCCTTGCAGACCTCCTCCATCCCTGCTCTGTCAATTACTGTCTGTCCATCCTTGTTCTTCAATGCTGTTACGCTCAATCTATACTGTGCCAATTCCCGCTTGCATGTCCTGAGGCTCTTGCGTGATTCAGCTGTTTTAAGGAGCTTTTCTTTCCGGAAGTTCTCAGTCATCCTTCAGTTTTCGCCGTATAAGCTTGCACAGAATGGAGTACTTGAGGTAGTTATCTGAGCTCCTTTTCATATTTCTCCGCTTCTCTAACAAGCTTTTCGTTTCGTTCGAGACTCTTCCCTTTGCCTTCTTCATCTTTTCAATTTCAGCTGCTTTTATGCAACATCTCAGCTTGTCAGCAAAGATACTATAGTCCTCATCACACTTTTCTGTCTGGCTCCAGTCAAACCCAGAAATCGTTTTTTTCAGCTTTGCTTCATTGAATGTCTTCAGGCGCTGTTTCCTGTTTGCCATCTGTAAAGCTTTCTTTTCCACTACTTTGTCGAAAATCAACTTCGCTCTAAGCAGGCGATGGTCACTGCCGGTGTTGAAGGGCTGCACCACAGAGACGTCTATTTCATTCTTACTCAGGAGGACACATACTTGCGCATCAATAGTCCCATCCCACAGACTGTTTCCCAGGTTCGTAGTGAATCACAACCATTACCAGTTTACAGTCCTTCCCTTCAGCCTGTCAGCAGCCCCTCAGGTGTTCACCAAATGCATGACAGTCGTGGCCGCCTACCTGAGAAGATGGCAGGTGTTCCCATGTCTCGTCGACTGGCTTGTCAAGGGCCGCTCCAGGGCTCAAGTAAAGGCACATGTACATCTGATACAATCGACCTTCGACTGTTTGGGTCTATTGCTGGATGTGCCCAAGTACACTCTATCTCCAAACCAGAGGATAGAGTTTATAGGAGCAGTCCTAGACTCCACCCAAGCCAGGGCGTTCCTGTCAGAGTTGCGCTTTCATGTGCCCCATCATAGAGGAGACTCAACGTTTTCCCCATCATGACGGCACTGAACTGCTTGAAGCTGCTCGCTAACGCGGCCGCTTGCACATATGTAGTCCAGCATGCAAGGCTCTGGCTCAGACCCCTTCAGGCCTGGCTGGCTTCAGTATGCCGTCCAAGCTGGGAGAGCTTGGACAAGGTAGTCTCGCTTCCTCCTCAGGTTGTCAAATCCCTCCATTGGTGGCTCAACCCTCAGGCAGTTGTGCAGGAGTGTCCTTCTTCAGGTGGCAACCATCGATGTTGCTGGTCACGGATGTGTCAATGTTGGGGTGGGGTGTGCATCTTGGGGCCCTAAGGATTCAAGGCCTCTGGTCCCAAGCAGAACTCTCACTCCATATCCATGTCAGAGAGCTGAGGGCAGTTCGCTTAGCCTGTCAAACCTTCCAATCCCACCTGGAGGGCAGGTGTGTATCAGTAATGACAGACAATACAACAATGATGTTTGTTTTAGATAAACACACAGGGTGGAGCGCTCTCCTCCCTTATACCAGGAAGCCCTCAAACTGTGAGACTTCTGCATAGGTCACTCAATACACCTAGAGTCGTCGTACCTTCTGGCATCCTAGAATGAGCTGGCGGACCACCTCAGCAGATCCTTCCATGGCCACGAGTGGTTGGTTCACCTGGACATTGTGAACAGCATCTTCCAATGGTGGGGAATTCCCCAGGTGGACCTGTTCGTGATGAAATTGAACAGGAAGTGTCAGCAGTTTTGCTCCTTCATGAATCTCAGCCCAGGCTCGAATGCAGACACATTTCTCCTTCCCTGGAAGGACCATCTGTTCTATGCATCTCCCCCCCCCCCCCCCGGCCCTTCCCGCTCGTTCACAAGGTCCTGCTCCAGGTCAGAAGGGACAGAGGGACAGCATCAGTCATCCTGATAGCACCGGCCTGGCCCTGTCAACACTGGTACACAACACTCCTGGAACTGTCAGTAGCCACTCTGATCGCCCTGCCATAGGTGCCAGACCTCATCACTCAAGACCACAGTTGCCTTCAGCATCCTGACCTTGAGTTTCTCCACCTCACAGCATGGAAGCTTCCTGGCTAAACCACATGGAGTTGGCATGCTCCGCATCTGTCAGGGAGGTCCTACTTGGCAGCCGAAAGCTGTCTACTAGAGCTACTTAGCCAAGTGGAAGAGCTTTTCAATTTGTGTGACACAGAAGGGCACATCTCCGATTCAAGCATCAATACCCTTCATCTTGGACTATCTGTTGCACTTGAAGCACTCAGGTCTGGTGGTGTCATCCTTAAAGGTTCACCTGGCGGCCATCTCGGCATTCCACCCAGGGTGGACGGTCGATCAGTCTTTGCTAGAACGATGGTAGGTCATTTTCTCAAGGGCCTAGATAGGTTATACCCTCCAGTCTTCCATCCGTTATCAGCATGGGACCTTAACTTGGTGCTCTCCCAGATTAATGGGACCTCCCTTCGAGCCCTTAGCAACATGCTCGCTCCTGGACCTCCTTATGGAAAGTAGCATTCCTGATAGCAATAACTTCAGCCAGGAGGGTGTCTGAGCTCAAGGCCTTGACATCCAAGCCTCCATATATGGTCTTCTGTAAAGACAAGGTCTAGTTGCGGCCTCATCCAGCCTTCCTGCCAAAATTGGTATCTCAGTTTCACACAAGTCATGACCTCTTCCTCCCAGTATTTTTATCTTAAAGCCACATGCCTACAGCTGGGAACAAAGGCTCCTCTCTCTGGATGTCAGGCAGGCACTGGCTTTCTATGTTGAAAAAACAAAAATTCCGAAAGTCTGATCAGCTCTTTGTCACTACAGTGGACAGGATGAAGGGTCTCCCTGTATCATCCCAAAGAATTTCATCATGGATCACGTCCTGCATTCGAGCTTGTTAAGTCCTGGCGAAAGTGCCAGTCCCAGCTCTAACAGCGCATTCCACAAAGGCGCAGGCCTCCTCGGCCGCATTCCTGGCATAAATCTCTATACAGGAGATTTGCAGGGCAGCAACCTGGTCGTCAATCCACACGTTCACTTTGCATTATGCCATCATCCAGCATGCCAGGGATGATGCAGCTTTCGGCAGAGTGGCGCTTCAATCAGCGAATCCATGAGCTCCGATGACTGACTCCTCCGACAGTCTGCTTGGGAGCCACCTACTTGGAATCGACATGAAGCAGCACTCGAAGAAAAATGGTAACTTATCTTTTTGTAACTGTTATTCTTTGAGATGTGTTGCTCATGTCCATTCCAAGACCCACCCGCCTTCCCCTCTGTTGAAGCCTCCGGCAAGAAGGAACTGAGGAGGCAGCAGTTCGGCAGGGACCTATATACGGCGCCATGAAGGCGTGACTCCAGAGGGCATCTAAGCCGACCTGACTGGTACCGCTAGGGGAAAAACCTTCCGACGACTGTGCACACGGCACACACACACCTACTTGAAATGGATATTGGCAACACATCTCAAAGAACAACAGTTACTCTTGGTAACTGTTTTTTTCTGATAGTTAAATAATTTATTTTATATTTTTGACTATTAGTTCTTCAAGTTCTATCGTAGCCCTTCTACCTTCCATCTTGTATTTTGCCTGCCATAGTTTATGCTGCTTTCTATTGGCTTTATTAGGACTGCATTTTCATTTTCTTAAGGATACCTGTCTGTCTTGAATAATCTCTGGAACCTTGTCATTTAACCATGGTGGGTTTTCTCTATTCAGGACGTGCTACGTAAAGGATATTTTTTATCTGAAAATTGAAATAGCCCATTTAAAAGTGTGTCCCTTTTCAAACCGCAATAAAAAAATCTGATTTGAAACTTCAAGTATTACTTAAAAGGCAGGTCTGTACTTGCCATGTGTGTGCAGTATTTGGTGTTAATCCCAAACTGCAATGGCTCAAGAAAGAACTCCTCCAGGAAAACAGCAAATGGTAGCAGGGTGGCTTTGATCTTCACTATATAAACAATTACACTGCCAGTAGAGACAACTTAAAGGAAATCACTGTATCATGGCCAGCATAATTTTAAGGATTACATGGCATGGGCCAATGAATGGCTTTTGCACTGCCTGACATTTTTATAGTGTACTATTGTTTGCTCTCCTATCTTGAAACAGATGGCAATTGATGGATTTTCCACAAAGAAATCATAGCTACATTTTAGATAAGTAAAGAATGTACTTGTTAAAATGGACTAAATTTTCATGTTTTTTCAGCAAAATTCAATAAATTAAAAAGCTTTTATAGCATCTAATGAGTTAAGAAACCGCTTTAACTTTCCTGAATTTCATCATTTGCACTGTCTCTACAAATACTTTGTTTGTGCTACCACTATTTATACAGACTTATGGCATACAAACTTCTGCCTGATGTGCTTTATTTTAGGTTACAGAATTCCATTGAAAAAAGATTCTGGAGATGATAAAACAGATGAGGAAATGGAGGGGACACATTCAGAAGATGAGATGTTTGCTCAGAGGGGTCTCCGACGATCACAAAGCATGAAATCTGTGAAAAGTATTAAAGGCCGTAAAGAGGCAAGTGCAGCGTTTAATTTGAAAGTATTGCATTCCATTAATAACAATGTAATTTGAAAACATAATAGTCCAAGAAATCAGAATATTTTATTTATAAAGGACATAGGGTGGTTCTAAATTGTAAGTGGAATGTGGAACACAGCATGTGTAGTTATGGTCCAAAAAGCCGCCACTCATTTTTCTGTCTTCTAAAGGGAAACAAGAGAAGAATAGTTAACTATACAAGACAAAGGGAAACAAACATACTGAAGATATAAATATAATTGAATAAAAGAATAAAAGAAATTAAGCTTTTTACCCTCTGAGCACTGTCTCCCAAATGTGTACTTATCACAGTAATGGTGAAACAACAGGCCCAGAGTCTAGAAACAGCTTGAAGGGAGGGAGCTGACTGTCATGACATCTCATTTGAGGTGTGGCTGATGCAACCCCGCACTATGCATACAGGGATCCTATAAGGGATAGGACCATTCACATTTTTGTTGTATCCTATGGATACTTTGAACAAGTGCTAATAAATACTGTGCTTTGATTTATAACGCAAAGAGGAAAAAAGCTCCTATGCCGGGCTCTACACGCTTTTCATACGGATTTAAAGATACAACATGAGAACCAGGAGCATCATCAAACAAATCACAAATCAACAATACTGCAACATAAACACACATGGCAGTCCTCTTCACAACATTTCTGCCCGTCAGAAGTCTGGGTTTTTCAGCACATTCTGAAGGTCAACAAATTTTGGCCTGTTCTAGATGCAAATGGAGGTGGGAAACAGGGCCGGCTCTAGGCACCAGCAAAACAAGCTGGTGCTTGGGGCGGCACATTTTTAGGGGCGGCATTCTGGCGCCGGCCGTGCCGCCCCTAAAAATGTGCCCTGGCCGCCCTAGCTCACCTCCGTTTCGCGCGCCGCTGCTCCCCCTCCCTCCCAGGCTTGAGAGCCTGGGGGGAGGAGGCAGGGCTGGGGATTTGGGGAAGGGGCGGAGTTGAGGCGGGGCCTGGGGTGGGGTAATTAAAAAACGGGGGGGCAAAATTGTTTTTGCTTTGGGCGGCAAAAATCCTAGAGCCGGCCCTGGTGGGAAAGAGAGTAGCTTTCTAAGCAGAAGGCCACTCATGAAGAAGGCCCGGCTGACAGCTCCTTCTCATGCTCAAGCACCTTTAACTGGAGCTGTACAGGACAATAAGGGGAAAGGCAGTCTTTCTTATGCACATCCCAGGTAATTTAGGGCTTTGTCACTCAAAACATCACTCTAAATTCTGTCTGGAAATCAAGATGCAGTCAGAGCAGATCCTAGAGTATTGGTGTCGTGTTTCCAAATACCTTTTTACCAAATGAGTTGTTATGGACTATGCCATTTTACATTTCAGCTTCTGCATTTATTTAAGGTGAAGCTCCAAGTAAAGCCTGCTGCAATAATCTGAGTTGGAGGTGACAGATGCATGGGTGGTAGCAGCAGGGTCTTTATACAAAAGAAATGACTCCATGTTTCAAGCCAGCTGTAGCTGAAATAAAGCTATTCTTGCTACTGGATGGCTATGTAACATCAGCTGGGAGTCCAGCAGTATCACCAGGCAATGAATTTTAATATTAGATGGCCAGTACACAATCCCAAGTAAGAGGGTATATATTTTGGTTACTTCTCCAACCTGCCAATATCTTGGTCTTGCTGACTTTCAATCAGCTAGCCCTCTATGCCCCAACCTCTGCCTAACCTTCGGTAAGGTGTGTGATAGCATTGGTGGGATCAGGCGAGATAAACAGCTGGGTATTAGCATCCTGTCTCCTCAGACAATTTCCTAGTAACTATATAGATAGATAGATAGTACAAAACAAAACTATGCAGAATCCCACACGAGGCTGCCGGGCAGAAGGGCACATTCTGTAAACCACTCTCTGGGAGTTTCATGACTGCTGTAAGATCTTAACAAGTAACATGTTCAGTCCCTGTCATGATAGCTGGATGAATTTATTGAATCTAGTCCTGTATCGAGTGGTCTAATCCTATATAATACACCTCTACCCCAATATAACGCTGTCCTCGGGAGCCAAAAAATCTTACTGCGTTATAGGTGAAACCGCGTTATATCGAACTTGCTTTGATCCGCCGGAGCGCTGCTTTACCGCGTTATATCCGAATTCATGTTATATCGGGTCGCGTTATATCAGGGTAGAGGTGTACCTGGTTGTGGCAACTGAATTGAAATATGCTGAAGTTGAATCATAAAAAATGTTGTTGTTTTTTAAAAATCACCTTTTTGTCTTGGTAATTTTTATGCAACTTAAATGGCAACACTTGATTTCTAACACAACTTTCTCTTTCAGATACGGTATGGCTCATTAAAATATAAAGTAAAGAAGAGGCCTGCGGTGTATTTTTAAGTGTACTACACTTTAAAGACAAACTGCTGTACTACAGTAACTTTACTTGGCACATCATGTGTTCAGGATTTGTGTATATATAAAAACTTTAAGCATGGTTGTAGGACTCATTTTTATCAGTCTAAACAGCTATATAAGATGCTTCTAATCTTTAATGGCTTATCATTTTGATTTGATTGTTAAATCTGGCTAGGAAAAATCCTAGGTTTCTGCACTCATTAAACTTAGTAAGAATTTAATGAATGACAAAAACAAAGCCTGATTTTCAAAGGTACTGAACAGCTGCAAATTCCATTAACATCAGTTGAACTTGGTGTTATTCAGCTCTTACAAAACTTAAGCCCCTAGTGTTTCCTAGTTTACAATGCAAAAATATGTATACTTGAATTTTTTTCTAAACCAGGTTTCCTGAAAAAGCTTTCATAATTATATAATAATGTACAGTTTTAGAGGACAGTTGAATGAAGGTGGGGAAAGGAAAAAGGAAAAGCCAGTTATATTTGGTATGTCCTTAAAAGAACTTCCTGCACCTTATTTCCTAATATTTTAAATATTAATAGGTGTACTTTGATATCTGTACAACAGTTTTGCATACTTGTACAGTTGTAAAACAGTAAACATGTAATGTTAGTGATTTAAAAAAAAATCAGGTTTCACCAATGTATTTTTAAATGGCAGCAATTTAATCCTTGTATTACCACATCTTACTCTTGGCTACTTAAGCACATGGAAGATGCTATAGATAACTGCTACTAACCTTTACAGAATTTTGTCAGGTACCTTTTGTATTTTAGGGGGAGTATTCTTTCTCCAGCACATTCAGATGTAAAGTGACTTATGACTAATAGCCAGTTCTCAATTCTAAATTGTGGTAGATACAAATTTGCAGCAACTGCTAGATATCGAGGACCTGATCAATTTATCAGTTGTGTGGTACAACTGCCATTGAAATGAATGGGAGTAATGAAGTCACATTTGATGGACTGTTCAAGTCCTAGATTATAGGTTTTTGCTAAGGCTTATTTTATAATATTATATTTCAGAATAGCTTTAGATATCAAACTTGAGTTCTGACCAATAATTAAAATTTATACTTTCGTTTCATTATTCCTGAAGTAGTTATTAAGATATTTGTGTATAAATAGCTCTTTTCAAGACTGTCTTCTCGCTGATTCAGTCAGCAATGCTCTAACCCAATTGACATCATGATTTTATTTAATTTTAAAAATCCTTTATACAAATATCTCTGTAGCCAATAGGGATGGAAGGAAAATACTATGTTTAAAAATTAAATGGAATTTAAAATGTATTGAGTGTTGACAGAAGTGTCACTCTCAATTTAAAGGACGGTATGTCATAGGATCACTTCCAAAAACTTTCTGCCCTGCAAACCTTCTCTCAGATATGAGAGAATATAGCAAGTAGAGACTGCAAGAGGGCAGTAAAAGCACGTTTCCTTCTGGAACCCCCCCATTCAGTAGCAACCCCCTCTACTGGCCCAGTGCAGCCCACTGACAGACTTTTAAGTCTTGTTTTAGCTAGAATTTTTCTTATTCCTACTGTTACTGCCAACAGAGCAGCTCCATTAGTGGGAGCATCTTTTGGGGCAGCTGCTGGCATTCTAACCACAGTGTCATGTAGATCATCTCTAAGCAGAGTTAAATGACAGTTGAAAATGAGGGCTGGTTTACATTAGCATTACATCACTGGGGCTGCAACTGTAGGAATTTAGGTGAAATTACTGCAGACATGGCTTTATAGACAAGAGTGACAATACTGATGGGAACAGTGGGAGTATTGTGCAAAGGGAGTTTCGGAAGCACATTAGTACCAGTTACATTCCATAAGGGACTAAAAGGGCTAAGATTGACACAGCTTTACTAAAAGATTCAGTGACATACCAGATGACAGCCACCCTCTCCCAAATGAGTATAGTACCATTGATGCCAGTGTCATGCTACCAAATAGAACTGAGGTTACTCGTCCCAATCTTATAACGGTAAAGTCTCTTTCCTTACATACTTGGGCAACAGCTTTTGTTAGAGAGTTCTGCCATTCTGTTCTACTTAGGTTCGTATACCATGCCTATTGCCATGGTATCTGAGCACCATTGGGTGGGCTTTGTGTCCTTCGCTGCCTATTAGACTTAGACTTAAATTATGTATCAGGGACCTTTTGATTTCCTTTTGACCACCTTCCTAAATCCTTTGTCTCTCTGTCAGCCTAGTCTAGCTAACATAGTAGCCTTTGTTTTCATAATTCAGTTGATCTAATACCAGGCCCAAACTTTCAGTATGCTGCATATTTTTGTATTGAAAACCTATAACTGTTGTGGCATGTTAAGGCTCAGCTCCCCACGCTGCCCCTCTTCAGTTGGTAGAAGTGCTCCTAGTGAAGGTGCACACCACTGACAGAAGGAGGGTAGTGTGGACATCAGCCACCACAGTAATTACTTCTATGTTAAGTTGACCGGTGGCTGTAAGTCGACTTAAGTCTGTAGTGCAGACATGCCCCAAGTAACTCATTGTGCTGTGCTGCTGAACAGAAGCCAGTTGTCTGCATTCCCGGTTTTCCAGTGTGTGAGTTCTGGGAATTAAATTCTCCTGGAAGGGGATGAGAATTACAGGATGGGGAATGCTGGCAACCTTAGCCCCATGTTAATGATGGTATTGGCATACTGTCCTATCTAATTTTAATTGCTTCAGACTGTTTCCTATCAGACTGTTTTTCAATCTAATAGCTCTTACTATCTAGTCATTCCTGACAGCCTATGCTTTTCTCTGTTAAATTAATCTTCATTTTTAATCGTGACTTAATGGTAAATTTCTCACTCTCCTTGAGCTTACACTCCTCAAAAGTGTAGCTCGTTGTGTCCTGTTAGTCATTGTTTAACCAAACTATGCCTATTTATTGGCTGTCCTCTTATCATGCTAGATAAACTTAGTCAACCAATTATCTGAAATATTGTGCAGTCTTTCAAACATTGTGGTGGAGTATCTTGAGGATTTGACTTGAGCAATGGTGAAGATGATCTGTTTAGTTCTAGCTATTAGATTTCTCAAAAAATGTTAAATAAAAATGTAAGTCCACTTCTGAGGAAATTAGCACTTTATTCTATCAGTATGCAAATTAAAATATAACCCAAATATGGTATAAATAAGAGCATTTTCAGGGAACTCTGAACTTGTCTGCCATCTACAGTATTTGTAATGTTAGTTACTTAAAGACAATTTATGCAAGTTTTGTAAACCAAATGAAACAAGATTAGTCAGAGAAGCAAGATACGTTTTGGAAAATGTTTGAACTTTGTATTAATGTTTAACGGATTCAGCTTGGCCACATGTACAAACACCAACAGAAATCTAAAGAGTGAACCATTAATAAGCATCTTTGAAAAGAAACTTAATGCAAACCATGAAAGCAAAGCAACTACCAGTGTTGACCATTTTATTTCAGTTACTTCCCTGCCTCTCAGGTGACCTGATGTTATCTTGAACACCTCACAGACATTAATGAATTTAAGTTGATGAGCACTATAGGAAAAACTGAAAAATGTGGTTTACAGAATGACAAAGTAAGTGTTAAAGTATTTAGCAGTGATTTCATGACGATGCATTTTATATTTTTTATGTTAATTTTATCAGTTGGGACTTCAGTATTTTTTTTAAATATTTTTTCTGTAAAGGATGCATGTTTGTGAAAGGAATATTGTAACATTTTCAAGAACTCGCATTCTGCAATGCTACAAGAACCCCAAAATTAGTCTGCATTGAGACTAAAGATAGTAGCTTTAAAAATCATGAAATAAAAGCTTTAACTTTTCTTATTGTAATATTAAACTACTGTCAACTTGTTTACATATTTGTATTGTAGAGAGCTTTTTAAACATTTTGTATCCACTTCTCTTGAAATCCTTTTGTAAATGCTACTTTCTGAGCAGGATGCAGTGTGTATGTAATTACCATAAGTATGACTTTTTAAAACAATGTAAAATAAACAGCAGACTTACTAGAAACTAACTTGTTTTGTACTTTATTATAAATTCCTCATCTGAAACAGCACACTAACTGTAGGGAGCTCCTTAAATAATGTTTGATGTGTGGTTAAATTGTCACTAAATATTTTTGGAGTGCCTGATTTGAGAGAGACAGGAAGCTATTGTGTGCATAAAAGCTTGTTGTTCCATTAACATTGACTTGAAATAGGTAAAACATCATTAAGTGTGTAAACAAAATGAATGGAGTTATCTGATGAGGAAATGTCAGGTTTTTTTGTTTTTTGGTTTTTTTTTGTTTTTTGAAAACTGCAAGTCTACCCAGATATTCTATCAATTAGGATATTCAGGTGGATTTTTTTAATTAAACATGTCATTTTAACTAACATACTTAAAGCCTTTCATTCCTACTCCTTTTTCTTTTGAAGCTGCTTTTATGCAGGAGCACCATTTATGGAGGGGGGCACTTGCCCCCCAAGTTTTATTTCCTATCCCATAATTTTACATGCAGATTCAGAAGTCACAGATCTGCCAACTTCCTCGGACAGCATACTCCTCTCCCTCACATACTAGGGTATAAGGAGGCACATGAAGAGCTAGGTGACTCCAGGCAGTGCCCCAACCTCACCTTCCCCAGGCAGCTTTTATGGCTGCAGTTGCCTGGTGGGAAGCGGCGCTGGGATGCAGCTGCAGCACATTTCCTCCTGTGCTGCCCTTGCCATGGCTCTGTGAGGCCAGGCCTGTTGGCCCGTGGGGAGTTGAGCAAGTTGAGCTTTGTCTGGCCCTGCTCGGTTCCAGCTGCAGGTAGGCAGCTCGAGCCATGCATCTGGAGCCTCTGGGGAAAGAGGCCACTTGATGTACACACAGGACCATTATACCTTAAGGAGTCTCTGAGAAACATAGCAGTCTGGCCAGCGGTGCGGTCGAGGGGCGTCTCTCTGCTTGGCTCAGTACACAGAGAGCCTGGTACTTTGCAGCCAAGCCAGCTTTGCACTTGTGGAAGCACCTCTGTCAACCCAGGCACAGGGTTCCTGGGGTTCTCCAGCTGCCGTCGGGCTGGGCCCTGGTGTCTCTGGGTGAAGAGACCTATGTGGGGCTCCAATTGCTCTCATGCTCCCTATGACCCGGCTGTCCCCATCCCTCATTCAGCGGTGTCTGTATGATGCACTTGAGGTGCCAATGCAGTATCTCCCAGGTACACCAGCTCAGTGTACTCATCCTTGGCCTCCTTGTGATGGCTAGAAACTGCTGAACCTCTCTAGTGTTTGGGAGGCTCTTAGCACCTCCTGACTTCCCAGTCTATGTCTAGGCATCACCACAACTTTCTAAGCAGGATAGTTAGGGAACTGATCCCAGCCGGCTGGCATCAGTCAGATGGGACTAGAAAGGGGGAATTAGGGATGGCCCTGAAATTGGCAGGTTGGTGTGTAATGTGGAGAGTCCCTAATATGCCCTACTCAATGAGGTGCATAAATCACCTTCCCCTAAGACTGCTACCAATATCTTTGGTAGGATGTCAGTTAAAAATTCACAGGTAGTCTAGTCTCCATATATATTGTAGGTTGGTTTAAATAACTTTGTATACCAAACCTAATATTAACAAATGTTTATACACACACACACACACACACACTAGCAAAGCTGTTTTTTGTTCCCATTCAGACATTCTCCATGTCATGTTGCAACTCGAAATTATAGTATTGTGAAAGAACTAGATGATAGATACATAAACAGGACCCTCCAGCATGGAGGAGGGGCTCTAAGATCTGTTTTCTCTGGGGACTGGGAGGGGGAGGGAGGCAGAAAAGCAGATGGATGGAGGACCCCAGTCCTGGTGGGTGGTGAAGAGAGCAGAGTTTTGGGATCCCAGGGTCCTAGTACTGCAGGGAGGGGAACCCCAAGGCTGGAGAGTAGAAAGGCAAGGAGGATCCTGAGGCAGGGGAGTGATAAGGGCTGGCCTTGGCCTGGAGGTGACAGTGGAGGACCCCACCCAGTGCTGGGAGAGGGGAGAAAGGGCAGTGGAAGAGAGAGGTGTGGGGCACTGGGGAGGACACCAGTGGGCTACAGATGATGGAGACTACTGGCTGGCACTCACCTGTGCTAGGGTGCCCCCTGTGCTGGGGGAGGATCCTGCTGGAAAAGGAAGGGTCTGTCTGAAGCAGAAGGGAAGGGTCAGGGTCAGCCTGGGTCAGCCTACCCTGGCACGAGTGGTTGGGGGGCACTAGGACCCTGCAGTGGCAGGCGACGCTGGGAGCTGGCGGAGTGGAGCGGAGCAGGCTGGGGCTAGGCTGCTCGCTGCTGCTCCCACAGAGACTGAGCCCAAGGGGCTGCGGGCAAGAAAAAGAAATAAACGCCCGGGCTGGTGACTGCAGGGCTTGGGCCCAACCTCTGCTGCTGGCAGAAGGACCCTCACTAGGCCCCGGGGCTGCCCTGTCGTGTCGGCGCCCTTCCCCACCCCCCGGTGTCTCCCTGAAGCATGGGGCCTATGATGGTTGTCCTGGTCTACCCTATGGACGTGACAGCTCTGGCTCTAGGACTTATTTTGGGGAAGTTCTAGGGCCTCTGTTATACAGGAGGTCAGTCTAGATCACAATGATCTCTTTTGGTCTTGGAATCTATGAATCTCAGTTCTTATCAATGTTCTGCCCCTTCAATTGTTTAGTGTCTGTCCCAATATTGCGCTGCAACTGGTTAAGGAAGTACTATGTACAGAGAAGTAGATGGGCTCAGTGTAGCTGATAAGGTGCAATAATACCAGTGTGCGCTTCAGAACAACGGTTCTGTTCCCAACAAACTACTTTCTTTTTCTTCCCTACAAATTACAGCTGGGATCACTGGATTTAGATCTGCAAGGAACTGGGACGGTGCAGAGGGCTAGGGGAGCAGAAGAGGATTGGATTGCATTTCCCCTCTCCCAAGCAAAATATGGGAATTCTACATTCACTCAGCCAATCAGATTCTGCAATTTTGTTTCCATGAATATGGAAGGTGAAAGACCCTCCTATGCATCAGTTAACATCCCACTACTGAAATACTTGGCTCTTTTCATCTATAGAACTCAAAGCACATTACAAAGGAAAGTAACTTCAGAGCTGTGGGAAAAGAGGCACTGTTCCTTCCATGGCACTGTAATTCATTCTTGAAAGTAATCACCTTTTTGCTTTTGAGCCTGCACAAACTGAAGATGGGGCTTAAAAGGGGAAGTAGAGCAGTACAAAAAAGGGCAGGCAATGGAAGGGAGCAGACTGCTACCCTGAGCTCTGGCCAAGTACTGCCCAGGATCTCTTGTGGCTTGAAACCTGGAAAAACAGACCTGACAGGACCTACAAAGGAGAATTTTAGGAAGCATTACTAATAAGAAATCAAATAGTCGATTAACTATGTATCTCCTCCCACATGATGGAAATTCTACGTGTTATTTACTTCTATTGAGACCATAATAATTTATTGACTCTCAGTATCAATAATTAAGGTGAAGAGTTTGTCAATATGTAAAATGAAGGGTCAACAAATCTTAAGTGACCTCCAAATTAGCCATCCACATAGTGTATATACAACTTACAGGAGATGTATTAAAACAAACAAACAAACAAACAACCAAAAAAACCCTAAGCATTTTAACAGACACTGTAATTGTGGAGGAACTCTCTAAAGCTGTGCATAGCATGACAGCACTTTAATGTGATTTGTGTGGTTGAGGCACAGTGCTGGGAGAGAGCTCTGGGAGAGCTCTCTCCCAGCGCTCTAAAAAAACCACCTCCCCGAGTGGCGTAGCTCCCAGCGCTCGGTGCACTGTTTACACTGGCGCTTTACAGTGCTGAAACTTGCTGTGCTCAGGGGGTGTTTTTTCACACCCCTGAGCCAGAAAGGTGCAGAGCTGTAAATTGCCAGTGTAGACAAGCCCTAAGATTCCGATCCAACTCTATTGTAGTTGGTGGGACTATGATTCTTTAAGGGAAGTTAGACTGGCTCTGGGAGCAACAGAAATTAGTGGCAAAAGATACAGATGAGAGCATCAGAGAAGCAGCAGTGATATCAAGAGAAAAAAAATACTGTAATATGACATTTGGAAATGGACTTTGTTGGTGAAGAGGTGCTACCCACGTGGGCCCCTCCACCAGGGGAGCACAGAGTAGTAAGAATGGGTGTCCTGGTCTGCCCTGTGAAGAGACTGCTGCTGAAATCTTTCCTTACCTCTCAAAATGCTTCTGCTACAGATGGTGTTACCCAGGGTTCTTTCAACCCAAAGCTCTTGGTAACTTTTACTCTGTGCGAGGTGGTGTCAGGAAATAAATCAGGGGAGACATGGCCGTCCGACCGATAGATGGCTGGCACAAACAGGACAACATAAAAAGCTAAACTTTACTTAGTCTCAAGCACTTACACACGTCCGCAACAGGTTAGTAAAACACCCCCAACCCTCGATAATTACCAAAGCTGAGTGTGGCTCTCAAGTGGCAGCCCGTCTGTAGATGGGGAACACAAGGGGGAGAGAGAGTCCAACTACCTCAAACTTTCCCCCCTTATTTATACATTAGTAATACAATGACATGTCACTTAAAGAAAACTTGTAAAGCAAGCTGTTTCAACGGTCAAGCAAGAGGTTTTTTTCTGATTATTGATTAACCAGGTGTGTTTTTTCCCCAAAGTTTGCAGCCTGGAGGCCCCTAAAATGCATGTATCAGCAACTTCAACACAATTCTTATCAAGAAGGATGTGGGGGTCAAGCTGCTCTTTCTGTGACACCCAAACCCCCCCCCCCCCTCCTGCCTTGGTTAAGCTAAGCCTGCTGCATGGCCACTTTACAGCCTGCTGACTTGGCTGCTTTTAGCAATAAGCAATAGTAGTTTCAGGCACTTTACTGGTTTGCCAAAATCTCCCCGTACCATGGGAGTTGCAGACCTCCACAAGTAAGCTGTGTGATGGCAATTATTGTGAGGTTAGGGCATCTCATTGTTGTGCTATGAGGCTGGACTAAAATAAATCTCAGATTCAAGATCACCCATGGTAACTGGGCTAGATGCCAACTCCGTGTGTCTTTTTAGAATGGGGGAAAAGAATACCATCATAGAAGGAAAGGAAGCTGAGGCTAATCTGGACAATGGCTACATCAGCCATACATTCTAATTCAGGAGAAACAGTGTGATTTTCAGCATGCTGGCTGTCATTTGTATAATTCCTCTAAATCTATGCTAGGGTTTATTTTATACTGGAACCCACTGCTGTAGTATCTGAGCTCCACCCACAGTTGCTGTAACATGGTTCCTAGTGGGTCTCAGAGCTAGGGTGGCCAGATGTCCCATTTTTAAAAGGGACAGTCCTGTTTTTTGGGACTTCTTTTATATAGGCGCCTATTACCCCCCACCCTGTCCCATTTTTTCACAGTTGCTATCTGGTCACCCTACTCAGAGCAGATGTCTGCACTACAATGTAAGCCCAGGGTTAGCTGAACTTGAGTTAACAGACACTGGGTTTGTTAAGTTAAGGCTTAAGTGTCTACACTCATTTGTTACCCCAGGCTAGGGTTACCATATTTCCACAAGCAAAAAAGAGGACACTGGGGGGGAGGAGCCCCGCTCTAGCCCCGCCCCCATCCACTCCCTCCCACTTCCTACCCCCTGATTGCCCCTCTCAGAACCCTCAATCCCCCCCCGCTCCTTGTCCCCTGACTGCCCCCTCCTGGGACCCCTGCCACTAACTGCCCCCTAGGACCCCACCCCCTATCTAAGCCGCCCTGCTTCTTGTCCCCTGACTGCCCCCTCCTGAGAACCCCCTACAACCCTACCTGTCCCCTGACTGCCCCAACCCTTATCCACACCCCCACCCCATATTCACACCCCCACCCCCAGACAGACCCCCAGGGACTCCCATGCCCTATCCAACTGCTCCCCGCCCCCTGACAGGACCCCCAGAACTCCTGACCCATCCAACCCCCTCTGCTACCTGCCTGCCTCGACCCCTCTCCACACCCCTGCCCCCCTGAC
>NW_020664446.1:47255763-47334641 GCF_002925995.2 Terrapene triunguis | reverse complement strand
GCTGGGCCGGCGCGCTCGGCCGGAACCAGGGCCGGCGCTGCTGGGGCCCGAGTTGCCGGAGCCGGGGCCGGCGCTGCTGGGGCCCGAGCCGAGCTGGGACCCAAGCCGGGCTGGGCCGGCGCTGCTGGGGCCCGAGCCACGGCTGCTGGGGTCCGAGCCGCGGGTGCTCGGCCGGAACCGGGGTCGCCGCCCTGGGGCCGGAACCGGGGCCGGAGCCGCTGGGGCCGCCGGGCGCCGCTCGGCCCGGGCCGGAGGGAGCCGCTCGGCCAGGGTCGCGCCTCCCCGGAGCTCTCCTCCTCGCGTCCCCCTGCCCCAGCTTACCTGCTGCTGCCTCCTACTTGCCCCTGCAGGAAGCAGGGGAGGGGGAGGAGCAGGTGGGCGGAGCGTTCAGGGGAGTGGAAGAGGAGGAAGACAGCTGCAGGGCTGGACAGCGTGGTAAGGCTGCAGGGGATGGGGGGAGCCGGGAAGGGGCTTTGGGTGCCCAGCGGCGCTTGGCCACCACTTTTCTGTCTATAAATAGCCGACCGGGGGAAATCCCGGATATTTTTAGATTTTTTAAAATCCCCCCCGGACGGCTATTTATAGACCGAAAAGCCGGACATGTCCGGGGAAATCCGGACATATGGTAGCCCTACCCCAGGCTAGGAACTGTTGAACCCTGGGTCCCAACCTAGGGCTCCAACATCTATACTGTATTATGCAAGCCCAGGTCCACCCATCCATATCCCAGACTGCTTAGTGCCCTCCAAAAATATGGCCACTCTAGCCCTTTGTTCGTGGTGCAGTATGGGGAAACCCAACTGTCCACCAAACTTGCCTCTGGAGAAGACAAAGAAAGTCAGCCTGTGGGATACTTTTGGTAGAATCCTAGAGTACAATTCTAATGGAGCTGCATCTACACTGCCTGTGAAACAACAGGGCTTGAAGCCTGAGTCCCGGCTTGACTCAGGTGTGGATTCTCCATTCCTGTGGGACCAAGGGCCTGAGCCCTAGGTTAGCATGGATGGAAAGAGGGTAGGCTTCAGTTGGAACCCTGGGCTTACACTGCAGTGTAGACGTAGGCAGCGCCTTCAACTCCTCTTCCCCACTCTGAAAGTTCTGTTATGGCCTCACTACTGTTTTGCTTTCTAAGTTACTGTTTCTCAGGCCATGTGCTTCGGGAGATCCCCAGGCTCTGCCCCTGCTGTTTGGGGCATGTATGGTGACCAGGTGTCCTGATTTTATAGGGACAGTCCCAATATTTGGGGCTTTTTCTTATCTAGGCACCTATTACCCCACCCTGATTTTTCACGCTATCTGGTTACTCTCCGCAGACGCTGCCTCCCACCGGGCCTGGCCCGAGGGAGATACAACTTCCTCGCCTGAGCGGCTGAGCGGACGCTCCCACCCACCGGGGGCGGCGCTTCAGCCTCGCGCACGGGGAAGAGACCGTTGGTGACTGGCAGGGCCGCGCTCGTCGCCTCTTCCCTTCCCTCCCCTGCGAGCTGAGGCTTTTCCTGCCGCCAGAGGGCGCCGCGGTCGCGCCTGGTGGCGGGGATGCCGCGGGGCCATGGAGCTGGACGAGGCGTTCGGCTCGGTGGGGGAGTTCGGCCGGAGCCAGAAGCGCCTCACCGCCTTCCTGGTGCTGCTGCAGGTGGGAGGAGGCGGGGGGCGCGCAGCTGCTCAGCCCGGCCTGCCCCGGTCCCCGGCGGTGACCTGCCCTCATCCGCTGCGCGGGCGGGAGAGCCAGGGTGCCACGGGGCGCTGGGTGGGGCGGGCGTGGCGCTGTGGAGCGGGGGGCGATTTCATGGGACACGAGAGGGACGGTGGCGGCTGCCCTGAGGACGCGCGTGGGGCGGGGAGGGGGCGCAGGAGTCTCTTTTCCTTAGCTCTGCAAACGTGTCTGTCCGCGCCGCTGGCTGCGTGTTTTAAACCCTCCGTGAGCCCCGTGCGGGGGGCGGGGGTGTCATACTGGAGCCTGAGTGGCTGCGCTGCGTCCCCCCGGCCAGCGTGAGCCGGCCCCCGCGGAGACCGAGGCGTGAGTGGATTAGCTCAGCGTGGCTGGCAGGGGAGAGGAGGGAATTTCCTCTCGCAGCCGCGGGGTTGGGTTTCTTTCTGGGTTACTGGCACGGAGGAACCCTGCTGTAATCCTAACGCTGGCCTCGGTTTATAACCTCCTGGAATGCTTGGAATAGCAAACAAACAGACGCTCTCTCTGGCTCTCACATAATTAACGTAGAGTCCAGATTACCTGAGTAGTGTTCCCAAAAGAAATCATGTGGATACTGTACTATAAAAATAGAGGTTAAATGAAATTACTTTCAGAATAGTTTTATATCGTTAGGCAAGAAGGTTATTGAATATTAAACTAGGCTGTTCCTTGTTCATACATCCCCTATAGTGCAAACCAGTCTTTATCCTTTTAAGCGGATGTTGTCATTGGCTGTTTATCTTCTGAAGTTCCCTTGGACTTTGGAAGGCCAGGATGACAACATTTACATGTGTTATTTTAATATAAGGACGGTGGAAGCCTGGATGTGCATGAGCCAGTATACAAATAATCTTTGGTAGTAAATTTTATATTTCAGCCTGTGAATATGTTGACCTGCACTGTAGGTCAGGAGATTGAGCCATAGTACTGCAAGTCAAGAACTCCTGTGTTCTCTTCTTGTATCTGTCAGTGACCTGCTGTATGACCTTGGGCAAGTCTCTTAAGCTCTTTACATATCATTTTTCCCTATTGTAAAATTGGGATAGTACTTAAATATGCTGTAGGATTGTGGAGAATAATTGCTACATTTTTCTGTAGCTGAAGTTTACAGTTGGCCTTTCAAGATTAACCCCAGGAAGATTTCCTTGTAGCTACAGTGTAACAAAAAAAGCATGGATGGTGTTGGAAAAGCTGCTGATCTTTTATGGCTCCACTCACATGAGATAGATGAAGGTGTTGGAGTTTACGGTTTCTAAATCTTGTGTTTTTAAAAAATCAAATGCAAAAAAAAAACAACCCACCAGTGTCTTTTTGATCACAAGACCACTTGTTCTTCAGGATTTCTTCTGAAGTGATCTGAGATGGAGCTGCTAGATGGACCCTATGTTTGCTGCTCCTAGCATTTTTCATTGTCAGAGATGTGGTGGGGTATTTGGGGCATATGTAAATTTCTCACATCAAGAAAACACTATAATTTTTCTAGATTTCATCTAGAGATAAGAGGTAGCATCTTCCATGGTTTTAGATAGATGGTTTTTGGTTCTTCCAGTAGGAATGAGCCTCAAGATGGCAGATGATTTAGGACAGGGGTGGGCAAACTTTTTAGCCCGAGGGCCACATCTGGGTATGGAAATTGGATGGCGGGCCATGAATGCACACAACATTGGGGGCTGGGGTGTGGGAGGGGTGAGGGCTCCGGCTGGGGGTGCGGGCTCTAGGGTGGGGCTGGAGATGAGGGGTTGGGGGTGCAGAAGGGTGCTTCGGACTGGGACTGAGGGGTTCGAAGGACGGGAGGGGGATTGGGTCTGGGGCGGGGGGTTGAGATGGTGGAGTGGGTTAGGGGTGCTGGCTCTAGGCGACACTTACCTCAAGCAGCTCCCAGAAGCAGCAGCATGTCCTCCCTCTGGCTCCTATGCGGAGCCGTGACCAGGCGGCTCTGTGTGCTGACCTGTCTGCAGGTGCCGCCCCTGCAGTTCTCATTGGCTGCGGTTCCCGGCCAATAGGAGCTGCGAGGGTGGCGCTTGGGGTGGGAGCATCGTGCGGAGCCCCTTGGCTGCCCCTACGCGTAGGAGCCAGAGGGGGGGACATGCCACTGCTCTGGGAGCTGCACAGAGCAGGGCAAGCCTCTGACCCCGCTCCCTGGCTGGAGTTTGAGGGCCAGATTAAAACGTCTGGAGGGCTGGATGCGGCCCCCAGGCCGTAGTTTGCTCACCCCTGATTTAGGACCTTGGTGTAGATGGAATAGCTGTTACCTTGGCAGTTTGCTGGCTGCTTTCAGTTTGAAATCTAACATTCTCTTGCATTTGTAATTGAACTGTTTGGCATGCTTATTGTAGTATTTCTTCGATCCTCACTGTTCTTTTGTAACTTCTTCAGAACTGATTGTCTTTGGCTCAAGAAGCACTTAAATTTTTGTTCTGCCCATAAGTCTTGGGGGCTGATGCCAGGCAGCTGTCTCTAGCTCATCTGGTTTTTCAGAAGATATAAATACCCAATAACTTCCATTGACCTAATTATTGACTAACGTTAGGTACCCATTTTTGAGAAAGTTGGACATGGTTCATATGCAAACTGTTAAAAAAAACAAAACATAAAGAGTGCCACTTAAAAAAGACAGAAGTGAAATATAAATACTTTAAAACTGAAGAGGTAATATTAAAATCAGTTTTTCAGTGAATAGTGTATCTTAAATGTTTCTTTAAATAAGACCTTTTAATTGAACACTTCTCTTACTTGGTTTGTTAAAATCTCAAGCATTAGGAAAAATTGTATACTTATTTTTTTTATTTCTAAAACTGCATCTATCGTATTTATGTGTAGGTGTGTAAACACATTGTTTTCAACAACAAAATTGGCTAATCCAAATATAAACAGATCCAATCCCCAAATCAAGCTGCAAGACAAGATATATTGGGCCCTGCTGGACCTGTCAGGGGAAACTAGCTCCAGAGTTGAGTTCCTTCCATAGACAATACAGCATCAAAAAGTGGTTAAGGTTTGGGTATATATTATTTTTCAAGAAAGTTGGTTTAAAGAAAAAAAAGTTAGAAACACAGAACTAAGATTGCACTTCTCGTACAAGGCATTCAAACTTACTGTGAACCTCCTGAGGCCTGCAGGAAGAGAGAGCCTCATGAGCCTTTTGATGGAAAACTTTCTTTTTCTACTACGTAGCCCCGGGGGGCCAAACTTACAGACCCTCTGAATTGCATACAACAATCTTCAGAAGTTCGAGAGCCGGGGGACACCTGCTGGGGATTCTGCCCCATGGGGTGCCCCTGCTGGGTCTTGGGGCTTCAACCCTGCAGGGAGGGGGCTTTGGGGCTTCAGCCCTGTCATTGTAAGAGGCACCTACAGAGGGCTCAAGCTTTAGCCCTGTGGGGACAGGGAGTCTTGAGGCTTCAGCCCCACTCCTGCTGAAGCCCTGAGTCCTGGCACGTACCCTCCCAGATCTTTGCGAGGGTTTGCTTGCCCCACTCAGTCAACGTTGTGCTGCAGGGCCCCCTCCCTGCATGGCAGCTGCTGGAGCCAGTAAGCTGGGAGCTGCAGCTGTGGGGAGAGGCTGTGACAAACAGCTGGGAGATTCAGGGAGAGCCACTGCTTTTGCTGCTGCCTCTCCCCGTGGAGCTAAAGTGGCAGCTCCAGCTGTTTGCCACTGATTTTCCACGTGGAGCTAATACCTGGGAGCTGCAGGGAGGGGCCGTTGAGGTAAGGAGGGGCATGCCTGGGCGCTTAGGAGTATGACTCTAGCTGTTGGGGGGAACCTTTAAATTGTGCTTCCCCACTCTCAGCAGGCACCAGTTGTCTCTGGCAGAAGCACTTAGCCCCACCACACTGCCACTGGGCAGAATCCGCAAGCTCCCGCTCCCTCCCAGTCTGTTAGGTGGAGAATGGGGGAGGGGGTTGGAGCCGTAGTTTAACTGTAAACGAGATGCATTTGCCCACCCCGATCTAACCTCCATAGTGATCAGGTTCAGTCTCTGCAAGGAGAAAAGCTGGAGGTTTCTAACTCCATTGGTTTGCTGTACTGATTTGTTGCTGGAATTGATATTCCTTAGTGATGTTACTATATAAAGTGTTAGTAACTCTTGGAAACAAACTTTAATTGAATTAAATTTTGGCCTTGGGTGCTAGATCAGCTAGAAGTCCCTAGTAAAGTACGGTAGTTTATAATCTCCTTTCTGTGTTCTTGCTACAAAGCAGCAAATAAGTTTGAAGAATTTTGAAATTTGGGGTAGGGTTGCAAAATCAAAATGTTAATAGAAACCCACTGAAAATCTTAACTATGACATGACTGCTGTCCCTCCAAAATGCCCTGGCCTATGTGTTCCTGTCTAGGGACTCAAAGACAATACACTGACTGAGCTGAGCTGTTGTGATTTTGAATTAGGAGAACTACTGTAGCTCAAGTTTTAAATATTAGTTCAATGAAGAGGTTAAAATATTTATGATAAACGAGGGCAAAATATCATGTAAATTGTTTATCCTAAACAATTGTTTCTCTCTTCTTTTTAGGTATATGTGGCCTGTCAGTCTATGCTTATTGTATTAGTGGGGGCTGTGCCAGAGTATCATATTGACCAGGGAGAAATTCCTGATAGCACAGAGGAGCTTGCCAGACATGTCCACTTTGCAGATAACTTCACATCTATAGCAACTGAGGCAAGTACTTTGTTCTATTTTATTTCTTAACGATTCTTTTCTGTGTTTCTGGTTTATTCCTTTATCATCAGTGCAGGATTCTCTCTTGTGAAGCCTGAAGAAGACTCAGTTAAATATGTTGCTTTCACAAATTGTAATTCTTCTGTACATGAGGACATAGGAATTGCTGATGATAAAAAGGTCACTTGGGCCAGGCATCTCACTTTTGATCTTATCAGAACCCACATGTCTCTGCTTTATTACTATTTTCTTCAGTTTTCTTAGATCTGTAATCAGGTCTAATTGTTCAAATTATGCATACTATTATCTTTGGCTTTACTTAGCATAAATTCAGTATTCTTCTGAGTGAAATGCTTTGGGTTAAATTTGCTTTATGGTCTTAGTTTCATGATTTTTAGGAATTTTTTTTCATCTTTTTGAGCCCTTCACTAAAGAGGACAACTTATTGCAACTTACACCATTTAATTACATGTTTGAAATCTTACATCAGCCCACTATACAGTCAGTTTCCTACTGAGAATGAATTCAGCCTCTGAAGAAATACTTATGACTCAGGAAGCGCTAATGAATTGGAATGCATTTTTTGTTCTGTTTTTTATTATTCAGTGTAATAAATCTTGACTATAGCTGCATCATGTCCTCCCATAGATTTCCCTATAGGCGGATTAAAATTATTCTGAAAACTAAGTTCACACGACTCTTCTGGATTTCCCAAAATATCCATGCCATCTTGAGGGGTGGGGGTGGACTGAACCAGGGTTTGCATCCTGGGGACTGGATATAGCACTTCGCCCTCTAGTTTTATGTGTTTTGTTACATTTGTTCAAAGCTAGGTGTTCTTTATGTTACTTCCTGGGTCCCCATCACCCAAGAAATATAGCTGCCTTAGGAACATCCCTGCCTGTATTAAACATTTTTTTTGAGAGGGTTGCCTGGCTTCTAGTAGAAATGAGTTATGCTGATTGATTGCCATGGGCAATTTTCAGTTAACTTGCTAGGGAATGTGATCTAGGCCAGGGGTTTTCAAACTGTGGTACGTGAGTGAGTGTGATGTGCCATCCATTCACTTCACAACAATTTTTTAAGAATTGGTATGTGAACAGATAAAGTCTGTGAATTGCTGATCTAGAGAAACTATTTATCTGTTTCTCCTCCCTTACTGCTGTCCCAAAACCTGGCCATGTAATGTTTGTCTGGAAGGGTTTAAGGCAGGGGTAGGCAACCTATGGCACCCGTGCCGAAGGTGGCACGCGAGCTGAATTTCAGAGGCACTCACACTGCCCGTGTCCTGGCCACCGGACTGGGGGGCTCTGCTTTTTAATTTAATTTTAAATGAAGCTTCTTAAACATTTTAAAAACCTTATTTACTTTACATACAACAATAGTTTAGTTATATATTATAGACTTATAGAAAGAGACCTTCTAAAAATGTTAAAATGTATGACTGGCACGCAAAACCTTACATTAGAGTGAATAAATGAAGACTCGGCACCCCACTTCTGAAAGGTTGCCGACCCTGGTTTAAGGACTAAATGCAATTGGAGAAATGATGCAACATTGACTCAGGTCTGTGTGACAGATTTTGTGACTGTTGTGGTGGGTTTTTCAATATGTCCATCCCCTCTGAGCTTAAAAGCAGAATGATATTGAAAATGTGAGCAAAAAGAATGCAACAAGGCCAGCCCTGCCTCACCACACCTGGGAGCAAAACAGAACACTTAGGGGCAGATCAGGGAAGAGAGAAGACTTGCAGCTCCTGTGAACAGAGCTGAGGAAAGGCAGGATCTCTCCCTACAACAACTGCCCAAAGGTCCCTCCATGATAGAACCTGAGAGGGAAGCATTCTCCACCCCCGCCCCCCCTCCCCCGGGGGCCTTAGTTTGTTTGTGCCAATTCTCCTTGTTTTGTTTATGGACTACCCCAGCAGAGGAGAGACTTGGAACTGAGCTGGCTGAGGGCCAAGCCACAGGAGGAGGCAGCCACCGCCCTGAGAAAGAGGGAGCTGCCACGCATGGCCACAAGGAGGTGCCAAGCGGTGAACTCACTAGAGACGGCAAACTTTGGACAACTGTGGGGTGGTAGGAAGTGGCCCAGGGAGGGCAGCCTTAAGGCACTCCTGGCTGTCAGACTTTTGATAACCCTCACAGGGTCCTGACCTGGAGCCTGGTGTAGTAGGAGGGCCTGCCCCCCCAACTCCCTCTGCATTTTGAAGGGCCTAAGCCCTGACCATTAGACAATGCTCCCCACGAGTGAAGACCATCACAATTTTATATTCAAGCTTCGAGAAGACTACAAAAAGCACTGAAGAATAGAATAAAACAAAGGAAGACTATTTTAGAACATATGACTGATAAACTTTAACAAGTAGTCATCTTCTAATTCAAGCAGAGCACTTCTTTCTTAGTTCTCTGTAAGGTGATAAGCAGATTTAACTGGGATTTGGTATCAGAATTTTTTTTCTAATTTTTTAAAATTTATATATGTTAAATAATCTTTCTATATCAGTGATCTGCAAAGCCACCACAGAGAATATGAACCTACATGTAAGAAATTCATTAATGTGGTTTTTCCAGCAAATTAAAATGTGTATATAATATGTGTGTGTGTAAAGCAAAAGAAAAACATCATGTGGACGAGCAATAGGTGGAAATCTTTCTGGCAGAAATATTTAAAGATAAACATGATTCTCCAGTCTAGAATAATAAAGGACTCACAATATTCTTAATATATTTAGAGATTAATTCAACACTAATGCAGAGCTACCTTCAGGACTAAGAAACAGAGTCTCAAAAATTTAAAAACATTAGATAAGCCTGACTTTTTGGAATGCTACTGCATCTCTCACCATGGAATTTCAGGAGAATGTAGAAAACTTTAAAAGCATATCTATTTTTAGCATTGATTAACTATTTTTTAATTTTTAAATAAATTGCTTATTGAAATGTGTAATGTACCTGCAACTGACTACAGATGTTTCTGTAGGTATATGTTCCATCTTCCCTAACTTTTCCTTCCCCATCTTTTTTACAATATAATAATATTAAATAAATAAAACATACCAAATTTGAACTGAGAAATAACTTATGAAAAGGAAAAGATGATTGATTGCATATCAAGTAATCCATGTTGAAAACTGAATGACTCTACAACAGTTTTGAGGAAAATCCTTGAGATTGTTCAGACTACATAGTTTTGGTGGTTCCATGTGTACTGTATTACTATACACATAACAGCCTAATGCATAATTCTTTCAGATAATGGTTGGTAGCATGACACAGAATTAATTGTATTAGATTAAAAAAGCACCTGAAAGATCACCTAAATGCAAAATCTATGTCAATACAACATCAGGGTAGTTATTTAAGAGTACAGAAATCAGAAAGTTGCAAATGGTTTCAATAAGAACCATAGCTTTGTTCATTTGTATTTTGTATTCCAGTATGTGGTGGTATTTTAAATATCTTATTAGAAAATGCATTTCTAAAGTTTTCATCACGGTGGTATCTTGGCATCATTACATACATTGAAAATTATGGACATGATTCTTCTGGCCTGGTATTTCCCCTCCTCAGTATTTTGAGCCATATAAAAGTGTCTGGATATAGCTTGTTTGCTGTATGCTCACTTGCTGGAGTTACTTTATTGTTTGGCTATTAAGGGAATTTCTTCTGAAAGAGGTGAGCCTTGCATCACAATCAGAAGGCTGCAAGAGCTGGACTCACCTTCTATGGTAATTGATTCCATTGCTGAGGTCTCTCCCTGTGAGAGAGAGTGCCTTGAGGTGGCTTGTTCATGGCATTTTCAGGGCTTTGAAAACAAGATCTAGCAACTTGAACTATGCTAAGAACTGTACTGACAGTCAGTTTGGAGCATGACAGTATATGTTCTTAGAGAGATGAGGTGGCTGAGGTAATATCTTGTATTGGAACAACTTCTGTTGATGAGAGAGACAAGCTTTTGAGCTTACACAGAGCTTTTCTTTAGGAAACTTCAGAGTATCTGTGAAGAGTTTGCTTCTGATGATGAGCCCTAATGAGCCACTTCACCTTGAATTGTCCCTTGAAATATGTGTTAACTATGTGTGCTAAACAATCTGTTCCATCTTGTATTTAGCTGTGACACTTGAGGTCAGGTCTATGCTTAAAACGCTGCAGTGGTGCAGCTGCAGCGCTTCCTTGAAGATGCTACTACATTGAGGGGAGACCTTCTCCCCTCAGTGTAGTAATCCACCTCCACGAGAGGCAGTAGCTATGTTGATGGGAGAAGCCCTCCCATCAACATAGCATTGCCTACAACAGGTGTTAGTTTGGTAAAACTGCATTGCTCAGGAGTGTGGACGAAAAGCATCAGTGTGGACAGCGCTTCGTTGGCTGGCGGTGTTCTCCCAGTAACAAAGCTACTGCCCCGCATTGGGGGTGGTTTTATTTTGTCGCTGGGAGACCCAGAAACAAAGAGCGGCTACACTGCTTACCTTACAACGGCATGGCTGCAGTGGTACAGCCGCATCATTGTAAGGTGCGCAGTGTAGACATAGCCTACATTTCCCAGACCTTAAGAAGAGCTCTGCATAAGCCTGAAAGCTTTTCTCTCACCAACAGAAGTTCTTCCAATAAAAAAATCACCTCACCCACCTTCTCTCTAATATTCTGGGGCTGACATGACTCAACAACACTGCATACAGTATAAGATGTAAATCACCAAGCGGAAAACCTCAATTTATGTCATCAATTTTAATCAACTTTTCCATTTGTACTTCAGTTATTTTCTAAAGAAAGGTGCACTCTCATTGGTTGATATAACATTAAAACATGTAGATTTACAACTATATAGAGCCTTTATACTAGATTCGGTGTGTATATATATATATATATATATATATATATAATTTTTTTTTTTTGCTACCTAGAAGGGTACACTATAACTATATACATTTATTTAAGCAATTATATAGCTGAATATTTTTAGATTTTTGTTAATTGTACATTTTTAGCGTGTTAGAAAATGTTGAATGATAAATACTAGGTAATTAACATTTTGCTCATGATTTGTGCCAACCTGCATTAGGATAGTAAATGGAGTTTAATTAAATACACAAAACAGCATATAAAATTTATATTTATTAAACAAAACAACCTTCAGTGTTTTGGATACGGAAACTTCAGTGCTTTTCCATGAGCTGGAGAGTAAGTTTCTATGGGTGGGTGGAGTCATAAATATTCATAATTTTGAGAACTAACACAATGAGACCTCAGGTAGGGAGAAGCTATAAAATAGGAGTGTGAGACCACCCAGGTGGGCTAAATGGATGATCCTGATGAGATGTATGATAGTGTCTCTTGGAGTCAGAGGCTGGATCCCAACACCTGTGATGACTTAGCCAGTCTCTTGCCCTTGGGTCCCCCACAGGATCAAGACCTTAATACAGTACATAATGTATTGTGCCATATTTATAAACTTTGACCTCAAAAATTGGATGTTTTGCCCCGATTCTTTCTTTATATAGAAAAGCAGCCTTTAACTCAAAGGTTTTGATTGAGGCTCATGGATTCAGCATATTTATTTTTATTTAAATGTAAGAGATTAAAATGAAAGCTGAATTTAATGTAAAATATGTTAAGGCCTAAACTTATTATAAACAGGTTCGTTTAAAAAAAGAAAAAGTTATAATTTAAATAACGAAATCTAAAAAATCTGTTTGTTTTTGTATTTTTTCAAAAAATCTATTTTTACCAACCCTGCTTTGTTTAGCATGTATGTTGTGAGCCGTGAGCAATCTGTAGTTTGAGCATCACATCAAGCTATAGCATGCTGTAGAAGTCTAGCTCTGAGGTGACAAACCAGAGATTTCTGTGAACAAGTCTGCCTTTGGGGAAAAAGGAGCAGGGTCTCCTGGGTAGTGGAAGGTGAAACAAGATGTTTCTGGCTACTGCTGCTGTGTCCATGAGAAGTTAAATGTCTTGCATTTTCAGACTGTCTTGACATTCACTTGGAAGATGCCATTAATGAAGATTGAGGTTGCATTTCCTAGATATTCCTCCAAGTTTAGCCCTTTTCCTTCAGCAATACCTCTGGCTTATTTGAGTTGATATACTCTTTACTGTGTATTAAATATATTATATAGTGTGGCTGAATTAAGATTGTTTTGTGGATCTACAACTTAAATTTTCCTGACTTTTCTGTATATAAAATTATACCATTGCTCTAATAACTATATATGCTTTATCTTTTTTAAATTAAAGAAAATTAATGTAAAAAAAGAAATTAGGACATCTCTACTTACAAGACTTGCAGGACATGAGAAGAGACACAAGAGATTTCCCATCCTTCTTATTGTACTCTGTTCCCATTTAAATGGGCATCTGTCTGATTTTGAAGATGACATAATAAAATATGTGATGCTTAAGACACACATATGCAAATGATTATTTGGAGCATTGTGCATTGTTTAAAATCACAACTGAAAATTCATGTACAATACTGCACATGACACTTTGACATTTATAACTTCATTATTTCTAATGAATACATTACTTTAAACATGTTAAAAGCATTTGTTCTTACTGAGGACCAAGTCCCTGGTAAGTTCTCAAGTTTTAAAAAGAAGCTGTTTTGACTTATACATTTACACACAAGAATTGTCTGAAAACTAATTGGTGTAAACATATTTTCCCCTCTTTCTGCAAACTGTCTCAAAATATTCTGAGAGTAAAGTTGAGAAACTACAGAAAACTAGTTTTCACCCCAAAAGTTAAATATCTGAATTAGGGATATGTAAGTGAAGATACTTTCTCTGCCATAATTAGATTTGCTATCCCATCATTTACAATGCAAGTTTTGATCCTCTGCATTTAAATTTTACTATCAAGGCAATGGCTCCTGTAGCTCAGACCCTTTCTTCTTGGATAAACATGCCTGGATATAGCTTAATGTATTTTTATACTGATGTTTCACCTACATATCAAGGACTTCATCATGTATTTCAAATCCAAAACTTTCTAGCCACAGTCTGAAATATGAGGTCCAGCTGTTAAAATGTGGTCATTCTGCATTGCATTTGACATTTTGTTAATCACTTAACCAATGTTAAACTCTGTTGTCTTTCCTCAAGCAGAGCTCCAGATTTATTCAAGAGGGGCTTTACCTCCTGTAGTAAGGACTACATAATCTGTTCTCAGTGTAAACAGAAAGAGCCTACTGTCAATGGGAGTTGAAAGGCTGTCAACATTTTGCATGATTGGCCCAATAATTTGTTACCCAGTAAATAAGATTTGGCAGTATTTTAGTTTTTCTCAGGCTTTGTACTTAACTACAATAATTTTGTCATCTAGAAGTCAGTTAAACATATATCATTTATAATTACTTGATTGATTACAGATTTTTGGATTTCAAATGCATTTCTTAATGTTTTGATAGTATGTTTTTACAATATAAAATAAGACTTGATCTTTGCCATTAGTTATCATATACTTTTGTTTTTCAGCTTTTGACTTTTAATTATTTCTATTTTTTTCTACATTTTGTCATGATCAGATCATTTTATGAGTTTTGCCAACTCACTTGGAAAAAATAGTGCTGAACTGTTAGCAATTAATATTATACATTATTTAATGGTAATATTTAAAAAATCTCTAATTTTCTTGAAATTAATGGGATGGTTATCTATATTTTTTTTTAGAGATCTTCCCATTTTATTTATTTTCCATATTATATACATGAGCAACAGTAACTGCGTGTGTGTAATTTTGTTTTGCAAAAGATGCTCGGACTTGGTTGTGTGGATCCTTTGAAGATGGCTATGGAATATTTTATTGTGAATTTGCAGTAGTTGCTCAATCTCCTTAAAGTTCAGATATGAAATATGTATGTGTGAAAATTTCATCCTGGGGTTCCATAGTTATTTTCTCAGACTGCCAGATGTCATGAATCTTGTATGATACTCATGCTTCCCCATACTCCCCTTCAATTTGCTCTAACTGTGACCCGAAGAGGTCACATCTAGGGATGGAGAGGATAGTTCACTTCCATACCTGTTTAGTTTGACCTCTCTAGAGAGACTGATAACCACAATGTCAGTTTGTGCTAATTGTGGTAGTGGTTTTAGGTATGTGGACACCAGATCATTATGACCTGGGCTGAATATGCCAGCACACTTCATGTAGGCCTGTGGTTCTCAAACTTGACCTGGTATGGCAACATTTAACCCAGGGCACCTCTTCCCATTTAGCAATAAGAGCAGTACAAGGTGGTTGCAACCTCCCAGGAATTATGAATCCCCAGCCTGCCACCCCAACTCCAGGATTTTGGAATTCCCAGTTTGAGAACCCATGTCATGGTCCATTCCTGGAAAGAAGTATTCAGAATAATTGAATGCTGATCTGTGAATTATTCAGCAAGGGCAGAGCCAAATTAAACAAGGGAAAAAAGGTCTTCTCTGAGCTCAGACTAGAAATTCAAAACTTCACAGTAAAAACCAACAAACTTCTTTGTTGCTCATGTTGAGTGCCCATTTCTTTACATAATATAGATAAAAGGTTGTAAAGTTCATAACTTTAACAGCCTCTTCCAAGTACCTGTTTTCAGTTCTGTTGCCATTCTGTTTGCTGCCAAAAGCTTCCCCTTGAATTGATCAACGTGTTCCAATGGCTTGGTATGCTATCCTAGATATAAAGCCAGTGTGTTTTATCATATCTCTGGCATCATCAGTGTTGAATATCAAGTACAGTGATACCAATCAGTCCCAACTACAAGTACTGCAGGAAAGCTTCAAAGATATTTTTCCTTTTTGGTGCATCCTCTCAGTGGACAGCAAAACAGAAAGTCCATGCTGCTCAGACTGGACAAATATTAGGGTTACCATTCGTCCGGATTCCCCCGGACATGTCCGGCTTTTTAAGCTAAAAATAGCGTCCGGGGGGAATTTGTAAATGTCCGGACTTCCCCCCCATGCAGAGCACGCGCGGCTAACAGTGCTGCCGGCCGGACGGTGTCACTTACATGGGGCTCCGACACTCAGCCAGAGAGGGCTCCTCCTCCTCCCCCCTGCAGCAGAAATCACTCCCTCCCTCCCTCCCTGCATCGCAGATCGGCTCCAGCAGTCTGGAGCTCCTCCCCCACTGCTGCCCAGCGTGCCGACGAGCGGCTCATGCAGTTCCTGAGCAAGTTCACCGAGACATTAGGTGAAGAAAGGCCAACAACAAGGGGGCCAGGGGGTTGGAGAAGGGGCAGGGAGGTTTTGGAGGGGGCAGTCAAGAGACGGGGGGGGTCGGGAGTTCGGGGGGGGGGCTTTCTGGAGGTGTGGATAAGGTTTTGGGCAGTCAGGGTACAGGTAGGGGGTAGGGTCCTGGGAGGCATTTGGGGGGGGTCTTAGGAGGGGGCAGTTAGGGGACAAGGAACAGGGAGGCTTAGGTAGGGGGTGGGGTTCTGGAGGGCAGTTAGGGGCAGGGGTGCCAGGAGGGGGCAGTCAGGGGACAAGGAGCAGGGGGAGGGTTGGGGGTTCTGAGGGGGGGAAGTGGGAGGGGCAGGGGCGGGGCTAGGGCAGGACAGGGGCGGGGCTCCTCCCGTCCTGTTTTTTGCTTGCTGGATTATGGTAACCCTACAAATATTGAAAGTTTCATTCAGCTGTGTTGAGAACTGCTGGCTTCTAACATCTTTTTTCCAAACATCTGCAGCATGTCATTACTTTGTCATCTTACTGACTGATATTGAAGAGGGCAGAGTGCTTTGATTGGTCTGGCAGCAACTGATTCTAATACCTGAGACTAAGGGAACAATCAGTGGTTCCCTAGTTATGAGACTTTGAGGCATTTGTTATTTGTGATGACACCAAGTATGATTCTCTAAGGGCTTTCATGTTTACAGCATTGCTATTTAATGAAGGTCACCTCATTTTGTAAACTTTTGATTGAAGAATTCAGGAGATTATTTTGGAAAGATGTATGTTTAGCCTTCAAATGGCGGTGTCCTCTCCTAGTGGCTATGTATATGCCCCTGAATCCTCTGTCAGATACTGCAGCCACCCTTTTGAAGTATTCTGATGTGCATTTTGGTCAGAGGCTAGCAGAGAGGAAATTCTGGCCGAAAGAGCCAATTCCATAGAAGAGGGAAGAAATGGAGGGTAGACATGTCTTCCTTGCTGTTTGGCTCTATGGAACAGTGCAGGAGGCGTGCAATATAATCCAAATATCTTCCCCTGAGTGGGAAAGCTGAGAATGCAGAGACAACAGCCAGCAGGTCCCAGCAGGACAGGGGGTCCAAACCAAAATATTGAGCTCTGACTAAAACAAAACAATGAAATGCTGAATTTCATGGCATATTGGGGGGCGGAGTGGGGGAATCAAATTCTGTGGCTACAGAATTGATGAAAGGGGCAGCTCGTACCTTTCAGAGTTGCTCTTGCAGGCTGTTTGTAGATTCAGGCTGGTATCACTGCTTCAGTTTATGCTTGGTGCACATTTTCAAGGTTATCTCTGCAACTTCAAGGGCTAGAGACTATATATATGTATATATTGAATGCAAGGGAAAAATATGGAGAAAGGGTAGTTTACAAGCCCCCTAAAACTTTTTTTGGTGATCTTCCAGGGTGTTACCAGCTATAAGTTGAGAACTCCTGATGTAGGCCATCTAATAGCTGTCAGTAGTTAGGACTTCTTTGATACAAAATTATTTTTGAACAAATAACCAGATTGTGTATATTAAATGTCCAAATGTGAATTTACCCTATTGTCTGTCTGACTTCATAAGCGTAATCATGACCTATCGAGTATTTAGATGTTGGTTTTTGCTTTGTATTTTTGTTTTTAAATGTATCTTTAAAATTAATAATTGAAGTAAATTCACACAAAAATGTAAGTTAGGAAGTCAAGCTCCTTCTTTAACACAATCTGTTGTGCGTACCTGGTGTGCTAACAGGAAATCTCAAAAGTGGCTGATATTTTGTACAGCTTGTATATTGCAGTACCATCTCACCCAAAGAGTCTCCTTTTGTGCAAAGCAAGGAGAAATAAATTCTGTTCTGCATTTACAAAATAGAGTAATGTGGGTTAATGGTTCTCAAACTTCTTCTCATAAGAGAACGATTCTCTTACACCACCTTCCCATGCAATCCCTTGATCCCTCTCTGTTTGGTTTTCAGTGTTTTATTCTGCAGACTACCAGAAAGGGCTCCATGGACCTCTGGTGGTCTGAGAAACACCGTTCAGGGCAAGATAATAGTCAAGTAAAGCATATTTTATATTGCTTTGTTCCTGATGAACATTTTTTGCTATCTTTCAATTTTAAGCTGCCAAAATGGCTTTAATAGCATATTACTATTGTAAGCCTGTGCTTCAGAAACAAATCTGAAGATTTCCAGTTCATGTTATTAAAAATTAAGTATCTCCTATTTTTAATAACGTTGACTGTGTTGCTGTTGATGGGCCAAAGTTTATTGTGATGCATTTCTATTTTGCTTGAACATATAACATTGAAACATAGCATGAGAAATATATTGTAATGAAACTTCTTGACAGAAGTATGTACATTTAAAAAGTTGTTGGGCCATAATCTGCCATGGAGCTTTAAACAAAACTCAGGTGAACATAACACAAGGCCAGAATACAGAATAATGGTATGAGATATTCCATAGTTGTAAAAGTATTAAGTTTTCTTCAATATTTTTAAGAAGGCAATGAATCTATTACTGTTTTTAAACTACAGATTCCTTTATTTTCAACAGTGGTACTTAATCAAACACGAAGCCTATAAAGTAAACCTGGCATCATCCTTGTATTTTGCTGGATTGCTTATCGGAAATATATTTTTTGGACCATTGTCTGATAAATTGGGCAGGAAACCAGTGTACATGTCAGGTAAGATAAAAGTAAAATCATTGTTTCTTACACTTTTTCAATTTGGACATAATATCTGGATCTGAAGGAAATGAGGGCCAGAATAAGAGCATTTAATATTTTTCCATTGGGAGTACACAGCATATGCATTTCATCATACTTTTCAATTAAAAGTTTATTTCCTGGATGGGGACAAGAATATTTCTGAGGCAAGAGTATTTGTGAAGAAAGCTTATATTGTTTTGTGTTGATTGTGGTGTTCCACCAGCTGTGGTTTAAAAAAATCCATTTGAACTTGTGGTCTGTCAGTTTTGTTTTTCTGTACTATTTGGCAATCTATTTTCTGGTTCAAAAGTTTTCTGAAATTGGCTATATTGTATAACACAATATGTTAAACTTCCAGAGTTTTCTTCATGTTTGAGACCTCAGCATAAGATTTTGAATTTACTACTACTTAGCCAGCTATAATGCAACTTGACTTACATTCTCCAGCCTTCCAGTAATTATTGTCTATTATAAGGGGAGGTGGTGCTATGGGTTTTCACAAATCATCACCCATCCATAAAAAGATGAGAAAATATGTTGCAATTTCTTGTAGAATTTGCAACACGTAGACCCATCAATTTCAGATGTCTAAAACTAAAAAGTCTTTCTCCAGCACATAATACAATATATTTTCTTCCTGTTGTCATGAGTGTTCTTATTTTAAACCTGAAGAAGAGCTCTCTGTAAGCTTGAAAGTTTTTCTCTCTCACCAACAAAAGTTGATCCAATGAAAGATATTACCTTATCCACCTTGTCCCTCTAGTGCTTTTAAAGTGATTTGAGCTCCTCAAGAGACACTGTTGCCAGTGTGTGAGAAATCCAGCCCTGCTGTGATTTGAACATTTGGATCCCAAATCACTAATCCTACTACTTAAACTAAAGGAGATCATATAGATACAGTTAGTAGTACTGGGACTAATTCTCTGTAGAAGCTTTTAACTTCTCAGGGCAAGACGTCAAAATATATTAATGTGTAGTCTAAACAGCACAGTTTCATCCCACTGGAATTCACTTCTCAGGTTTTTTGAAAGTCAATTTCAGCCACACTCCCTTGCAACCTCACAACGGAGGTAGCATTTTACCATCCCTATAATATTTCTCAATCAGTCCCATTGAAATCCTCGGCTGCTTCTGCTTTTCTCAGAAAAGATTACTTCTGTTTCTAGGACCCCTTTGTGTAGCACAAGACCACATGGCATCAGTGACACTATTTGGATAAAGGATAGTATCCAAGCCATTTTGAGTAATAAGGAAAGTCTATGCCCTGGCCTGATATTTTTCAAGATTGATCAGACACATACTACAGTGCTTCCATATGCTCTAAAGAAACCTTATCAATAGTTTCTTTATCATAGTTCTTTTATCATGAGCTTTTTTAATTCCATCTTGCTTTTTCACAGTTCCTCCTTCTCCAGAAACTTAGTTATATCTCCTTAACTGGTGTATTATTACCATAAAACCTTGTTGTGATGATTCTCGGAGTACCAGAGCTATGAGTCACCTTATCATCTTCCTGCCTCCAGCGAGAGGGAGACTTGCTTGTGCTTTAAATGGGTGTCAGCTCCCTGACACCTCCAGTCTGTTATGTCAGCCCTTACTGTGCCTACCCGGTTAACAATAGGTGTAACTCAGTCCCTGAGCCCCTTCAAAGCATTCCCCAGAAGTGTCCAGCCCCTTATTCTCTGAACATTCTCAGAAATACCAGGCTTGCTGTCCCCAAGGGGACAATGTACACACTAACTTGTTTGTTTCAACTCAGGATCAGCTCCTTGTATAATACCATAGCACTGAGATATATTTATAGTGAAAACAATGATAAGTTTATTATCAAAGATCAAGATTTAAGAGCAAGTGAGTAAGGATAATGGAAATAGAAGGGTTACATGTGAAACAAAATCATAACATGATTCCTAGAGACTAAATTTAACTTAACAGGCTAGCTTCCAATCTAAATAAGTTTATCTCACCCAACATGTCCTTTGCAGTGTTTTCAACCAAGCCTACTTGAGACCCCGTTTTCATGAATGTAATCGTACTGCTCGATTACTTCATAGGTGCAGGATAAAGTGGTGTCTTCCTTGCTTTCTTCTTGTATTTCCCCAAGTTCATTGTTTGTACCCCAGAGTCAGGATGACCCCCTGTAGTTTATACTCTGGTTTGCTGCCTTTCCTCTTGACTCTGTATGTAAACTGGGATTTCATTATGTTGGCTTACAATGCTTAACTTGCATTTTGACAGAGATACACACATCTTACCTGCTGTCTGGAAGAAAACCTGTTTTTGTCTCTGGTTGGTGATAGACTTTAAAACATATTTTCAGTACATATAACACAGCTCCATTGATGTCATTCATATGTATATCTCTCTGTGATTATGAGGCTCAGGATTGACATAAGCTTTTAGTAGAGACCTCACATGGCTCTCTTTGGAGAACTAGACTATACATGCCAGACTCGGGAGCTACCTGTAACCTCTATGAACTACCTCTGTGCCCCTTTGCCAGCTGGCATTAAAAGGTTCTTGAGGCACAGTTTTATTTTCTTAAATAACAGTTGCTCTTTGCATTTTTAACCTTTGTATGAAATAAAACAGTTGTGCCCATTGTTACCTATGAACTCAATTTCCTGATTTCTAAATTGTTTTATGAAGCATCCCTTTAGCTCTAAAGTTCAAAACTGAAGATTGTAGGTCAATGGTTGTACTTAATTTTGAAGGAAGAAATTTAGTTGTGTAATCGTCATTTTCTGCAGATGGTAATTTTCTTAAACCATTTTGTTAATTAATTTAAAGTATATTTTAGAACACTATGAAGTTACATGATTATTATGCTATCTCTGAATTGCTATCAACCAATCAGATTATCTAGTTACCGGTAGCTCCGACTGGTAGGAGTGTTGTTGTGAGTTAATTGATCGAGACTTACTCTTCGGATTACAATTGATAACTCATGTCATGGTCATTTATTTTGCAGTTGTACTTCTAGTTGAAGGGTCTAGTGTTCAATTATAGTATTGTCTAAAGCAGTGTTTCCCAAACTTGGGACGCTGCTTATTTAGGGAAAGCCCCTGGCGGGCCGGGCCGGTTTGCTTACCTGCTGCGTCTGCAGGTCCGGCCAATCACGGCTCCCAGTGGCCGAGGTTCGCTGCTCTGGGCCAATGGGAGCTGCTGGAAGCGGCGTGGGCCAGAGGACGTACTGGCCGCCACTTCCAGCAGCTCCCGTTGGCCTGGAGCAGTGAACCGCGGCCAGTGGGAGCCGTGATCGGCTGGACCTGCGGATGCGGCAGGTAAACAAACTGGCCCGGCCCGCCAGGGGCTTTCCCTAAACAAGCGGCTCCCAAGTTTGGGAAACACTGGTCTAAAGGTAAGTTTCCTCTTGTGGATCTCCATTCTTGGTATTACAAACCTCAGGTGTGTGACTTGGAGATGAGGTAATAGATACTAACAATTTGGAGCCCCTTGGAATCCTCATGTTACCCGAGATGTTGAATCCACAGAGATACTACCTTTAGACCACTAGTTACGGTAAGTAATTCAGTCCTGTTCTTTCCTTCCTTCTCTCTTTTCTGAATTTACACTATTTGAGAAGACTGATAGACTGGATTTTTATACTCTGTTTTGTTCAGGTCTGTTCTTTGATGTCATTTTTGGATATGTCACAGCATTCGCTCCAAGTTATGAAATTTTTGCAATGTCACGCTTCATTGTTGGGATTATGAATGGTGGAATGTCTCTAGTGTCTTTTGTCTTGACACAAGAATATGTAGGAAAGTCTTACTGGGCATTAACAGGTAAGATTTAAGAATGATGCTAATATCTTACACAAAACTTCCTTTTTCATAAATTCTTGCAATTTTAGAAATAATTTTAAATGTATGAAGTTATTTTAGTACATATTAAAGACTATAATGAGTCAAATAAATACAATATTCCACCCAAAATGCCAAGGATTTCAAGCAAAATTTTGCTTGAATAAGGACTGCAGGATTGGGGCCAGTGTAATTAACAACAGGGTAGTGGTGATATTTCAAGATTAGCATAATGATTCCCAAAACAATCTGTGGACTATTTTGCATTACAAATTTTTTTTCCAGAAACCTCCTTTTCCCCCAACTTCCCAATTTCACCACCAGTGTTTTGAGAAAATATTTATGATGGCAAGAACTCTTGCCTCTTACCCCATCACCGTTTTTTCAAAGTAGTTCATTTCTCCTGTCCCACAAAAATAAGATAGCATATACCTGGTGCTTTTTTCATATTCTGTACTGAATCCAATATTTTAAAAATGTCTCTCTGCTCTGACTGTGCGAGTATTTAACGTACATTTAATAATAAAAGTTGAGATTCAGCTCTCCATCACACTGTTGTAAATGTAGAGAAACTCTAATTTTAGTGGATTTACATTGGAGTAACTGAGGGTAGAATTTGGCCCTAAATGTTTTAACTGTGATGGCTGTGAGCCTGTTTTCCCCTTTTATTTCTTCGGTCTTTACACACTCTTTTTTTTCTTGCCTTCTGGGAATGAGGGAGTAGGTTTTTCTTTTGTTCTATCTTCCTGTTTTTTCAATTACTGATTTTCCCTCCCCCCCAATTGTCCTTCCCGTTTGTTTGTCTCTACATTTCCACTCATGTTGTCTCTGTCTGCCTCCTGTTTGTCTATCTCAGCTCTTCCCAGTCTTTTCCCCTACAGGGCTGGCCCCTGATGGGCTGAAGAGATACTCCGCTCCCTGCTGCTTGCCATTTCAGGTGCTTTGTTGTTTTAGTACCTCTCAGCTGTTGAGTAAGGGGTAGTGAAGAACAGATCAATGGCTGGTAGGGAGGGGGAGCTAATGAATAATGCTCCTGATAGCGGTGCTAAAGAAGAGCTTCTAGCTGCCAGCAGAGGCCAAGGCTCCATCGACCACAGTTTGAGAACTTCCAGTTTAGTACTGTATCTCACATAATTGACTGGAAAAGTTTGCTCTTAGGCTTTTGTGATTGACATTGACTACATATTTTCCATGACACCTTTTATAGATATTTGTTCTTCAGAAAGGTTTGGTAAGTTTACCCTAGTATCACTCAAGTTTATTACTTTTCTATACAATACTAACTACCCTTCCAGTTTTAGAGCTCTCTTCCAATTTGTCTGACTCACGACCACTCCAGATTGTCATCATGCATCCAATTAAATCAGTTATAGTATATCCTTTCACTTCCTCTCCCACCTCAGCTTCTCTATACAATTTTTACATTGAGCTTTGCTTTGATTGCCTCCCAAAAAAACAATTAAATATTAAAATTCTGTAAATACATATACATAATCCATATACTGTCAGAATCAGTTAACTTATTCAAATGAACTCAAAGCAATATCACAACTGCACAAGAATGTTGCAAAGTCTTTATATACTGTAGGAAGAATATATACTTAGTGTATTTCACTGCTTAGAAATTTGAGGCATCTGAGTGTGGGCTTTTGTCATTGTTTGCTTTTTTTTTTTGTTTTTATTTTCAGGCTCGTTAACAAATTTAACATTTGCAGTCGGCATAGCAGTTTATGCCTTCCTGGGTTACTACATACGAGAATGGCGCTTCCTCGCATTTGTATCAAATTCTCCAGGGGTTTTCTTCTTTCTTCTTTCTTTGTAAGTAGTTCAAATTTGTTATGTGTGTAAGAATATAATGTGAAGCAATTTAACAAAAATACCTTATTTTGTCATTGAAAGATAGAGCAATGGAAGTACAGTTGATTTTTTTCAAATGTTTTATACTCCGAGCAAGACTAGATTAGTGCATATATGAGGTCAAAGGTGGAAGAGTTTTTTTGGCAGATATTTTCACTAATAAAACAAAGGCTTTGAGATTTTACTTGACTTTGAAGAAAAGATGCCAAAAGAAGCCTACCCTCCGTGTCCTTATCATGTAGGTAGAGATGTTAACCTTCTTGAAACAGAAGTATTAGAAGCCAGAAGCTTTGCCTTAATGTCGTTAAATATGTCCCCATTTGATTGGTGTTGGTACACAGAAATCTTTTAACCTCTTCCTTCTGATTTGTGTATTAAGTGAAGTAGGATTCAGAGTAGCAGCCGTGTTAGTCTGTATACACAAAAAGAACAGGAGTACTTGTGGCACCTTAGAGACTAGCAAATTTATTTGAGCATAAGCTTTCATGGGCTACAGCAAACTTCATCGGCTGCATAGAAGGGAACATATAGTAAGGAGATATATATACACATACAGAGAACGTGAAAAGGTGGGAGTTGCCCAACCAACTCTAAGAGGCTAATTAATTAAGATGAGCAATTATCAGCAGGAGGAAAAAAAACTTTTGTAGTGATAATGAGAAGAAGGTGTGCGGATACTTAACGTGGGGAAATAGATTCAATGTGTGTAATGGCTCAGCCATTCCCAATCTCTATTCAAGCCTAAATTGATGGTATCTAGTTTGCATATTCATTCAAGTTCAGCAGTTTCTGGTTGGAGTCTGTTTTTGAAGCTTTTTTGTTGCAAGATTGTCACCTTTAAATCTGTTACTGAGTGGCCAGAGAGGTTGAAGTGTTCTCCTACTGGTTTTTGAATGTTATGATTCCTGATGGCAGATTTGTGTCCATTTATTCTTTTGCGTAGAGACTATCCGGTTTGGCCAATGTACGTGGCAGAGGGGCATTGCTGGCACATGATGGCATATATCACATTGGTAGATGTGCAGGTGAATGAACCCCTGATGGTGTGTCTGATGTGATTAGGTCCTATGATGATGTCACTTGAATAGATATGTGGACAGAGTTGGCATCGGGCTTTGTTGCAAGGTTAGGTTCCTGGGTTAGTGTTTTTTTTTTGCAATAGTCTATAGTCTGTAAACTATAGACTAATTTTTTTTGCAATAGTACAATAGACTTATTGAGTATCAGATTTAATTGATTTGCTATTTTAAAACTATTTGTTAGAACTGTTTTCCCAGTGAAGAAAATAAGATCCTTAAATCTGCAAGCAATGCTACCTAGAATTCGTCTGTAAAACTCCTGTTCTGAGAGACAGAGTGTAACATCTAGAGCAAAAGTGAAAGACAGACTAAGTAATTTATGTCTACACTGCACTTTAGTTGGTAAAACTTTTGTCAGTCAGAGGTACAATAGGAAAACCTTTGTCCTTTTTATTAAAAAAAAAAAGGGGGGGGGGAATGGAGGTGACTTCTGGTCCATTTGCACATTTCAGGTCCCCATCTACAACATGAGCTAGGCTGCAATAATAAATTATACTCCACATATTTAAATTGGGTAGACACTGTTAAGACAAGTAGCAATTCAGTATTATTTTAGTGCCAGTATAATATTAAAGCCTAGTTTATTAATGTTGCTTTTGTCATATTGGGTATGTCTACACTACAGGATTAATCCGAATTTAGATAATTCGAATTTGGGAAACAGGTTGTATAAATTCGATTGTGCGCGGCCACACTAAGCACATTAATTCAGTTTTTAACCACATTAATTCGGTGGTGTGCGGCCACACTACCCCATTAATTTAACCACAGTAATTCGGTGGTGTGCGGCCACACTAACCCTAATTCGAATTAACAAAATCGATTTAGGCGCTACTCCGTTCGTCGAGGTGGAGTACAGAAATCGATTTTAAGTGCCCTTTAATTCGAATTAACTGGCTCTGTAGTGTGGACGGGTGAAGGGTTAATTCGGATTAACGCAGCTAAATCCGAATTAAAGTCGTAGTGTAGACCAGGCCATTGACTAAATCAGTTCAGCTTTGGTATGTCTCTTCTAGAAATACTAGCTTATGGTGTCTTTAAGTGAATTTTCTGTTGTAGAAGTTGATTCCTCACTTGCCAAACAATATCTAGGAGGCTTGTTATCATTTAAATCAGCAATTAAATAAATATTAAAATACAAAATAAGTAAATATTAAGTTATACTGTTTATGCATATATCTTGTATGCTTTTGTCTTGTGGCAAACATGTCTGTTTTTGTAAGTCTTCAGTATGCCAGGAAAAAGAAATTAGTCTGGATTTCTTTATTACCTTTAGATATATTGACTTTGAAGAGCAGAGAATTTTTGAAACATTATTTTATTTGCTAGACTAGCAAATGTGAAATAGATTATGTTGATTATAATCAAATACAACAAGGCCTAATTTTCTGCTCTAGCTTTTTTGTTTGTTTGAATTAGTGATATGTTTTAACAATTCAATATTACTATTTTTCATTATGATTTTTACTGTTTTGGAGTTGGCTTTAAACATTTTGATGTTACTGTAGAACTAAAGTTCCGAATTTTTTTGTGACTGGAGATTAATTGGTACTGAGGTATAGCGTCAAGGTAATTACCAAGTGAGGGTATTTTCCTTGGGTATGAGTATGTGGGTATTCTGTTAGGGGGTGAAGAGTTAAGACAGTCTTTAACATAAAAGGACAAAATTCTGCTTTGGGCAGCACAGTGAATGGGAATTGAAAAGGTTTCTGATGTACTCTCTTATTTTGTTCCATTGTGTGTCATTTCAGCAAAGGTCAAGATTTGGCTTTAAATTACATTTTAAAAATACTTGGACATCATAGCATTTTGTCCACAATATTTTACATGGTTTTAAAAAAAGAATTTAGGTACCTGATACAAACTGGCTGAGAAAATATCTGGGTTTTAACTTGCTTGTACTATAAGTTAGATGATCTCAAATGTTTGGATTTAATATACAGTTGCTTTACAAGATGACACTTGAGGTGTTTTGCAGAGAAAGAAAATTGATACAGTACTTTGTTGGTAGGACTGAACTTTCACTATTGTATTTTTCTTTGGTAGTATGCTTCCAGAGTCACCAAGATGGCTGTATTCCCAGGGGAATACTGCAGAAGCAGAGGATGTGCTTCGATACCTGGCCTGTTGTAATGGAAAAGAAAGGTTGACTATAAAATTGAAACCATGTGCAGGAACAATGAAAAAGAATGACTCCGCATCCGGTGTCCTAAACCTAGTAAAACACCCAGTCCTTCGGTGGCGAACTATCATCTTGATGTACATCTGGTAAGTAATAAAAAGGAGATGTGCTGAGATGGCAAGAATTAGTCAAAGATGAGAAACTGATTAAGATTTTCAATTTCTTCCCTTCATTTAATAATAGCTTTCTCAAAGTAAAATTTTGAGTTTTTCTGATAGTAATTCCAGGCATTGGTTTTCTGAAAAATTGTGCTGGTATTACATTGTAATGCCTTTGAACAAGTTGTATTATCTGGAAACTGTTCCGAAGACTAATAAGACATTAGCTGGAGACAACAAAACGTTAACAAAATTAAATGCTAATGCAGAAATTAATAAAAATTGTTTCCATCTTACATTCTGACTGAATATATACTAAATATATGAATTGTCAAAATGTAGGTGTAAAAATGAAACAAAGAGCTAAAAATAGACCGATGTAGATATAAGTGGGGGCAAAATATGGGCACGCCATCTAGTCATTAGCTTTCACATGTTGCCTGGTCTATTAATTAATTATTGATTAGATTATTGATTTAGTTTACCCAATTAGCACTCTAATATGTTAGGTTCTTGTCAGAATTACTGCCTGTAGGGCATGGCAGTGACAACAGTACTCAAGGAAGACGTTCTGCAACTGTGAAAGTTTTATTATTACAATTAGTCTGATAAGTAAAACCATCCAAACAAGTAAAGTTATATAATATAACACTGTCAGTGCGACTGGCACCATTACAGGTATACACTCACTCTATCCTTGAGGAGAGCTCTAAAAGTTGAGACCGATCTCAGTCCAACTCTGGCATGCTGATGAAGCACTCCAATGGCTGTGCCTAAGACCAGATGTTTTATAGGCCTTGATGGTCCTTATGCATAACTCTTCCCTCCTTTACCATATCTTAACTTTCTCACCCTGGTAATATTGGGATGTCATTATCCTATAGGTTAGTATATTAATTAAGCAAAGCTGATTAACATATAGGTCAGTTGGATTACTATGGTTACCTGCAGTTGAGCATCTGCTAATGTTCCCCTCCAAAAATACTTTAAACTGGTATAAACTGCCTTCTTGCAGTTACCTACCAGCAGTTTGTAACACTTGTGATTATTACAAAACAATAAATAAAGTCTTATGCCATCTTGTGACTTAAGGTCATTGTTAGTTTACTTACTTATGCTAACTTATTGAGCAACTATTCCTACTCAGGCTCCCTAAGGCCTTATGCTTATGTTAAATGCTTAAGCTGTTTTATGTAGGCTTGTAGGTCTCTTGCATTTCTGCTGTTAGTTTCTTACCCCTTTATTTTCTAATTACTGCTGTAATTACTACAGGACTTGACAAAAAGCAGGTGCACACTTTTTTTTTTTTTTTTATATCAAATGTGGGTGCACTCTTGGTAACATATGCACTGGGCTTAGCGCCCTTGATTGCATCAAGCACAGTTTCAAAAATGGGCCCATAATGGGAGAGGAGATCACACATCTGAAAATAAAAGCCCTTGACCAGAGCAACAATAAGTCACAGGAAGAGCTCCAACTTTGTTTAAGCTGATCGGGAACACCTATTACTAACCTTCTGACCTATGACTAAATAATAGTTTTTATGTTTTTGTAAGTCTTCAGTATGCCAAAAAAAAAATTAGTCTGTATTTCTTTATTACCTTTAGATATAGCGCTGTGCAGTCTGACCGCTGCCCAGTTCCTTCTCTACCGCCTTTAGTCTGGGATGGGGATGGATCACTTGATGATTATCTGCTCTGTTCATTCCCTCTGGGGTCCCTGACATTGACCACTGTCAGAAGACAGGATACTGGGCTAGATGGACCTTTGGTTTGACCCAGTATGGATGTTCTTATGGAATCTGCAACAGAGCCTGCTTCTCATTTTGACCTGTTAGATAGTGCCTTACCTGTTAGTTTTAGTGTAGTTCAGTAGTTCTTTCCTTTCTCATCCTCTCCATATATATAATATGTCGCAAAAGTATATTCCTTGCCACAACCTGACTGCCAGGTCCAGAAAAGACCAGGACATTTGGTTACGACTTCTCATGGAGAGATCATTGCGTCCAGCATCAGACCCTGGCCCAGACACTTCCCCCGGGCAGCTCTCACATTCCGCTAGGTCATTCACTGGCCCTGATTTGCCATGTCCTTCTAAAAGAAAATCTTCCCTTCCTGTGCTGACGGGAAGAAACAGGTTCCCTCATCACCATCTGAGGCTCTGCCCACCAGAACGCCACTCCCTGCCAGGTCAGTTGTTTCGACATCCTCAGAAAGGGAACATTGCTCCAGGGACCATCCAAGTACCTCCAGTGCTAGAGCTAAGCACAGATCTAAAGACCCTAAGCAGGCAGACCTACAGCTGTCAGCAACATAGACAGGACACGAGACCTTCAAGAACGGTGCTGACCACGCCAACCAGATCAACTTCGGGCACTATGGTACTGATGAAACCACCAGCACTGAGCAAGTCTTCAGCACCGAGCAAATCCTCGGCACTGAGCAAGTGCTCAACTCCATCTACTGGCTGCTCAAGAGAATGAACCTCTCCCTTGGCACTGATACACCCACCCCCGCCCCCATCCAAGAGTTCAGATACCCCAAGTACCTGCTTGTATCTGATCTGCCTCAGTCACCACTACTCAGACACAACCTCCCTCCACTTCTGTCCTCTTCTCTGGAATCACAGCGTTGCTCTCTTTCCCCTCTGAGGACAGCACTGCCCTTTCCCAGCAAGGAAGAGGAGGAGGAGTACATTGTCCCGTCCTCATACTCGGGACAGGCAAAAAAGGTGTCCTCTACATGTCCTTACTATCCACAATCGGACCAGGGCCCTGATATGGACTGCCATGGATGCAACTCCATGTGTCACTCCCTCCACATTGGCCATACTGGGATCCTTGGGCCATGTATAGAGCACAGTTTGGGAAGCCTCTCATAGAGCAAAGCTGAAGGCCTACAGGCTCGCCATCTCCATTGGTCTCTTGACTACCAGAGACTGAGCCTCTCTCCATAGCTGATGAGGAAGAAGAACTGGCGGAGTTAGTTCTGCTGCCACTGTTTCTTCTCTTCTTCCCCTGATGAGGCTATCCTGCCTCTACTCCCTACGTCAGCTGACAACTTTAAACACTTCCAGAAGTTGTTTGGCATGATAGCAGACTCTCTCCAGATTCCTTTCGAGGAAGTGAAAGAACAGCACAAACTGCTCAACATCCTGCATGCATTTTCATCCTCCAAAATAGCCCTCCCTGTCAATGAGGCCCTTCTCGACCCCACCAAGGTGCTATGGCAGACCCCAGCGTCCATCCTGCCTACCTGCAAGTGGGTAGACAAAAAATATTACATTCTTCTTCGAGTGCTTGCTCATATCCATTCCAGTTAGGTGTGCGCGCGCCGCGTGCACGATCGTCGGAGAAATTTCTACCCTAGCAACACCCGGTGGGTCGGCTGTGGAGCCCCCTGGAGTGGCGCCTTCATGGCGCTGGATATATACCCCAGCCGACCCAGCGCCCCCTCAGTTCCTTCTTACCGCCCCTGACGGTCGTTGGAACTGTGGAGCGCGGCATAGCTGTTCTCCACTATCCCTAGCTTATCCTTCTAAAGTTACGTGTAGATAGTTGGATTATAGTGTTAGATTATAGTGTTAGATTTTGTAGATAGTGATTTATTTTACTTTGTTGTATTTGTAAGTAGTTAGCGGGGGTTAAGGGGGTTGTTCCCCCCCTTTTTCCCCCGGCGCACAGCCGGGCTCATGCCCAAGGCTCCTGGCTTTAAGCAGTGCGCGTCCTGCGCGAAGCCTATGCCGACCAGTGACCCGCACAACTCCTGTTTAAAGTGCCTCGGAGAATCCCACCAGGCAGATAAGTGCCAGATCTGCAAGGCCTTTAAACCTAGAACTCGAAAGGAGCGGGATTTTAGGCTTCGGCAGCTCCTGATGGAGGCGGCACTTAGCCCGGATCCTCCCTCGGTGCGCCCAGCCCCGGCACCGAGCGCCTCGGTACGCAGCGCCCCGGCGGCGCCTACCGGCACCGCAGACAAGTCCGCACGGCACCGGCCAACTTCGGCACCGCGGCCGCCTCAAGGGGCTCGGCGCCGGTCTCTTTCTCTGGGCCACAAGAAAGCCCGTAAGGCGCAGGACACTGCTGCCCTGAAGACGCCGGCTCCCCCAGTGCCGGGGGTAGAGCCGTGTCCGCCTTCGGACCGCCCAAAGCAGGGGCCGGCAGCGCCGTTGAGTCCGGTGCGGATTGAATCTCCACCTCGGTCGGTGGTGGAGCCTTGTCTGCCTTCCACCCCGGAGACGTTCGCAACGGCGAGGGACCTGATTGCCCTCACGGAGTCGGCACCGTCTCTACTTCCGGCACCGCCGGCACCCCGCGCAGTGCAATCCAGGGGCAAGCCTGCCCTGGTGCGCCCACCGTCTCCTGCCGTGGACTCTCGGCACCGCTCCAGGTCCCGGAGTGGGTCCCGACGCCGCTCGCAGTCCCGGCGCCGTCTATCACCTCGGCACCGGTCGTACTCGCGGCCAAGATCTTCGTCGCGGCACCGGTCTACCTCTCGGCACCGGCGCGGCCACCGGTACCGATCGGGATCCCGGCGGAGTTCTCGGCACCGGTATGAGCACCGCTCGACCTCCAGGGGCCGCTCCCGGTACCAGATTTCGTCGCGGTCGTCGTCCCGCTCAAGATCCGGGTCTCGGCACCGACGCGGCTTCCGGCACCGATCGCGATCCCGGTACCGCTCACCGGCACCGCGCAGGGACAGATCCCCTTTTGACCGGCACCGATCGGCACCGTCCCATCCGGAGCCGGTTGCATCGCGCTCGGCACCGCCTTGGCCATCGAGATCGCCATCTCGCTCCTCTGAGGCGGCCTCTAGATCGGCCTACCCTCCTCAGGGGCAGGTGGCTTCAGCGGATTTCGGCCATTGGCAGGAGACGGCCGAGGACCCTGCACAGGGACCTGCGCACTGGTCCTTTTGGACTCCGTGGGCCTACCATCAAGCGCAGGGAGCTCCACCATCTGCCTACTGCTCGGCACGTTCCGAGCCCAGGGCCCCGGAGGCCACCATCTCCCGCCCCCCCCCGGGGGCATGGAGGCTCCAGTGCCCACACCTGCGGAGGCCCTGGACCCGGGGACAGGCGATGCCCAGCTCCATGAGCACCAGGAGCAGGATCCGCCATTGGACCCCTTGCCACCGGAGGCATCCTCCTCCTCCTCCCCCAATGAGGCGGTGGCGGGTACATCCGCCATGGGCCCGCCACCTATAGATCTCTGGGCTCACCAGGACCTGTTGCCCCGGCTGGCCCGCAATATGGACCTCCAGGCGGAGGAGATTGTGGAGGTGCAGACCCAGTGGTGATGTTTCGGCGGATGCCCCATCCAGAGTGGCGTTACCACTCATACGGACTATCCAAAGCAATGCCAATACGATCTGGCAAACTCCGGCCTCCATTCCACCCACAGCCAGAGGGGTGGAAAGAAAGTACTTTGTTCCCTCTAAGGACCACGAGTACCTGTATACCCATCCCCAACCGTGCTCACTGGTAGTGTCGTCAGTGAACGCACGGGAGCGCCACGGCCAGCAGGCTGCAGCGCCCAAATCGAAGGACGCTAAGCGCTTCGATTTGTTTGGACGCAAGGTTTATTCGGCTGGGGGGCTACAACTTAGAGCGGCCAACCAACAGGCGCTCTTAAGCCGATATAATTATAACTCATGGGCATCGATGGGGAAGTTTAAAGAACTGGTTCCCCAAGATTCCAGGGACGAGTTCGGGGCCTTGATAGAGGAGGGTAAGAAGGTGGCACGTACCTCCTTACAGGCCTCCCTGGATATCGCGGACTCGGCCGCTAGAACTCTGGCCTTGGGCATAGCCATGCGGCGAATCTCCTGGCTCCAGGTGTCGGGCTTGCCGCCTGAACTGCAGCAAACCCTGCAGGACTTACCCTTTGAGGGCCAGGGCCTGTTTTCTGAGAAGACGGACTCTCGGCTCCAGAACCTCAAAGACTCGCGGACAATGATGCGCTCCCTGGGGATGCATGTCCCAGGGCCTCAGCACAGACCCTTCAGGCCCCCGCCTCAGAGGTTCTACCCTCCCCCGCCTCGTCCGAGACAGGACTTTGCCAGAAGGCGGGGTCGAGGTGGTAGGCGCAGGTCGACCGGCCCTCAACCGGCTCAAAACCAAGGGCCGCCTAGGCCACCTTCAGGCCCTAGGCAGAACTTTTGAAGGTGCGGTCGAGGACGGCACCACGACCAGTACCCAGGATTCAACTCCCCCCTTTCGGGATCGCCTCTCCCGTTTCCACCGTGCTTGGTCCCTCATAACCTCGGACCGTTGGGTCCTTCGCACGGTGGAGAGGGGATACGCTCTCCAGTTTTCCTCGCCCCCCCCCCACTCCCCCTCCCCGTCCCTCTTCAGGGACCCTTCTCACGAGCAACTCCTTACACAGGAGGTTTTTGGGCTCCTCTCTATCGGGGCCATAGAGGAGGTTCCATCAGAGTTAAGGGGCAGGGGGTTTTACTCCCGCTACTTCCTGATCCCCAAGTCAAAAGGGGGTCTACGTCCCATCTTGGACCTGCGCGGACTCAACAAATTCATAGTAAAGTTGAAGTTCCGCATGGTGTCATTGGGGACCATTATCCCTTCCCTGGATCCTGGAGACTGGTTCGCCGCCCTCGACATGAAGGACGCATATTTTCACATAGCAATCTATCCGCCGCACAGGCGTTTTCTGCGGTTTGTAGTAAACAAGGTGCACTACCAATTCGCAGTCCTTCCCTTCGGCTTGTCCTCGGCTCCCAGTGTTCACAAAGTGTGTGGCGGTCGTCGCGGCATACCTTTGTCGACAAGGGGTACAGGTGTTCCCGTATTTGGACGACTGGCTGGTACGCGGCCGCACCAGGGACCAAGTTCAAGCTCACGTCCACATAGTGACACACGCTTTCCACGAGCTGGGCATTCTACTCAACAGAGAGAAGTCCACTCTAGTGCCAACCCAGAGGATAGAGTTCATTGGGGCTATCCTAGACTCCAGACGTGCCAGAGCCATTCTGCCAGACAACCGCTTTCATACCATCACAAGCGTCATTCAAGGACTCAGGGCATTCCCGATTACCACAATAAGGACATGCCTTGCCCTGTTGGGTCTCATGGCCTCGTGCACCTACGTAACCAGGCATGCCAGACTACGGCTTCGCCCACTACAGGCTTGGGTATCATCGATGTACCGTCCTCACCGGGACGACCTGAACATGGTGGTCACGGTTCCGTCCTCGGTCTTGGCCTCCCTCACCTGGTGGTTGGATCGCACGGCGGTCTGTGCAGGAGTGCCGTTTCACGCCCCACAACCCTCCCTCCACCTAGTCACGGACGCTTCATCTCTAGGATGGGGCGCTCACCTCGGGGAGCACCATACCCAGGGCCTGTGGTCCGCGTCCCAACTAGCCCTGCACATCAACGTCCGAGAGCTGATGGCGGTGCGCCTCGCCTGCCAGGCATTCCTCAATCTCCTACAGGGCCGTTGCGTGTTGGTTCTCACCGACAACACCACGGCCGTGTTTTACATCAACAAGCAAGGCTGAGCCCACTCATCGCTCCTATGCCAAGAGGCCATTCGCCTGTGGGACTTCTGCATCGCCCACTCGATACATCTCACGGCATCGTTTCTTCCTGGAGTCCAGAATACGCTGGCGGACCGTCTCAGCAGGTCCTTCCAGACACACGAGTGGTCAATTCGCCCGGACATCATTTATTCCGTCTTCCAGAGGTGGGGATTTCCCCAGGTCGACCTGTTCGCATCTCGAGCCAACAGGAAGTGCCAGGCATTCTGCTCTCTACATGGCCGAGCTCTAGGCTCTCTGTCGGACGCCTTCCTTCTGACGTGGAAGGACCACCTGTTCTACGCCTTTCCTCCATTTCCGCTGGTCCACAGGGTACTGCTCAAGATCCGCAGAGACCATGCACGGGTAATTCTAGTCGCTCCAGCTTGGCCGAGGCAGCACTGGTACACCACACTGTTGGAGCTTTCGGTTCAAACGCCGATCACGCTCCCCTTGAGTCCGGATCTCCTCTCTCAGGACCACGGCCGACTGTGTCACCCCGACCTCCAATCGCTCCACCTCACAGCGTGGATGCTCCATGGCTGAATCGGACAGAGCGGCAATGCTCGCAATCCGTCCAGCAGATTCTGCTTGGAAGTCGAAAGCCCTCTACACGGTCCACTTACTTAGCCAAGTGGAAACGTTTCTCCTGTTGGTGTGAGCAACGAGCTACGTCCCCCTTGCAGGCGCCTGTTCCTCTCATACTGGAATATCTCCTGTCCCTAAGACAGCAGGACTTGGCGATATCTTCAATCAGGGTTCACCTCGCCGCTATTTCGTTATTCCACCCGGGAGAACGCGCGTCTTCGGTCTTCTCTAACCCGATGGTCGTTAGATTTCTCAAGGGCTTAGACCGGCTATACCCACAGCAACGCCAGCCGGTTCCGACATGGGACCTCAACCTCGTTCTCTCCAGGCTCACAGGGCCTCCGTTTGAACCATTGGCGACCTGTTCACTCCTGTACATATCCTGGAAGACAGCCTTTCTCGTAGCCATCACCTCAGCACGACGCGTTTCTGAACTCAGAGCGCTTACGTCCGAACCCCCATACACGGTGTTCCACAAGGACAAGGTGCAGCTTCGCCCCCACCCTGCCTTTCTGCCCAAGGTGGTCTCACCTTTCCACGTGAACCAGGATATCTTTCTTCCTGTCTTCCATCCAAAGCCACACGCTACTCGTCAAGACCAGCGTTTGCATTCTTTGGACGTACGCAGGGCCCTGGCTTTCTATATTGACCGTACAAAGCCATTTCGGAAGACGACACAACTCTTCGTTGCGGTAGCCGACCGGATGAAGGGCTCACCGGTCTCCTCACAGTGCCTGTCCTCTTGGATTACGTCCTGTATTCGTGCTTGTTACGACCTGGCTGGTATCCCGTCTCCGCGCCTCACCGCTCACTCCACAAGGGCCCAGGCCTCCTCGACTGCCTTCCTGGCTCAAGTCCCGATCCAGGACATTTGTAGAGCTGCAGTTTGGTCTTCGGTACACACATTCGCTGCTCATTACGCGCTGGTGCAACAATCCAGAGACGATGCTGCTTTCGGGTCAGCGGTTTTGCACACAGCAATGTCTCACTCCGACCCCGCCACCTAGGTGGGGCTTGGGAGTCACCTAACTGGAATGGATATGAGCAAGCACTTGAAGAAGAAAAGACGGTTACTCACCGTTGTAACTTGTTCTTCGAGATGTGTTGCTCATATCCATTCCAAACCCGCCCCCCTTCCCCACTGTCGGAGTAGCCGGCAAGAAGGAACTGAGGGGGCGCTGGGTCGGCTGGGGTATATATCCAGCGCCATGAAGGCGCCACTCCAGGGGGCTCCACAGCCGACCCACCGGGTGTTGCTAGGGTAGAAATTTCTCCGACGATCGTGCACGCAGCGCGCGCACACCTAACTGGAATGGATATGAGCAACACATCTCAAAGAACAACAGTTACAACGGTGAGTAACCGTCTTTTCTCGCAAAGGAACTGGAATTTTCTTTTTTCTCGTCTGACTTCAAATTCCTTAGTGGTCAATGCTGTGCATGAAAAGGGACAACAATACCAACCTCTATTTAGATTAAATTACATTGGTGATTCCAGCCCACTGTCTAGACCAGGGGTTCTCAAAACTTCATTCAATCCCCATGATTATGAAAGGGATTGGAAGTGATTGGCCCTATTTGGTTGCAAGGCTTGTTCATCCACTATGTTCCAGTTCCAAATATCGAACTATGAGGCTCTTATGGCCAAATACAGTTATCTCAGTTATTCCAAAATATAGGAACTGTGCCAAGACCTTCCTGATGACAAAAAGGAGCAACTTCAGGCATTGTATCCAAAGGACATTTCTTGGCCCATACAGCTTTACAAGCCTCCTTGGACTCCACGGATACCGCTGCCAGTTCTATTGTGACTGCCGTAGTCATGAGATGGGCGTCATGACTGCACCTCTTCCCTCCCTAAGGAGGTACAAACCACCGTTGAGGACCTACCTTTTGAGGGCCCCAAATTATTTGCCGAGCGTACAGCTGAATCCCTACATTCCCTTAAGGATGTGCGAGCAACACTGCTCTCTTGGCATGAAATGCTGAAGAGATGACCAGGGAAATACCAACCCTCCCCGTGATCCCAATCACCGCAGTACACTCCCCATTGACAGTAGGACACCCAACAAGTTGACCGAAGCCCCCTACCAAATGCAGACATATGACTCCTCAAGGAGCTATCTCTATCACACTTTTGGCCAAACAACAATTTTGAAGGTGTGGTCAAGGCCCCAAGAAGCCTGCTCTAGTCACAACAACGATCTCCAACATCCTGCCAGTTTGGCGACCGTCTAGCCCATTTCTTTCCATCATGGATGCTGATTACCTCAGACAGATGTGTTCTAGAGATCATCAAGGAAGGATACGCCATCCCATTCCTATCTAGCCCACCCAGCCACCCTCCCTCCATCCCCTTCCCTCTTCAGGGACCATTCTCACGAACGCATTCCATGAGAAGAAATAAACCACCTTCTGCAACAGGTAGCCATAGAGCTGGTCCCATCCCAGCACAGAGGGAAGGGTTTTTACTCCCATTATTTTCTGATCCAAAAGAAATCCAACGGGTAGAGACTGATCCTAGACCTTTGAAACCTAAACAAGTGCGACAAACTGCAACACTTCAATCTGGTTACTCTCTCCACCATTATCTCAGCACTGGAACAGGGGGACTGCTTCTTAGCCCTCGACCTCCAAGACACATATTTTCGGATCACAATACACCCTGTCCACAGACGGTTCCTCTGATTCATCATGAGGACTGATCACTATAGAAAGTACTGCCCTTCAGACTCTGCACAGCCCCTCATTCTCCAAAGTCCTTGTGGTAGTGGCTGCCTACCTATGCAAAGAGGGCATTGTAATATTTCCATACTTAGACGATTGTCTCTTCAAGGCCTCATCCGAAACTGACGCCCTTCACGCCGCCTGAATGACAGTGGACCTTTTCTTGAGCCCCAGCCTTCGCATAAACTTGGAGAAATCTATGCTAACACCAGTGCAACAACTGGAGTTTATCAGGGCACAATTGGATGCCAAACAACCCAGAGCCTTCCTCCTATTTCACAGATGGTGAGAACCTATCCCCAGATCTCAGCCAGGACATGTGTCCAGGTACTTAGCCATATGGCAACTGCCACATTCGTAGTAAAGTATACACAGTTACACATGTGTTATCTCCAGGTGTGGCTACGTACAGTCTATGTTCCTCACAGACACGGCCTTCACAAACTTCTATCCATGCCTATGAGGTCAAGGACTCACTACTCTGGTGGACACAGCCCAAAAACATCCATGTTGGGGTCCCTTTCCTTCAAGCAGCACTGTCCATGATACTAACAACTGACTCCTTAATCTATTGGAGAGTGCAACTCACACTCATACAGTGCAGGACAGATGGTCCTTAACCGAATTCACTCTACATATCAACCTCCTAGAGTTACGAGCAGTCTGCAATGCCTGCCTACATTTTCTCCCACTGATCACACATTGCACTATCAGAGTCATGACAGACAATATTGCCTGCATGTTCTATGTCAACAGGCAAGGTGGAGCGAGGTCTCATTCTCTATGCTTGGAGGCACTAAAGTTATAGAATTGGTGTATCCAGCACGGCATCACCATCTCAGCTGCATACTTCCCTGGACACCAGAACGCCACTGCAGACTCATTGAGCCACTCCGAAGCCCCAGCCTTCCAACTAGGGGCACAGATATACAGTTGAGCACCCATAGGAACATCACTCAATGAAGAAAAGATTACTCGCCATGTGCAGTAATACAGGAAGAGAGACACACACACAGCCTGGACAACCATGGTTTGTGACTTTGAGAGAAGCCTAGCTAAAGTAGGGTTTCTGGGTTTGGTGGTGGCAAAAGAATTGCTTTGCTTTCAGCCTCACGCCTATCTCCTGTTTTTGGGTTCCTCCTGTGTTTGCGGCAAAGAGGACTTTGTACATTCCTTATAAATAAACAAGATTGCATCTGTAATGCTGAATGATTGAATATGGCCATTTATATCATTGATATTGCCACTGTTATACAATTGCAACAAATCTTGTACAAAGTATGTCACGTGAGGTGTCAATGGAAAAGTTATGATTTGCTAAGTATGATTATCCTGTTTATATGAATGTATCTTTTTTTTTTTTTTAATCTGAAGTCATAAATATTGGCTATGTACTGGCATCATACATATGTGCTGTATTCCTGGGTAACACCCACCAGATGAGATTTACATCAGGACCAAACAGCTATGTATTGATGACTCATCAATGACATTTAGCTCTCACAATGGACCATAGAAGAAACTCATTCCGCCCAGATAGCTCTTCCTGCAGATGCCCCAGCCTCCAAGGGGCCAATGGCTATTCCATGTGAGTCATCAAGCCATGTAAGGACACGTGATATGCTCTTGTGACCCTGGACTCCATCTTGTGTCAGTAACTTTCCACAAACTGGGCTGTGAGCTTTGTTTGAGACAATAAATTTCCAGGCATGTGGCAGAGGATATAAAATACCCCTGAGATCTCCATTTTGCTTCTTACCTGCTCTGATTCTCTGGACTGTGGATTTACAACAAAAACTTTTGGAAGTTGTAGTAGGAAGAGAGCCTGAGACATAAGCCCTTGTATCAAAGGCCTGGTATGAGGCCTGGTTTGAAGTAGTGGTCAAAGCTTTGCTGCTATAAAGCAAAGTCAGGTTGTGAGCAAGAGACAGGCCTTGCTCACAGAATCTGGCAAGAACAGCGTTGATATTTCAGAAACACACATTATTAAGAAGTTCTAGGTACAGAACACACACGCAAACACATTCCAGAAAGGTGGTACCAGAACACCTCAATACCAACACATTCCCCAAAGATAATAGGAACACGCTGATCCATCTTAAAGATAAGGTCAGGATGCTAATATAATGGATAGAGATGTTTTGATTGAACCAACATGTACAAGGTAATGAGTGTCACCTAAGTACGCCAGAGATTGTCACCTAACCATGTCAGAGGGGCAATACGTAACTTGTTCGTAACGGTGTATAAAGAGGTATCTCAGAGGGAGTGTTTTTGGCTGGCCTAGGGGATAATGGGAAGTTCTGCCGTTAACTGAGCTACTCCATTGCAACGGGCAAACGTGTTAGTGTACCTGTAACCATGGATGGCACGTGGACTGCCGGCTGGGGGAGGCTAGCTTCCAACCCCGCCCCCTCTGCCCTTGGCCCTGCCCCCTGCCGGAGCCCAGAGGCCCCTCCCCATGGCCACCAGCGGCTGCCCCAGGCTAACCCCCCTCCCCCCAGCCCAGGAGTGCCAAAAGGGCAGGCTGAGCTGCCTGAGCCAGGGCCACTGCATGGGAGAGCTGGGGGTGGAGTATGGGCGGGCCCACACCTGGCTGTTTGGGGAGGCCCAGCCTCCTCCAGCCTATGATACCCGCTGCCCATGCCCGTAACCATTGAGCTAGGACATTAGAACTGTGCTTTATTAACAATAAACCTGACCATGTTCCTTCACTATGAACGGGTCTGTGCTTATTGAACAGTTCAGTCAAGTCTGCTGTGCCAACTATCTACGCAGAGCTGGGATAGCACACAGAGAGAACACACATGCAGCCAAACATCGAACAACAGAAGTTACCAGAGAGACTTTACAAGCCAGCAGTCTGTTCCAGAAGTTTACTTTTGTTACGGGTTTGGTATAATCTAATGATAGAATGACCACCAGTTTGGGATGAGTCTGCCCTATTTCTCAGCAGTTAGTCCTGAATTTGGCATTCTCAGCTGTGACCCACCGAGGCACAGTGACAGCATCAAAGAAAATACCTGACTCCATCATCAACTTCTAACTGGAACAACCTGCAACACCCTGAATTTGGCAAACTGCTTGGGTCAAAAGAGGTAATATATTTGATCCATGAGAGTGAATCTTTGCTCCTAGCTGGACAATATACTTTATTATCCTTTTTATATTTGTTACATGAATTATTTTTGTGAAGCTGGACAGTCTATTCTACTTTCATGTACTTGTCTGATGTATAGAAAACTTAGCTATATATTTAATAGAATAGAAGTTAACATCTATTCAGTCTATTAAACAGTTTTAAAAAATACTTATGGAATGTCAAATCTCCACAGGTTGTTCTGTGTGTGTGTGTGTGTATGTTTGTGTGTATATATATATATATATAATAAATTTATGGTGGTACTTTGGCAAGAAGATCGGGTTTTTTTGTGACTTTAAGTAGGATCTGTGGTATCTTTTCTTTCTTTGAATGGGATCCATAATGTTGTGTGTGAAATAATTCTCTTTGTACTACTAGTACGTATTTAAATACATTTTAACTTAAGATCTTAGCTTTAAATGCTTATTATCAAAACTAATCAAACCTTATGGATGTTTTCAGGTATGTCTGCAGCCTTGTATACTATGGCCTAACATTCAATGCTGGTGAATTAGGAGGAAATCTGTATCTAAATGTAGCTCTTTATGGCCTTATAGAAGTTCCTGCATTTCCTCTCTGCATGTTTTTTATTGAGAAATCCTGGTAAGAATAGTAACTTTCTAGTTTTATGTCTATATTGTAAGGCTAGAATCATATATAAAATAGGGAAAAGCTTATTTTAGGCTTTTTTTTTTTTTTTAGTGGTAAGATACTATGTATTTCTGAAACTGTTTTTCCTTGGAGAGTTATGTGTAAGATTGAAAGCTTGTCTCTTTCACCAACAGAAGCTGGTCCAATAAAAGATGTTACCTCGCCCTCTTTGTCTTTCTCTTGGGAGGCAGTTAACTGTAGGGCCTCCTGTACTTAAGGAAGGAATGTGTTTAGCATTTTCCACCCCTCCCTTTTTGGTGTCATCTAACTTTGTCCTATTAGGTTGAATTTTTCAATGTTTAGTGTTAGCCTAAGGATGAACTTTATTTTTTTGAAAAATCTGAGTAAAATAATTGTCACTATGGATAGAATACTCTTTTTATATATCTTATTCTTGAGGAAATTCTGTACCAAAAAATAAAAAAATTCTGCGCACAACATTTTAAAATATTTTAAAAAATATTCTGCAAATTTTGTCAATAAATAAATATGAAGGCTCCAGTGTGGCAGTGAGGAGCACAGGCCACTGGCTGCATGGAGGTGGGAGATCAGTTTGCAGCCCTCCCACTTCCGGGCCGGGACTCAGTGGTGAGGCTGCACCCAACCCTGACAGAGCGCAAGGGCCAGGCCTGTCCCAGAAACACTCCAGGCCCTGCCACTCTGTGCTAGGCGCACCAGGTGTGGGAAGGCAGGCTCATTCCAGCAGGATCTAACTGTAGAGGGGCTTTGTATGGAGAGACAAAGAAATTTGTTGGGGGACATTAATTCTGTGTATGCGCAGTGGTGCAGAATTCCCACAGGAGTCATATCTCAATTAGAAATTTTACACCCAAATAACTAAACAAATTAAAGTAGCAAAAACTTTGAACTTAGCTTGTTTTTATCAAGCATTAAAAATGAAGCCAGTTATGAAGAAGAACTGGTTTAGTATTTTTAAAGTCATAATCACTTAGTCCATAATTTTTCATATTTCTCTCCGTATTTGGAGGCCCTCAGTTATAGAAATTTTTGTCAGTGCCAAAAGCTAAGCACTAGCTCTAGAAATCCGCAGCTATGTAGGCCTGCAGCCCCCCTGCCATTCAAGGAACTTGGTGTGAAGTCCTGGCCCTATTTACATCAGTGGCAAACTCCATTGACTTCATTGGGGCCAGGATTTCACATATAAGTTTTGTTGGCAAAGCTCACTGAACTTGTAAGATTGCCAAACTAAAATGATCAAGGACTACAATTTAAACTGTATAACACACATTCATGGGACATAAGCAGCTTAGTCCCTGTGCAATTTGTTGAAAATATATTCATCTGTATTTGAGAACTTTTTTTTTATCCATTATTATGAGGGCATAGTGATGTATGTAGTTATAAAAGTTTAAAAGATATTATCTGTAACAAGCCAGGTAGCCTGAAGTTTGGTATAAGCCTTAATCTACAATGCATTAAGAAATTCTTACATTTTGTTTCAAAAGGGTGAAAAGGATCATTTTAATGCAAATATTCTATGTTGATTGTAAAGAATCCAGAATTCTGCTGCTGATAAGAGAAATATATAGATATAGCTAATATATTTTACAGTGTAAACTGAGTAATAGGCACGTTCCCTATTCTAGAAATATATTTAACTTTTCAGCTGAACTATCAGTGATTTTCTAACTTACTGACTGAGAATCAAATATATTTGTAATCCTTTGTAAGTAAATATCAATTGTATATAATATAATACTGCAAATGTGACTGTTGGCTGGTTCTTCTCAGTCAGATCCACTTCACTTTTATTCCAAAGTAAACAGATGTGGAAATAGCCTTTGTGGAGTCGTATGTATTCTTGTCAAGATTTAAATATAAAATGTATTTTATACTTTTTACTTTATATTACAACAAAAACTATGTAAAAGAATATTAAGGTTGCACAATCAAGCACTCGGGTTAGAAAGGCCAGAATGAAGGTTGCCTATCCAGCCTTAATTCAGTCCCCTTGTGTGTATGCATTATTAAATAATCTCTTAATTACTCGAGCATGTATTATATTTTCCACAGGATCCCAGCCTCATTCTTTGCACAGAATGGATTGTGCTCACAGAATGAGTCAAGGCTGTGTAGTGAATGAGGCTGTTGTTTATAGGATCCCCTCGCTCATTTGTTGCAGAAGTTGACAGTTTTCATGAACCATGAATTCACTTAAACTTTTTAGAGAAAAAAATCAAACATTTTGCTAGAAAACAGTTTCTGTGAATACTAATGCACCGTAATTAAAAAAATATGTAATTACTTAACTGAAACCACTGTCTGAAACATGGTACAATATGTCTATAATTATTATTATTACAGCCCTTGGCTTTTCACAGACAATTACAAAAAGGCAAGTTTTCTGTCTTGATGAGCTTAGATTTTAACCTTATCTAACCATGTGCTCTTTTTCCTTTTAGGTCTGGAAGACGTAAAACTACAACTTATTTTCTGATATTTGCAGGGTTTGCATGTATATTTACCATGTTTTTACCAGAAAATTCTGGTGAGTATGTACTGAAACTTGAGTTAGTCCATCTACAGATAACTGTTTTACAATTAAACTCAACTAATCGGTTAGGAAATAGTAGGGGGCTAGTAAAGTCTCTGTATATTTTGGAGATATTTTGATTGCATTAGAACTGGACATGGTACAAACTATTGAATAAAGTTGTGACAAACAGTATTTTCACAATTATTACAGTAGTTTTTAAAAAATCCTACCAGATTCATTGTAGAATCTTGAGCTATCTACTCATATGTACATTTTATTTTACTTAATGTTACAAAATAGTAGTGTTACTATTGAGATACTGTTCGGCAGAGGCTCCCAACCTTTCCAGACAACTGTACCCCTTTCAGGAGCCTGATTTACATCTCACTTAAAAACTACTTGCTTACAAAATCAGACATAAAAATATAAAAGCGTCACAGCAAGTAATTACTGAAAAATTGCTTACTTTTTCATTTTACCATATAATTGTAAAATAAATCAATTAGACTATAAATATTGTACTTACAGTTCAGTGTATAGAATATAGAGCAATATAAACAAGTCATTGTCTATATGAATTTTTAGTTTCTACTGAATGGAAAATAATATAAGAATGGAAACTAGAAAGAGATTGTAGTTTTAAATTCTGTGAACATATGAATATTAGTGCAATACGATTGTGTCCAGTTTGCATAACTGTATTCAATACGTCATTTGCCTAGGAGTTAACCTTGATATGTGGTATGTCAAATTTGCCTGCTGATGTTACCCAGTGTACTGAAAAAGATATTGGAGTTCCTGAAATCCCTCTTTAAGGCATCCTAGGGATTCCTGTAAGTCTAGCCCAAGGCCAGACCAGAGTACTGCAAAGGGTAAATTCTCAAAGTGTAAGCCTGAGCTAGCCACAGCTTTTGAGCTCCAGGACTCAGTGCTAACGCCTCCCATGCTGGTGTAGATCCTTCCCCTGACTAAGACCAGATAGGTAGTTGTCATCAAAGTGCTGAACTCAGTCGTAATTAAAGCTAAGCCTGCTTCTTGTTCTCGCTATTGGCAATAGCCATGTTGTTGCTGCATGTATCAACCTTACCTATTTTTTCTTTTGGGACATTCACCCCGCTTCCTACTGTTCAGGAGTAAGAATCATGGTGGATAAGGTCTTTAGAGAAGAAAGAATTACTTATGTGTAAGTCTTGCTCTCTGGAGATACCATTACAAAGGGATTCTCATTGAGTAACTGTAACTCCCCCAGAGTTTGGGGATTAGTCCCCTTTTTAAGGTGCCTCAGTGTTTGCACTTAGTTTTTGTGTTTTGGGGGTGGGACTTATTTTGAGTCCTAATTAACCATTTTGAATTGGATGACCATCCTGGGAGTTTCACATCCTGTGAAACCAAAGGAACTGACTGAAATGCTCAACGGGAAACATTTATATCCAGCATGCAACAGCCAGTAGGGGACCTGACTCTCTCTCTCTATCCTGCTACTGCGAGCCTCAAGAGTCAAAATTATTTAAGCGCAGAGGGAGTTCTTCCAGTTGTGGTGATGACCTAAGGCTTAGGAGTGGAAATCTTTTTGGAATTATATCTTCAGAGAAACAGAATTACAAGTAAGCATTTTTTCCCCTTTTTAATGTAAAACTTTTCTCAATGGGATAGCTTCATGAGATACACATCTCATTTGCATGAGTGCTTGAGGAGGATAAGATATACTATATTACCATAACACACTTCAGTATAATAGTAATAGAATGCAAGAGCACTCAGTCTGAAATATTAAACTGCATTTAGCAATTGCAACCTCAATTTATATTATACCCGTGAGCAAGTGAAGGATCAAACATTTATTAAAACCATATAACATTGGTGTCAGTTTCAGTGGAACAGGTAGCTTATTCTGCTAATGTGGGGCTGCAGCCCCAAATATCAGCTTTCCATAGACACTGAATTCTAACCACTTTTTAAAATACACTGATTTAAGAAAAAGTTATACACCTCTACCCCGGTATAACACTGTCCTCAGAGCCAAAAAATCTTACTGCGTTATAGGTGAAACCGTGTTATATCGAACTTGCTTTGATCCACTGGCATGCACAGCCCCGCCCCCTGGGAGCGCTGCTTTACCGCGTTATATCCGAATTCGTGTTATATCGGGGTAGAAGTGTATCTATGTTTGGCATACAGGCAGAAATAAATAGTAGTTTCTGCTATTTTATGTGACTGACTGACTTTCATTTCAGTCCCTTTCAATCCAAATTAATTTTTTACTTTTTCTGATGATTTTTTAAAAACAGCATGATGTTCATCCATGTGTCAAAGCAAGAGTAAAAAAAAAAATCAAAAAATCATCTTTAAAGATAGTGCACTAGCACATAGTAATGATTGCTGAAGCACTGCTGAATTTCATAAAACCTACTCTGTTTGGAGTTTTGGTGTTGTGGGTAACTGATAAAGTTACCATGTGTGTCAGTTTCTAGTCTGATCTGAGTAAAATTGGTTCTTGGCCCAGAATGATTGTAGTCAGTTAAACCATTCAGCTCCCAGCATCATACAATCTGATTCAGTTCCCAGCATGAAGTGAGGATTATTCCCTCTCTAATCTGACCTTGTAGCTATTAGAACAAAGCAATTTTTATTAGCCTGAGTCTGCATTCCTTGAAGTATTTAACAAAAAAATCTTGATTTTATTATAGTGGATTTAAAATTATAATTAGGTACTAAACACATGCACTGCATGCCCTCATCTATCAGAAATCTATCTTGATTTCTAGATAGCTCAACTTGTTTATCAGCCAAAATAGATTCAAATAATTTCACATGTGGAATAAGACAAATTACAACTTTTCAGCCATTAAAGATGCTGTCTGTTGGTCAATTTAAAAACTTATTTTTTAAATTAAAACACAATTAGAAATTTCTTATAGTCCCCCATCCATCCCTCCTTCCCATTCTTTTAGGATTAAGACATTCATTCATAGGGACTCTGAGTTGGAAGGTGGGGCAAACTAAGCTATAATTTTATTTGGTTTCAAAAATAATTCTAAGAGGTAGGTGCAGCTTCCTCCATTTTCGTCTCTTGTAATGGACTCTGGTGAACAAAGGTAGCAAGTTCCAACGGGAGAAAATTATTTACATAGATTTGCTTGGTAGTACACAACATGAATGTTCTTTTAACTTGTGCAGCTCTTCCATTGATGTCAATGGTCCATTGAAGTTGAAAGTTATTTTGTGTATCTGGGAGAGAAATTTTTTTAAAAAGCAATTCATATTGAATTAATCATATCCTGGGACTTTTTCTAGTGTTTGACTGTGAGTGCCAGACAGAATTTTAATCTGTGTAATAGGGTCTTTGAGGGCTACACTTTCCTGCATGGATAGTTCTTCTGCAGTAAAATATAAACCTATATTTGGGTTCTTCAAGATGGAAAGTGCCATTGAATAAAACTTTGCCTACCGAAGCGGAAGAGTAAAACATTAATGATGACCCTTCATGTGCAACATTTTTGATGCCATTATCGTAAAAGCATAGTCATGGTGACCATTCCCTATTCCAGGTGCTCCAGCAGCTGCTTAATATCAACTTCATTTATGAGCAATCTCTGGTCATCTCTGACACACAAAAAATGGCAAAGATCAACCAATTGGTGATTATACCATAAAAAATAACTGAATGGCAAAGATTTGAGCTTGATAAGAAACTTGGAACTTTCTTATTTTCTAACATCATTTTCACAAAATTCTGCCCAAAATAGTAGCACAAAATTACCCATTATCAGAAATATTTGAAGAACTTTCCTTTTGATATATTCCTCCAGACAGATTTAAATTCACAGGGCCATTACTAGATGCTTTAGGCGAAGAAATAATGGAAGAACTGAAAGGTTTCATGTTGACACTTGATGTGAAATTGCTGGTTAAAAATTAGAATTGCCTCACTGATGGTTATCAACATCCATTCAGGAGAAACTGTGTTTAATACTGTTGATTCTACTTCTGAGAAAAAGGCCATGGAATATTGTGCCAGAGTTGCTAATGATGCCATCCAAGAATGCAAAGGGAAATATGGCAAGTGAGTCTTTTGCCTCAGGAATAACATAACATCATCTCAGGTATAATAATCCTAAATGTCTAATGTATGGCTGTTCAGCACATCATATAAGCCTCACTGAAAAAGCAGTAATAATTGAAGTTCTAAAATGCATTGTGGAATTTAAAAAGTGCTGCAAACACCCTCAGCTTCATGATTCGTTGATTGAAAAAAAGAAAATTGATGCCACAGTTTCCCAGTGGCACTCAGTGGAATTATCAGGAAGACTGGGTTTCTGCGTTTGCATCCAGCTAGTAGATGTATGTTGACATTTGCATTGAGCACGTGGAAGATTTTTTGAATAACCTTTGTATCCCCTTTACATTACAAAGATTTCTGCAGGAAGACATGAAACTTGGAAAAGCAATTGAAGGAAGTTTCAGAGTTCCAGTGTATATGCTGATGACACTAGTATTTCAGTTCAAGTAGAAATCTGGCTTGATCCAGTTAAAAAGAATTGGAATCATACAAGGACAAAAATAAAAAAACAATTGAGAAACTATCTTTTCCAATACTTAGCCAACATGACTTGATCCAAATAAGTTGAACCCAGAACTGGAGGAAGAATCTGAAATACAGTTCTTGGAACATAATTCTGACTTTTCCTTCTTGTCTAGCAAGTAAAATTGAAGATCCAGATTTCTACCCAAAACATCTTTTTACAAATGAGTTTGTGTCACAGTTTGTTTCTTCAAAATGGTGGAAGTAAAATCATGTTAACAGGAGAGTTAAACTTAATTCTTTCAGATTTTAAAAGATCTGTACTCTTCTCCAGTCAATATAGCATCAATTGAGTGTGTGTTTAGTGAAAGGCAAATAAGTTGGTAAAAGTGTGTCATTATCTAAGGAATAATACAAGGAAGTAGTAGGCCTATCTAGTTAGTGGACTAGGGTATCAATTACAATGTTCTTGTTTTTACTTACAGAATTTCAAACTTTTCCTTTTAGACCATGTATGCCTTTAGATTGAATAGGCTTATGAATTCAGTCACATAGTCCATGATTTTGTATTTCATAATACATTCATGTTTTTATTTATTTTTTACCTTAAAAAATCCCACCTTTTCTTTTTTTTCTCTCCCTCTCTCGTGTCATTATTATTGCTAGTAACCTTGGGTTTCCCAAAAAGCATTGGGAGAGACTTCTTGGTCAGAAATATACATCTTAGTCACAAAACAGAATGTGTTTTCTCTGGAGGCAAGGATTTTAGTTGTCAGAAAGACGTCTGTCAGTGTGATGAAGTCCTGTATATGTGGTGCAGTAGCATCATAAATTTGAGTACATCAGTTAGGCATCAATTTATGATCCTACAGGGAATGCACAAGGTCAGACAATACATTTATAAAAAATATTACTATGCAAAACCCATTTACAAGTGGTTTAAAATAATTTTTTTTAAAAAGGTCTACACTTAATTAGTGAACTGTGGGGAATTTTTTTTCTACAGAAAAGAGGTCTTTAATTCCAAATATCCTCCTGAACTGGCATAGGAAGGTAAGTGACAGGATAGATAGCTTTTACGCTGGAAGAACAAACTTTAGTAGCAAAGAGTAAATGCTATACTTGTATTTAAGTCTCTTGAAAAATACCATGTTTTCAACTTAGTACAAAAAACCCCAGAGAAGTGTACATATTTCTTTATATTCACATTTATTTATTTTCTCTCTTCCAAAGGTTTTTTCTTCAGTCCAACTCTGTTAGCCTTGTGTGGAAAATTGACTGTCAGTGCTGCCTTCAACATAGTGTATATTTATACTTCTGAACTCTACCCAACAGTAGTGAGGTAATTGAAGATTTAGATCTGAATCATTTTTGGCATAGGAAATATAACTTCTGGCTAATGATTTGTTTAAATTTGTTTTACTGCATTAATTGTTAACATTTAGATTCATAGACTTTAAGGCCGGGACCATCATGATCATCTAGTCCAGTAGTTCTCAAACTGTGGGTCTGGACCTCAAAGTGAGTTGAGACCCCATTTTAATGGGGTCACCAGGGCTGGCTTAGACTTGCTGGGGCCTAGGGCTGAAGCCCTTGGGCTTCGGCTTTGTCCCCACTCCCGCCTGGGGCAGTGGGGTTTGGGGTTTGGCTTTGGCCCCCACACCTGGGGTGGCTGGGCTCAGGCTTCACTCCCCCCTCCTGGGGTCGTGTAGTAATTTTTGTTGTCAGAAGGGGGGTCGCGGTGCAATGAAGTTTTAGAACCCCTGATCTAGTCTGACCTCCTCCACATTGCAGGCCACACAATCTCGCCCCACCCACTCTTGTAATAGACCCATAACCTCTGGCTGAGTTACTGAAGTCCTCAAATCATGATATAAAAACTTCAAGTTACAGAGAACCCACCATTAAGATGAGTTTAAACCTGCAAGTGACCTATGCCCCGTGCTGCAGCCGAAGGCAAAAAACCCAGGGTGTCTGCCAATCTAACCTGGTGGTAAATTTTTTCCTGACCTCAAATATGGTGATTAGTTAGACCATGAGCATGTGGGCAAGACCCAGCAGCCAGATAGCTGGGAAAGAATTCTCTGTAGTAACACAGAACCCTCTCCAACTAGTGTCCCATTACTGGCTGTTGGAGATATTTGCTACTAGTAGTCACAGATCAGCTACATGCCACTGTAGCAGTTTCATCGTACTATACACTCCATAAACTTATCAAGGTCATTCTTGAAGCCAGTTAGTTTTTTGCCCCCACTACTGCCCTTGGAAGGCTCTTCTAGAATTTCACTCTTCTGATGGAAGTCTAATTTCAAGCCTAAACTAATTGATGTTCAGATTATATCTATTTGTTCTTGTGTCAGCATTGGTGCTGAACTTAAATAACTCCTCCCCCTCCCTGGTATTGATCTGTCTGATGTATTTATAGAGAACAATCCTATCTCCCCTCAGCCTTCTTTTAGTTAGGCTAAAGAGTCTGAAACAGTTGATAAAGCACGTATGTAAATGTAAACAATTTTCACACAAAAGGAGTTGACTAGTGGCTGGGTTATTATAATTTCTGTTTGTTAATTTTTTAATAAAATAACATGATTTCACACTTATCAAAGCAGCTGATAGTAAAATTTATTACTTGAATATACTTTTTATGTCTACACCATTTGATGGGTTGAGGACTTCATTCCCCATAGCTTTTGAACTAGCAACTTTCACAAAAACTAAATCCACTTTAAAAATGTGAACAACCAAAATCCTTCCCTAATTAAATACAACCCTAGGTATATTTTTCTTATTTCCATCACTAATTTTACTAGTAAAATTCTTATTCATAAAAACAAATTTCTACTCCATGACTTCTCCCTTGTCTTGCTCTTATACAAAATACCATAATTAACATGATGGAAGAACATTTTAACTTAATTCGTCAATATGGCACATGCAATAAAAAGTTGAGTTCTTATAACACTGCTGTATAATTAAAGTCCCCTATGTAGTAATTATGTGATGTCTTTTGAAAAACAGTTACTTGTTTATACCTTCATGTTATTTAATTAAATATTTTAAACAAATAATTTATATAGAGCCTTAGCAACCACACATTGTTTTACAGATGTATAATATGCAAACAAGTGAACTGAAATACCCACCATATATTACATAATTCACAATAGGTTGACAAAAACTATCCCACCTGTTATCAGGAGTAAGTTAACAGCCAAGTTACAGAAGTGAAGTACACAATACCCTTCCTGTTCTCCCCCTCTTTCCCATGCCGCCAAAATATTATCATTTATATGGGAGTAGTGCCCCAAAAATGCTGGTCAGAATTCGGGCCCTGTTGTGCTTGCTGCTGCGTAAACAAACACAAAGGAAGATATGATTCCTTCTCCAGAAAGCTTACAGTTAGAAAGGACAATAAAACAATAAGTAAGGAGAAAAGAGGTGAGGGGCAACCACGTATAAGCAAAGTCACAAGACTATGTTAGGCACACTGCTTGTTAGTTCCTTTTCTTTTTCCTTTTATTCATTTTTCTTTATTAGAGGGTAGGGAGAAATAGCAGTAGGAGATGAGTAAATAGTAAGAAAGGGGGTAGTGACGCATAGTGAAATGGGGAAGGAAGGAGCAGCAGACAAGGAAAGTGAGGCTGTTAGTGGAAGGAATGTGAGAGAGAGGGGTTGGAAGAGATTGGACCAAACACCAGACAATAATGTTCAGAGTTCAAATAGTAAAAATCAGATTGATGACTTCATTAGCTGTAGAGGTCAGGAGAGTGTGGATAGTTAAAACCCCTTTGTCTGAGCCTCTGCCTGCTATGCTGTCATGGCTGTTCCAAGTTACATGGCTATGGAATTCCCTGCAGCTCATTAGAGCTGGCTGCACACCCAAGAGATGCTGTTCTGCTTTGAAATATACAAATCTAGAGCTCTAGGGGACAATCAATGGGAGCAAATTCCATAGCCTGAGGCCCTCCATTAAGGAAGACCTACTGATGCTCCTGTAGAGTTATAAACTAGGAACTACAGTAGGAGCATAGTTGAGGGTGGTCATAGGAGAGTCAGAGCTTTTAAAAATGGTCACCAACACCTTGAACTGCACTTAGCACTAAAGGTTCATAGTAATTCTCAGCTTATAAAATATCACAACTGAAGGAGATCTGCACACTCTGACTCTTCAGGATTTTGCAGTTTCTGTCACAGACCATGGGAGGAGCTTTACATGAAACAAATCCCTGTGTTTGAAAACCTGGGCCAAGTTTTAGGTTTATAACTAACTCACCTAAAAACTAGTTGAATTTGGGTTTTGTTAGAAAAATTTTGTGTATTTTTAATGTTTGCCTCTTCGTCCTGTACTTATCATTCTCCCTGAGTCTGAATTGTGTGAGTTAAGCCTGGAGTGAGAAGTTTTTTAATTTCTTGGCTTTTGTTTGTTTCACAGTGATCATATGGTTTAAACATTTTATTTCATAAGTCATATTGCTGCTATTGCCAGATATGCAACAGCGCATATCTACTGAGAATTATACCAATACTCAATTGTAATTGAAATAAGTCATTTGTGATGGGGGGGGGGGAGAGGAGGGGAGAGTTAATCAGGTACAGCACTGTTCCCCTGGAGAATCTGTACACTTATTTCTGGAACAAAAATAACCATATGTTATGTTTGGAGAGGTGGAGAGCAGGGGGGAGCGAGGAAGAGTACCATTTTTCTAAACTATCTTTATTCTTGAAATTTGATTACGTTTTATAAAAGAGTATGTTATTGCATCGCAGGACCCATACTAAAAATGTTTTCACTTACAGGTTAGTGATTGTCTGTTTATATATTCTTGATATTTTAATTAGTTTAAAATATTTTCATTATTTTATACAAGAAAAATGTCACACTAGTACTTCAATTTTTGTGCCAGATGGTTAATTTGAAAACAAAACTTTAGCACCACCTCGTGGTATTATGCAGTTTTGCAGACATCTTCAGTATTCCTTTCCCCATTTTATACTGAAGTGTAACTATGCTGTATGTTGTTAAATTAAGTATTTTGTTCACAAGCAAAAATTTAAAAACAGAGGAAACCAGAGATGTCATAGTACAATCCATTTCTTCAATTTTATTACTAGTAAAATACATGCAGGTTTTAATTTCAGTTAACACCTATTTAGTGCCATAGACACTTAATATGCTTCCTAACATCCAGAAAATATGGGGGGGGGGAGGGGGGAGAGAGTGGGGAACCAAAAAAACCAGAAGTGCATTGCCTGCTGGTCCAGAGACTAATCCTATAATAGAAACAATGGCAGAAAATGACTCAATCCAGGAATATAGTTTACTAGAACCAACACAAAGCTACAGTACCCACTAAGAACACTTATTTCTTCTTCAAATGATTGTTCATATCGATTCTACTATTGGGTGCACAAGCACCCCAGGCAAATGCAAGATGATTCTTTTGGCCAGCAGTGTCTGTTGCAGCCGCACCCCAACCCTAGATTTTTCTTCACCTCCCCACTCCCAGGTCATAATGTGTGGAGGCAGGGCATTTCGTCACTTAGATCCTTCTTACCACCTGTGAACCCTTGCAGTGTCCGTGTGCTTCTCTGTGATTCTGTAACAGAGTCACAGAGAAGCACACGGACACTGCAGGGGTTGTGTTACTGTAACTTTTAGTTTGATTCTTGTCTTTATAAAAAATAAAAATATATACTAGTTTATACTAATTTTTCATAGATAGGTATTTATAGATCTGGTTATAAAAACGTTTTGACAACATTTTCTGATGGAAAATACAGCTCAGTCAAAATTGAAACTCTGTGAAATTTTATTATTTTCACAGAAATTTTGAGTAAAACCAAAAAAATCAACTTTTGTTTAGAAATTACTTTGTTTTTATTTTTTGAATTATAAATTAGAAGATAATATATAGTAATAAAAAGTCAAAGCTAAAACAAAATGTTTCAATCCAAAACAACTTTTTCTGGAATTTTCCTTCAGAGAATTTTGAATAATTTGGGTTTTGTTCAGATTTGAAATTCAGCCAAATTTCAAAATCTCAAAGTAGTTCATGCAACAGAAGCTCTTTGAGTGATCGCACAGATGCATTCCACTCGGTGTTTGTGCGCTCCACTTACAGTTGTTGGAAATTTTTCCCTCAGTGAAACCTGTTGGGGTGGCTCAAGCTCAAGCTGTCACACCCCTCCGGTCACCAATATAAAGGGCCCAGCTGACTTCAAGCCCCTTGAGTTTCTTCTTACCACCCGGACTTGCCTTTGCAAGGGTTCTCAGTAGGCTCTTTCTAGATTTTATTGTAAATGGTTTTATAGCATTATTAAAGTTATTAGTTAGTTATTGGTGTAGTTAGATTAAATGTTACCACACCTGATGATTTCATCCAATACCCAGTACAGCGGGATGCCTCAGTCACTGGACTTCAAGCCTTGTGTTTCCTGCAGTAAGCCACTGCCTGTGAGCATCCCACACCTAGGCTACTTGAAGTGTTTGGAGGAAGTTTGTGTTTGGCATCGCTGCCAGATCTGCAGAGATTTTTAAGCCTCACACAAAAAAGGGCCATGAAAACAGACTAAAGTTTTTCTTATGGAGGCAGGCTTGAGACCTTCATCAAAGCCAGGTCAGTTGGACTCTGCACTGAGTGCTTTGGCTTCAGTGAAGAATGCATTTCCTGCTTGCCTGAGTCCAGCCACTGCTCACCATCCCCATTGCCTAAGAAGAGGCATAAGGCCTCCAAGTAGACCGCTGAGAGTAGATCTCTGGGACTGAAATCTGCTAGAAGTGCAGTTAAGAGTAAAGTGCTGCCAAAGTTCAAGCACATCTCTTCTCTGGCAATGCAGAAACAGGGACCATTGACTCCAGGACTGAGGCAGGTACTGTTGAGGCTGGAGCCTGAGGGATCACCTTCCACATCTGCAGCACCGCACTGTACTGACACCGTCTTGATACCGATTACACTGGAGACATTTGTGGCTGCCAGAGATCTCTTGAGCTTTTCAATACTGATATTGCCAATGGTACAGGAGTCTGTACTCTCGGTACCGGCAGACCTGGGAGCTGCAACAGTATTGCTGCAGGACTCTGTGCCAGGTCAGCCCTGACTGCCTCATATGGCTCATCCTTCAGTACCTTCAAAGGGGAAGCCTGCAACACTTGCTACAGTGCTTCCTTTTCCAACTCGGCACCAGTCACTGGCACCCTCAGTCAACGGAAGGAGAGTTGTCCTGCTCTGAATCGGAGGTTGAATCCTACATTTCCCAACCTCACAGCTGCTCTCACTACTCCCCACTGAGGCACTACTTACCCTGCCAGGGATCCTTCAGCTGGAGCACTATCGAGTGGGTGGCCAGGAGGTCACTGGGGTCCTAAACCTGTCCAGTGGCCTTTTTGGAATCTGTGGCATCCCCCTTCCCAGTTTCCAGACCATATTCGAGGCATTCCTATTCAGTGGGAGGGGGTGTGTTCGGGGCTCCGGCCACTGGGGGGGAGCCGCGGATGGAGGTGATGGGGCTGGGGGGGGGCTAGCCTCCCTGCCCATGCAGCAGACCTGCAGAGAAAGAAGAGTAGGGATTATAGGCATAGACAATCTCCTCCTTCTGTCTCTGCATCAGTGCCTGCCCCATCCAGACACGGGGACTAGTATGCTTCGCTTGACTTAAGATACACTTACTTTCATGAGGCAATATTTTAAGGTTACAGAAGTTGCTCAGGTTTACAGTGAAACACTCACATTACCAATCCACTGTGCTGCCTTTTAGCCTGTTGGCAGCTCCTCAAGTTTTCACAAAACGTATGTCTTTGGTAGCTGTGTTCCTGAGGATGCTAGGGCATGTCTACACTAGAAACGTACGTCGACTTAAAACCACTGCAGTAATTACCACTGTGAGCTCCATGCCTGAAGTCTGAGTGGCTCCTGGGCTCCAGTGCAGCTGCCGGGCTCTGAGCGGGGAGCTGGGAGCCTGAGGGCAGCCGCCTGGCTGTGGCAGAGAGCTGGGAGCTGAGAGCCTGGCGGGGGTGGTGGTTGTGGGGAGCTATCCGAGGTGATGACAAGATCCTTCTAGCTCCAGTCATCAGGAATACCTACCGAGGTCCAAACCACCATAGCAGGTCTTCTGTTTGAGGGCCACAATCTCTTCAAGTCAAAAACTGATAAAGCCCTTCATTCATTAAAGTACTTTAGAGCTACTTTTGCATTTTCGCTGAGCTTGTATACTCTATCCAAGGAGAAAGCAAGCCAGACCTAAAACTTCCTTCAGATAGTATGGGGGACAGGGACATCATTTTAATCCACAGAAGGCATCAGAGCCACTGAGGAAAAAAGAGGTTGCAACATAGATATCTCTTCCTGAGTTACAGCACACTTGACATCCTCTGAACAGCAGTTTCTACACCTCTGTTGAGAGCCTAGCAGAACTTTTTGAAGATCACTACCTTGCTACCCCCTCATCACTTTTGGCAACTGCCTTTTTTTTGGACACCCGGACTGGGAATACCATGAGATTTGTTAGCAATCGGTACTGTATATGTTCTAAAATCTCTCTACCACCATGCCCACCCACCTTCCCTGTCCCTCGTCAGGATCCTCAATCATGAGATTCTGATTTTTATTCCCCATTATTTTCTCATTCAAAAGAAGAAAGAGGTTTGAAGTCCTACTCTGTACCTTCGATGTCTCAACATCCAGCTCATAGAATGTACCTCAGATTCCTGGTGAGAACGTTTCACTACTAGTGCAGGGTCCTGTCCTCTGGTCTTTCTATAGCACTGAGGGTGTTCATCAAGTGCTTGCCAGAGATAGCCACGCATTTAGAGACAAGTGATCCACGTCTACCCATAGTCTGTTTGTGAGCTGATCTGAGGAAGATGACCACAGCAGGTTATTGTAAGATGGCAGCCTTCCTCACCAGCCTCTCTGTGCAGCCCCAGTCACCTTCTCTGCTCTGTCTGACATAGTCTTGCAGAATACCGGTCATTCTACATCCAAATCCATCATAGTTATGTCTGACAGCCTAGATGTGACTGGCCTATATCCACTGAAACAACTTACTGAGCTAAAGTAAAGAACATTCTGCTCCCAAGCAGGAAAATCTCATCTGGACTGACTTAGAAAGCTGAAGTGGAAAAGGTTTTTCTATTTGGACATCTCAGGACCAACTGGCTCCCTTCTCAACACTGTTTTGGACTATTTACTAGCTCTAAAACAATCTTTGCATTAATTCCACAAGGGTCCATCTAATAGCAATATCTGTATATCACCCTCCTCTGGAGGGCTGTCCTCACTGTATTTTCTCACCCTCCAATGGCTAGATTCCTAAAAGGCTTTTATTCATGGTTTTCCTCTAGTTCAGTAGTCTCCTCCCTTTTGGGACCTCAGTACAGCATTATTGAGGTTGATGGGTCCTCTGCTTTGAGCCCTTAGCAACCTGTTCACTATAACACCTGTCAGTGAAGACTGACTTTTTTGGAGCCATTACTTCAGCTTGAAGGGTATGGGAGATTCAGGCCCTTATGTCAGGTCCTCCCTATACATGATTTTCTAAGGACAGGATTGCTCTCAGACCTCTTGCCCAAAGTTGTTTAAAGTTCATATGAACCAGTTTATTCATCTCCCAGTTTTCTTCCCAAAGCCTCACTCAACCCTGGGGAAACTAAGCTACATACACTAGTTGTAGTAAGGGCATAGGTACTACCTTAATAGGACAAAATCATTCAGGAACACCCCTGGACTGTTTGTGGTGTTTGCTGATAAGAAATCATTTTCCGTTGATGTGTTTATGAAGAGTAAAAGATCAGTCAGTGATTCTTCATAGCCTAATAAAATATAGGGTATACAGTTTTCAGAAAATGAGTACTCTGGTTATTCAGAATATGTTTTAGCACCTTACCCTTTAAGAATACATACTGTGAACAGAATGTTTGTTGTGAGATCTCAGCCTCATCAATAGTAATGTACTGTAGACTCTCAGGTGGTAAAAAAGATAAGCTTTCAAGCTTACACAGAGCTTTTTCCAGACCTGAAGAAGAGCTCTGTGTAAGCTTGAAAGCTTGTCTATTTCACTAATAGAAGTTGGACCAATAAAAGTTAATGTATTAACATTTTTTAAAAATCCTTTGGAAGGATTGTCATTCACCCTAATGCAACCACATAGACAACTGTATATTATCAATACTTGTTTGTATATGAAACTCAAGCATTTGCAAATCATCAATTTTAAGAATGTGGGGAGTAGATTTCCTTTTTGCTTGATGAATTTTTCTATCCACTGAACTGAAATGTTAAATATTCTTCTGGTTTTCAGTTACCTGCCACTAAATTCTACCCATATGATAGATAAATTGGATATAATAAACTTGCCACCACTTTTGAGTGTGAGAAGCTGTATATGGTGCTTCCACAATCCTAATGTATAAACGATATAGTAGAACTAAAACAATAAACTTGGCAGGTGAATTTTAGATGATCTCTAATTAGAACAACATTTAGGGCCTGATTCTGATTTCACACTGGTTTTATACCAGTGTAATTCTGTTGACTACAGTGTAGTTACTCTGGAATTACACTGATCTCAGAATCAGGCCCTTAGACTGTCTGAGATGGCATCTGAAGCCTTGCTTTCACAATGGTCTGAAAGGTGTCATAAAATGTGTATGTCAACAATGGAGGAGAAGGATGGTAGATACGTTTGTATTTCAAAACACACTTGCCTTTTTTTCCCATGGTTTGCTTTGGCATGGGCTTTCTATACTTTGTTTATTAACCATAATCCTTCATTTCAGTTTTGATAGTTCCTGTAGTAGATACATTATTGAGGTAGTGGAGGTTCTAGTCAGCCAGAGCAAAATGTACCATGTTAGAAAATATTCTCTAAATCATTCTGGAATGCTAATGGATTCAGTTCTCTGAGTTGTAGTGACAGTGTTTTACATGAGCAACATGTTGTTGACTTTTGGATTAGGTTAGTGAAGTACTAATTTTTTAATTAACTCATACTTCTTTGGTATGTAGATGAAAATAAGTATTTTGCATTTAGAACACCGTGTTCTCCCCCATTATTGTTAGAAAATCCATTAACATTCTGGATTTGAGAGACCTAGGTTCAGGGCCGGCTCTGGCTTTTTTGCCGCCCCAGGCAAAAAAGCCTCCTGCTTCCCCCCCCCCCAGCGCGGCAGGGGAGGGCGCGGTGGGGGGGGAGGGCGGCCGGAGCCCCGGGGGGAGGGCGGTGAGCCCCGGCCAGGGCTCCGCTCTCCCCGGCCGCTGGGGGGGAGGGCAGCCAGAGCCCTGGGAGGAGGGCGGAGTGCCCGGCCGGGGCTCCGCTCTCCCCGGCGGCCAGAGCTGGAGCACCGCGCCGCCCCCCTCCAGGTGCCGCCCCAAGCACAAGCTTGGTGGGCTGGTGCCTGGAGCCGGCCCTGCCTAGGTTTTATGGAAAAGAGAGGGAAGGTTCATTTTACTATGAATTTTTTTCAATATGTTAACTGGTTGTTCTTTGTTCTTTGTATGGATTCTGTCGGAGAAAGGAGGTGTTTGGAGCTGGTGGTAATCTAGAGGGGTTGGGAGAATATTAACCATACCTGATAAAGCATGAGAATTAAGAATTTTTGACCCATGTAATTCTGGGAGGAGACCTGGGTTTGCCCTGAGTTTTGTTGGCAGAACTCCTCCTGGCAATGGCCAAAGATCAGATGTCCACACTGCTGCTGTTAGATGTGCCAGCTCCTTGCGGTATCATTGCCTGGGGAATTATTGGCTTTCCTGCAAACATGAGAGGGGTAGATGCAGAGATTCTGAGTGACTTCCTTATTTTCCTTTTGCGAGAATGCCAGATAGTAGAGGAGTTACTCTTATGTGGGCTTCCACAGGGTTCTGTGCAGTCATCTGTTTTGCTCAACATGGGTAAAGAGCTTTTAGAAGTTAGTGAGGAAAAGACATGGACCTCAGTCATTTTGGTATGTTGGTGACCTATCTCTAATTCTATATTTGTCTTGTTTAATCCATTAGCTGTGGTTCGGTGATTTAGCCAGGTTGTGGTTGAGATTAGGGAAATGAGGACAACCAGGCTGAAGCTCAGACAGGATATGACTGAGGTGGTGATAGGTTGGGAGAAGCAACTGAAAGATTTGTTGAAGATAATATCATGCGTGTCTATTCTCTGTCACTCAGGTTCACAACCAGTGGTATTAATAGACCTCCCAGCTGCTGTTAGGCAGTCATATAGTTGCAGTGGCCCAGAAAGAATTTGCATTTGATCAGGAAGTTGCAACCATTTATTTCTGAGGTGGACCTTTCTACATTTATCCATGTCTTATTACAGTCCACTCTTTATGATGTTGTACCTTTTAAAATTAATTTGAAAACTGAGTGGAATGCAGCAGCACAGTTGGTAGCTGGTGTATTTCTCTAGGAGCATGATACACTAGTGCTCAAGGATCTGCACTGACAGGCCACTGACTTCTTTGTGGACTTTAAGGTTTTCTTTTTGATCAATAAAGACTTAAATGACTTAGGACCTTGCCTGTTTCAGAGACTGCCATTCTCCCTGTGAGATATTGCAGTAGAGGCCCTTAAGCTGCAGCTTACTCAGTTTATAAAGGAGGGAGTTGCTAGATCATTCTCCATGAGGTTCCTGTCAACTTTGGAATTCATTCTGTAGCCCAGTCCAGAGTAGCCCACATTTATTGACTTGTAGGGCATAATGTAAAGCCTATCTGTTTATTCAGACTTTTGGGGAAGTACTGGATTGCATCAGAGGATGGGGTTTTTGGCATGGATATCCTTGGGAGATAGATTGTAGGGATATTAAAGAAGGTACTAACAGTGATTCCCGCAAGTAACAGTGACCCCCCCAATAATTTGTCCCCCACACTTTAAAAATGCAACAGTTTCATCAAGTACAAAAATCTCTTGGGTCTTCTGTTAAAATTTGTAAGCTACTGTCTGTAGAAACCATTGATTGTATCTGTCCTGTGAAAGATACTTTATCACCATGTAAAACTTACAAACAAGTTAATTGACTTTGTTCTTGAAGTAATCGATACAATGTAAACAAACGCTATAAGCCTGTTAAGTGACTTTCACTTCATTGTAACAGCAACGGCTCCTAGGAACAGACCCCCACCCTCTGTGATTAAAGGGCCGGGAGTCTCAAATGAATTAGCACACACCCCGAAAGTGGTGGAGACCATAAATTAAAATATGGTTAAGATATGGAATGTATGTTGATGAATGCTTGATGTACATGAATGGTTAGGGAGGTGCCAGCCTAGAAAGGGAGTATCCATCGGCCGAAGAATGTGTAAAGTGGACCACCAGAACCCCCGGAGGGTAAACTGGGATCCACCCCATCACCTGGAAGGATGAAAAACACAAACTTTGGACAGTGTGGCGCCACCAGGAATGTGCCCAGGAATGTGCCATCCGCTGATTGAGTCAGCAACAGCAGGATGAAACAGCTCCCATAGACTAACACAGGAATTAATTCCTATAAGAATGGACTCTCAAGACTGAGGATTTTGAGTCTCTGGTTCTGCTGCCAACCTCCAGGAGTATCAGGTGCACCTGACAAAGACTCGGTTCCATCCTCATGACCAAGATACCTGGCCAGTAACTTGGCATGAGCAACTTCTAGGCTGGTAACTATAACACCTATACAGAACTTGAATGAATGATTGTGTGAATGAATATATATATATATGTGTGTGTGTGTGTGTGTGTGTGTGTGTGTGTATAAGGAATAAGTGGTGATAGGAATAAGTAGTCAAACAACATTGTTTACTTTTATCTTTTGCTTTATCATTATATTTACAATAAATGTGGCATCTTTGCCTTATCCCTCTCCATAAGATCCTGCTGGTTTTTATTCTATTGGTATAACAAGATGGGATATTTTCTTCATTGGCTGGTTATAGTAATTTTTACTGTTACACAGGTTGACTTACCTGCTGGACTTATATTAATTACATTAATAGACTGATTTCCCCTCCCCCCCCAAACAAAACAAAACAAAAACATTGTCAGGCTCTCCCAAGTGATGGATTGACATTTTAAAAAAGTATTTGTATACATTTCATTTGAAAAAGAACAATAAAGCTTGGATGATACCTGAGAATAGAATTGCTTGTTAAGGGCTCGTTCTAATCATATCACGTTTTGAAATTACACATCCTTTTTCCCCCCCTTTGGAACAGAAATGCTGGCTTGGGTGTCTGTTCAATGACTTGCAGATTTGGTGGTGTTTTGGCTCCATTTGTGCCATCCATGGTAAGAAAACTTTTTATTTTATTCATGTTAATTACTGACACTTCCCCCCCAAGACTTCTAGTTTATTGGAATAATCTCAGAATTGCTTTCATGATTCTGACATGGCAGGTAGATCTTTTTAAAGGGATACTTATATATACCTCTGCAAATGTATATTTAAGCTCTATTTAATTATATTGATATAGTCAAATTCCAGACTTAACTAATGAGAGAGGGTGTTTTGGTTGTTGTGTGTTTTGGGGTTTTTTTTGTATTCACAAAATAGAATATCTTTTTATAAAATGTCATTCCTTTGAGAAAGAAGCAAATTAACATTTTATCTTTTACATTAAGTGAGTTACCTAGTATTTATCTGCTGCTGCTGTCTTTGTAAACAAATTTTGTATTGATACCTAGTTTAGTACCTGAATGCTCTTTGGCTTGCAAACATTCATAATTGAGATTTTAATATGAATAATTGTTTGTATAGTGAGTTTTTGATCCATTCTTTTCGTAATGTATATCTAAATAATTACCATTGTTGTTAATAGATATTACATACGTGAATGCTGTGAAGAACAGACCTTTTGATATAACTTGTTTTTGTGTATAATTAATTGAAATATATATATATATATGAAACATGAACAAATAATGCTGCAATATTTTTGGAAATATCCTGGGGCATGAATTAATTTGGGGTTTTTATCACTGATTTTTAATTTCAGAAAACTCTTAACCCATCTGTACCATTCATGGTGTTTGGAATCAGTGGAGTATCAGCCGGATTCTTGACTCTTCTTCTTCCGGAAACTCTTAATAAGCCAATTGCAGAGAGCATTGAAGACCTTCAGGGTCCTGTATACCAAATGCTTAAAAACAAAAAGGCAGAGTAAAAAAACTTTTTTTAATCTAGTTTTTTATTAAAGCAGTTTCCATACATCTTGCGCAAGTCACACTGTAGCACACATTTCCAAGTTATTCAACTTGGACATTAATCTTAAATTTCTGTTTTTTCTTTATTCATAACATCCTTGCTCTGTATTTGTTAAATAGAGTTTTACAATTGTTTGTATGTCAAAGAAGAAAGCTTTAAAATAATTTTTTTTGCACTCATTTTCACCTGTGTATATGATACAGCACATAAGCCACAGTGCATTTTTGTTATTGTTGAACATAATTTTAAAAAACAACCTGAAATAGTCACAGGTGATACTGTAGATAACATAACTTGTACTTCTGCAGTAAGGCAATTAAGTCACTCTTATGTATTGCATTGTACCCTTTCTATTTATGTCAAGTCCCTTACTAGAATATAACATTTAAAAAAACAGTGTATGATATTTGAGGAGAGTGTTTAATCCCTTATTTATTTCTCCTCCATTGTTAGAAGTATTTGGAACACTTTCCTCTAGTAGATGAATGCCTAATAAAACTTTTGAAACTGAAAAGTAACTTAGTTTTGTCTGATTAATGGTCAACAATGGTAGTTTCAAAAATACAACCAGGACAATTTGAAAAGATATACTGTAGCTTTAGTTTTTAGCTGAAATCTATTACTACAATTAACAGTACAGTGACTTCATGCAAATTGCTGGAATTTGCATAAAGTCTCTTCAAAGGATGCAGCAAGCATCAGTCTATCACTGTTATACTGTAGAAACTACAATTTTTTCCCCTCCAATCCTGTATGGTGACACAAACTTTACTGTGAAGACTCAAAATTTAATTATCTCATGATACAGAATGTGTAACACATTCAAAGATTTTGCATGTGTCGTCTTACTCAGATGAATATGAATGGTAGGATATCTAATGACAACAACAAAGGTTATCCTATGAAGTCAACACAGGTAGCTTGGAAACAAAAGAATACTAAGTGTCCTTAACACACTAACAAATTAATGAGTTTTGTTAGTTATGTTAATTATTGTACTAAAGAATTAATGAGTTTTTAAAAATTAAAAGTCCATATATACTTAATGTAGTTTAATATTTGGTAGTACTGAATTCAATTGAAATGAAAAGAAATTGAAACACAGTCTCTTAAACTCATATTTGTGCAGTTTTGTTTTTTAATTTCACTTCATTTTTGAATTTTGATCAACTGAATATATGCTGATTTCCCCCTTTGACATTAATCTGTGAACATCAGCAAAAATAAGATACTTTAAATTGTTTTAATAATTTATATTTCATCTGTTTTAACAGGTAAACCAATTAGAAGAAAACACTTAAAATTTCAAAAAACATCTTTCTGTTGAAAAGTCAAGCATCTTTTGGTAAAGTGCTTTCATAGTGGAGGTGTGGAGCCACTGAGAAACCAGAATGGAAATGTCAAGGGGCATAAAGTATAATGCCACTTCCAGTATGTTGAACAGTTTATTTTTATATGGAGTGCAACTGAGAAAATGGAAGAAGTTTGCCAAAATTTGTGAAAAGAGAGATGGCAAATCCTTGCATTAATTTAATGACTTAATTAACCACACTCTGGACACAGAAGATACAGGTTTTAATAAAAAAAAAGTAATATTCCATTATTTTATTTTGTAAGATGTAACTGCTAGCTGTGAATTGAAATATAATGATGAAATTGAGGTAGTATGTAATTAGTGTTTTTTAAAAGATATTTTCTGATTGGAAGGTTGCAGGGCAGCCTACTATATTCAGGTATTTTGTAATTGTTAGAAATAATTATATCCTGTGCATGCTAATGTACTCAACAGATTTTTTTTTTCTTTTTTCATTTGCTTTAAACTACTGCATACCTCATAATACAAAAAGACCAAAGATTTGTATAGATTATTGCCTTAACAGTAACATTAATAATGTGAGCAACTCAATCAAATTCATCAGGAAATTTCAAAGGGAAGTAAATTAACTTTAATGCTGGATACAGTAGGTTTTTTTATAAGACCCAGTTGAACAACAAAGAAATTTAACATGAAAAATTGCAACATTGGAAAGAATAATATGAGGTCTTTGCAGACAAGAGGTATATTTAAAAGAGGGAGTAAATTAGTACTGAACATTTATTGAAATATTAATTCAAAAGATGCAATTAACCAGTAGCTAAGAGCTAGCTATAATTGCAGAACTAGAAGAAAATTATCAAAAATGTGTCAAATACAACATATAATCAAAAAATGTTATATTCAATTAGAATTGGAAATATCTGCAATAGAAAAATAAGTTCAGTAGATTTCACTTACCAATTAAAATATTTATTTTTGAGTAGGGAAATCATAGTTGTTATGATTGGTTTGCCAAAACAGTATTGTAATTAAATTAAAAAAATTATAAATATAAAATTAGTGTTTCTTTTACATGTAAATTTGTCATGCTCTTATAAGGATATTTCCTATCATTTGGACTTCAGTCCTTTTATTAAATGCATCTGGTAGGAAAAGCTTAAGGAAAAGCCACTGCATTTTGACATAATTTTCATATTTAAACTATGAGCCTGCAAGTTATAACACATGGGTAGACTGCTCTGCCCCTGTGGAACCCCAATGAAGTCTGTAGGGGTACAACAGTCCATCTGTATGTTATAAATGGCATGATTGAATCCTTAAATTGTATAAAATTATTTAAAATCACAAAATACAGTTTGCAGAGAAAGTTATGATTTTAGATTGCATAAAACATCTGTATATGTGCATTTAAGTTCTGTGCCAAAGTTCAAAATAACACAAAACACACAATTCTTATTTTCTTATATATATTTAGTTGCCTTATATTCCATTTTTGTGGGCTTTAGAACTCAGCTGGTGAAAGTGTTCCTGAATACCTTCTGGTAGTCTCTTACCTTCCTTTAATGTTCATAACCACAACAACTGAGGATCCCTCTTCAAAGGATAATTACATCATCAAGGAAATGGTAAAAAGGAGTTTGTGTTTCTATCAATTTAGAACTTTTTATTATGAAAAGCTCTGTTGATTCTTATTTTTTTTTTGGTAATAAAAATTGAATCTTAAAACGTATTGTTTTCTTAGAAGCAGAAGTAACACATTGAGAGAGGCTCTCCATAAATACATCAATGTATGGTGAATGTCTCATGTCCTCCTTCTGCCAGATGTTTAATGTATCAGCCTCAATAATGAATTTTCCACATCCTTTTATTACAGTTCTTGTAGAAAACAGGTAATAAATATAAATTGTATTTAAAATGTGCTTATATGTCCCAATTTTTTTAAAATTTGGAATGTATCCTGCTCAGAATTTACTAAGATTTTTGTACATGTGACAGTTTGTAAAAGTCTATTCCTGGGGAATTCTGTGCCAAAAAAATAAAAATTCTGTGCACAATATTTTATAATTCTGCTTATTTTATTCATCAAAATTAACACAATGTAATCCTGACATTTGCAATTATTTTGGTAATTTATTTGCAACTATCAGCAAGTATCTCTGTAATACTACAGACCACAAAAAAGATTCATCCTCTGACTCTGCATCTCTTTGGAGTCACATTTTGCAGCTGCAATCCCTTCCGTGAATTTAGGCCTCTTTTGGCAGGAATTTTTGCTTCTTTCTTTCCCATCACAAACCCAGAACAGAGGGAAATATGGGGGCCAAAGTTTGAATAGATATGCATGCATACATGCTCTGACGGGTTGGACCACCCTTTTGGGGTGCCACCGGATGTGTTGGGTTCCCACTGAGCCTGCCAGTCCTACCAGCTTGGGTTTCCCTTGCACTGGATTGCGGTGCCAGGCTCTCAAGCTCCTTTCCAGCAGAGGTAAGACCACACCCAGCTGCAGATACAGACTGAAAACAGCTCTGTGTAGGAGGATTCAGCTAGGGGAATGGCCAACACTCCGCTGCACACACACCATCTGGAGTGTAAACCCCAAAATAATATTGTCTTGCACTGTATAGTGAGATCTGTACAATACAAGCTCATAAAAATCGCCCTCTCTCTCAATGTGGAGGGAGTTATGCACAGCTTTTTGCCTTTCCTCCCCCTTTTATCCCCCCCCCCCCGATATGAATTGCACAGGCCGGGTTCTGAATAAACAAGAAATAAGTTTATTTACTAAAAAAGGTAAATTTTAAGTGATTATAAGTGAGAGCAAACAGAACAAAGCAGATTACTGAGCAAATAAAACAAAACACGCAACCTAAGCTTAATTCACTAAAGAAACAGGTTACAAAATGTAATTTCTCACCCTAAATGTTGTTTTTAGCAGATTGCAGAGTTTCTGCAGCTTAAATTTCCAGTTATTTCTCTTTACAGACTAGACCCCCTTTACAGACTAGGTCTTTACTAGACCCCTGTCTTAGCCTGGACTCAGCCCTTGCCTTTTCGCAGCTTAGTTCCTTTGTCTCTTCAGGTGCTTTCAGCAGTCTTCCTTCTTGGGCAGGGAGCCAATGGAGAAGAGCCCTGATTGACTTATTTCCCAGTCTTAAATAGAATTTATACAAGGCAGTAATGCTTTGTTTCCAGTGGAAAAATACCAGCAGTGTCCACGGTGGTACTCCGTACCAGGTGACATCATCAGATGACCCTGCAGTGTCAAAGCAACATCCCAAGAAGAGAACTTCAAAGTTCTATTGTCCTTCTTAAATGACTCATTCAGGCTGATTGTCTACTGTCTGGTTGGCATTCCCCCAAGTACACACACAGTTGTAATTGTTACACAGTCAATATTCCTAACTCCAGATACAGAAATGATATATGCATTCAAATTGGATAACCACATTTAGTAGATCTTAGCCTTTTCAATGATACCTCATATGACCCATCTTGCATAAAAAATATTAGTTATGCCATATTTCTATCATAATATTTCTATGAAGAATATGGAGTGTAACATCACACACACATCATGTAATCTCTCTTTACATCCTTTCTCTTTGATGTTTGTATCCCTGCATTTAATGGTGTTAGGTTTAACACCTTGTTACGGTAGATGCTTCACCACCTTGCTGTTTTTTTCCCCATGGCTAGATGGAAAAGGCAGTTTATTTTAATATTTGCTGTATAGGTATTTCAATAGAGAGATTGTCTGCAGCTTTGTCATTTTCTACTGAATTAGCACAATTACTGCTTTGGGAGCTTAAAGCTCCTAAAGGAACCCAACAGTCAAATAACTGCTTTTCTGAATAGATCTCCTTTCAAAGCTGTGGTAATGTCATATGTTTGGCCTTAGGGAGTTAGAGCACCTTAATTTAGAGCAACTGTTTTTTCTGTTGTTTTTAAGAGGAGAAGAAAGCTTGTTTGGGAATGTCCTGATACATTTTTTTACTCGTATAACTGTTCTCCATCTGTTACTTTTTCTTTCCAAGCTATTAGAGAATAAAGAGAGCTGAGTTTAAAAAAGAAAAAAAAAAAGTTTAGTTATGCCCATTAGGTCACAATCCTTATCTTTTAGTACCACTTTTAGTTCTTATTTCCCATACTCCTCACTTGTGTATAGATAATTCAGTACACACTAGTTCCTACAGAACTAGTCATCCTTTCCTGTGACAGAACAATCCCCTTCAACCTCATACTTTGTGTAGTGGAAATACACTACCATGCTTGTGAAATCTCCTCCTCTGCCTCTTCCTTTCCATTTAAAGCTTGCCTAATCAGTGTTGATGGTTTAGAATCCAGGAAAATAGTTCCCTTTGTGCTTAAGTGGAGACCATCACTCTAAACCAAACATTCTCTTCTCATCCCAGAACATATTTCAGTGGTCAATGAAGCCTTCTTCTCCACACCATGAGTGAATCTATCAATTGGCTACAGTGCAATCTCCTTAAACTCATGCATGGTGCCAGCAGGCTCTTGAAAAAATAGCTATGTCTGATTTTAAGTTTTCATTTCTCTTCCCAAGTCTCCTCTTTATTTTTCTTGAATTTCCCTTTACTCATGTCGTGTGCCCGCATAGGCCAATATTACGATGAATTCCTTAGCATTTTTCAAGATTACTTTTCACCCTTCTTGTCCCATCTCATATCCTGCCAGGAAGGAAGAAGTATCCCCATCTTTTAATTTTTATCTTCATAAATTGTAAGGCCAGAAGGGACCATTGTGCTCCTCTGTGCTGATCACCTTCATAACACAGGCCATAGGCCAGGAATTAATTCCTGTTTGAACTAGACCATATCTTTTAGAAAAACATCCATGTCACAGTTACCAGGCAAAATGCACCTCACGTGCCAGCAGGTTTCTCCCTATGCACCTCCTTTAAATGTGAGGTATCAGGTCATCATCTCTTTCTTATTTGTTTCTCCTATTTTCAGACCAGGTACTGGATGGTTGTCCCATGCATCAATTATGACCACCTTAGCAGGTTTGACTTGGGCTCAGATCCTGAAATTCTGTTCCTTCTGGGGTAATGAGTGGTAATTGATGACCAAGCAGCTTCCTTAAAGCAAAGTATTTATTTAGAACAAAAGCATTTCAGAGAAAACATACCTTAAAAACAATAAAGAATACTATACACATCTGGTTGTTGTGTAAGGCTTACCATTGTCTGGATCTGATGTGGGGAGGGGAAATTCCTTCGCCTCAGATTACGCCTCAGAGCCTGCCTGTGCCAGCCTTTCTCCCTAGACAGCTGCTCACAAATGAAGTCCCATTCCAGGAATCAAAACACATTTAAATGGTTTGTTGACCTTTGGTCTGGTAGTTCCTAGCATTACCCTATTGGGTTTACAGGAAGTTGGAGACAAGATAAAGGATCTTTGAAGCTAACAACTTGCCCCTAGTGTCTCTCTGTTGTGTGCAGCTAGGTATTTTTATCTGGGAGGCCATTGTGTTGCCTTCCCATTGATTTCAAGCATTATAGGGCATCTAATAAATGTTCCACTTATTCCAATACAACTTAGATTAATGCAATCACAAACGAAAGTCTTATAACTGAATATGAAATAACTTCTCTCACTCACCTGGTCACATACAGTGTTAGTACCATTATCTTATTTTAAGATTCACAGCAATAATGGGGGTCTAGTAGTAATGGGAGAAGGGCAAACATAATATCTATCTTTAAAAAGGGGAACAAAGAGAACCCAGTTAGCCTAACTTCAATACCTGCAAAGATTCTAGAACAAATTATTAAACAGTCAATATGTAAGCACCTGGAGGACAATAAAATTATCAGGAATAGCTAGCATGGTTTTGTCAAGAACAAATCATGCAAAACTACCCCAATTTCCTTCTTTGACAGGGTTACTGGCCTAGTGGCTAGGGAGAAGCAGTAGATATGATTTATCTTGATTTTAGTAAGGCTTTTGAGACTGTCCCACATGAAATTCTCCTAAGTAAATTTGCAAAATGTGGTCTAGATGAAATGACTAAGGTGGATGAACAACTGGTTAAAAAAACGCACTCAAAGAGTATTTATCAATGGCTTTCTGTCAAACTGGGAGGATGTATCCTTCAGAGGTCTGTTCTGGGTCACATAGTATTAAGTAAGAGTTGAATAATGGAGTGCAGAGTTTGCTGATAAAATTTGTGCATGACCGCAAGATGAGAGGGATTACAAGCACTTTGGAGAACAGGATTAGAATTCAAAATGACTTTGATAAACTGGAGAATTGGTCTGAAGTCAATAGGATGAAATTCAATAAAAACAAGTGCAAAGTACTGTACTTAGGAAGGAAAAATCAAATGTGCAACTACAAAATGGCAAATAAATGACTAAGTAGTAATATTGCTAAAAAGGATTGGGGATCACAATGGATCAGAAATTGAATATGAGTGAACAATGTGATGCAGTTGCAAAAAGTCTAATACTGTGAGGTTTATTAACCAGAGTATTGTATGTAAGACACGAGAGGTCATTGTACTGTATTGCTCTGCACTGGTGAGGCCTCAGCTGGAGTACTGTGTCCAGTTCTGAGTGCCACTCTTTGGGAAAGATTGTGGAGAAACTGGAAAGAGTCCAGGGAGAGCAACAAAAATGATATGTTTAGAAAACCTGACCTATGAGGACAGGGTTAAAAAATCTGGGCATGTTCAGTCTGTAAAAAAGAAAACTGAGAGGGGACCCTATAACGGTCTTTAAATATGTTAAGGGCTGTGTGACATTGTCTAATTAAAATATAACCATGCAAACCATTGTTGCTACCACTGCTATATAATGCAGCAAATCTTATACAAAATATAACTCATGGCCAGAAAGGGTTAAACAGCTAGGATGAATGACCCAAAGCCCACCTTTAAAGTCATGTTAGAAAGGTATGCGAATGGTAAAGAGAACCATTTGTGCTAAGTAGGCTAGAACTTTGAAATGCAAACCTAGATTGTTAGAAGTAATACTAATTGTGTGTATCTTAAATGCTACCCATGTAAACAGACAGTTCCTGTCTGTCACTATAGCTACTAATTCAGAGATCAAAAGGGAATATTAACATTTAGATGAATCTTGGGTAAAATAATGTCATTGTCTATCTGTGTCTTTGAAGTTGGTCATAGACTGCTTAATGGATAAATTACCCTATGTTAATTTGTGTAACTAATTACTGGCGGTGTTTAGAAAGCAATTGGTTACATCAAAAGCCTATTGTTTAACCAGGACTGTGTGGTCAAGTGGATGCTAGAACACTGTATAAAAAGACCCTTGGGTCCTGATTCTGTCATCTCAGATTTGCTTAGGCTTCATCAGGGGAAGTTTGAGTCACAAGACTGAGGTCCCAGTTATGCTGGTACTCCCTGAATATGATATTTGGACATTGGACTATAACCTATGAACTATATCTGAAAGAATCTTTGCAACTACAAAGCTCACCATCTCTGCTATGAATCTGAACCTCAATGAATTGAACTCATATCTGTATGTATATTGATCTTTTAACCATACTCTCTCTCTGTTTTTTAATAAATTTTAGTTAGTAAGAATTGGCTGTAGCGTGTATTTGGGTAAGATCTGAAACATTCATTAACCTGGGAGGTAATGTGTCCAATTCTTTGGGATTGGTAGAAACTTTTCTTTTATATGATGAAATAAGATTTTCAAAAATCATCATATTTGACTTAGGTATCTGGAAGGAGGCCTGAGGCTGGATCACTTTAAGGGAACTGTGTTGTTTGGACTTCTGAGAAACCTAAGTATTGGAATATCCACCAGCTTTTGGGGGATTGCCCCATTCTTTGCAGTTCACCCTAATTGGGTGACCACGGCTGACCCCCACTGGGACCCCAGTCACAGGCTGTTATAAAGAGAATAGTGATCAATTGCTCTCTATTTCCACTCAAGTAGGACAAGAAATAATGAGTTTAATCTTCAGCAAGACAGATTTAGGTTAGGCATTAGGAAAAATTTCCTAACTCTTAAGGGTAATTAAGCACTGGGCTAGGTGACCAAAGGGAGGTTATGGAATCCCATGACTGGAAGATTTCAAGAACAAGTTAGACAAACACTTGTCTGGGATAGTGTAGGTGTACTTGGCCTTGCTTAAGTGCAGGAGGCTGGACTAGATGACCTCTTGAGGTCTCTTTCAGCTCTACGTATCTATGATTCTATGATGAATACAGAGCAACACGTACAGTATTCAGAACCTTATAACCAATCTGATCCACTTCAATCACAATACAGTTTTGATTTAAAAATTTTCAGTGATAGACAATCTGCCACCACTTTTCATAAGTTGTTCCAATACTTAATTGCTATCACTGTTTGTTTTTTAAAACTCTTATTTTATTTTTAGTCTAAATTTGTCTAGCTTCAGTTTCCTTCCACCTTCGTCACAGATCTCTCAGACCAGGTTCTTCTCAGTGACATCATTCTGGTATCATTCTTATGTAGCAGCCTAGTCCCAGTCCAGGGAAACAGACAAACTTTATATCTCCTAATGGCCATATGTGCTCTGTGTTCTAGGCAGTGCAGGTAGTAATGTGCTTATAGTTAGGGTTGTCTGACAGTTTCCATTATAAGACCCAGTTTTCAGTTGCTTATAACTTTGCGAAACTTGATTGTTTGGGCTGAAATTTTCCATGTTATGTGTCTACTTCGGGCTGATTTTTTTTTTAGAAGTTCATGCTATATATAGTGAACAATGTCTAAAATTATACTGAACGGGCCCAATACCCTAGACATGGGCTTGTATTCCCTAGCTAACTGTCAAATCAGACAGGGAAAATCCTTAAAGGGATCATGGAGCCAGAGTAATGATTCCTGGCAGACAGATTACAGATGCAGTGTAGTCAAAGAGAACTCAGCATTAGGCTGAGGTGTTCCTCCTTCAATTTTATTTGGTACAAATGGGAGGTAGAAGGATGAGAGAAGATAAGGAAGGTAACTATTAATTGAACAAGGACTGATTGGGTGCAGGAATCCCCCAGTGTCCTCTTAGCCGCATTTGACAGTGGAAGGCACTTCCTGTCCCAAAGTGCAGCAGATACATTTTTTTTAAAAAATTCGTATAGTAAAATAAGAGAAGAGGCTCTTGTCCTTTTCTTCTCTCTTTTCCTTGTGACTGGAAGAGGTGCACAAGATGGGCTGTAGTTGTGATAAGGATGTGGAACACAGTGCTGGGAAGGCATTGGCCATATTTCCTGTTCCCCAGTCACTTAACATGAGTCAGGGTTACAAAATGTTAATGTCACATGACAGGGATAAGTATCCATTGGCTCAGAGTCACGGTTACAGTAGTAATTTCCACTAAGGCTGGAGATGTACCATATATAAGGCTAAGATTTTGTCATGGATATTTTTAGTAAAAGTTAGGGAGAGGTCACGGGCAGTAAACAGAAATTCACAGAAGCCGGTCACCTGTCCCTGACTTTTACTAAAAATATCCATGATAAAATGGGAAGGGACTGGGCAGCTGCGGGTGGCTGGGAGCTCTGGGGCCCCCACCACCCATGGGAACTCAGAGCTTCAGGGTCCCCCTGCCCCATCCTGCAGTGGTGGGGTGCTGCTCGGGTCTCCCTATCCCCTCTCCAGTGGTGGGGAGCTGTAGGAATGCCCCTGCTGCTGCCACAGTGGGGAGCTGCGTGGGTCCTGCTGCCCCCCTGTGGCAGCTAGGGGCTCCAGGGATCTCCTTGTCTCCTGCTGCGGAGGGGAGCTGTGGGGGTCCCCCTGCCTGCCGTGGCTTCAGCCGGTAATGGAATTGGGGCTGTGCACTCCCTCCCCACAGCTTCAGCTGGGGCCAGAGCTGGGGCTTCGCACCCCTTTCCCTCTGTTTACAGCAGGAGCTGGAGCCAGGGCTGTGCTGGTGGGGCTGGGGCTGTCAGTCCTTCCCTGTGGGGCTCCAGCTGTCATTCCTCCCCCTCCTCCACCTTCTCTTTAGTAAAAGTCACAGAGAAGTCACAGCTCCCATGAATTTTTATTTATCGCCCACAACCAGTCCATGACTTTTACTAAAATTAACCATGACAAAATCTTAACATCACATATGACTATTTTGTTAGTTTTTGTTTTGACAGACAATTTGTATAGAAGAAACCCTGCTCTTTCAAGTTATTTATCAAAATAGCTGCCAAAGCCTAAGACTACTAGTTGAAAATGCCATGAAAGAATTCCCAGTGCTGAGGAAGTACATGAAAATGTATCCTCAAGGGCTTCTCCCTGGTTTGACTTCTACCCCCACCCACCCCCCCACTTATGCCTCACCCAATCTCTAGAGTTTGAAAATTAGTGTTGGAAATACAAGTAAACTTTTGTCTGCTGTTTTTTCAACAGGAAAAACAATGTCCTGTGCAAAATACATAGGCATCGTTGTTAAGGCACCCATGTATTTTAGAATGTGTTTCTGAAGCGTAAAGTTGGTAGTTGATGGGCTTATGCAGCCATGTTCTTTTTCAAATAAATTACATTGGCTGTAAAAGTACATTGGATATTTGTTATGATCCTCCGCCTAGTGATCAACCAGGAAGGAAGGGGAATAATTATTAATAGCAGATTTTAGTTAAAGTTAATTTGTTAGTGGTGGAACTAATTACACATTCCAGGTGTTCTTCATCAATTTAACAAGACAACATGCAGCTATCAAATGTTTCAATTACAATGTGTCTAATTAAACATGATTAAACTGTTAGTTTTACAAACACACAACTAATTACAAATAATTAAATTTGCACAGGATTTATAGCATGCATACCACAAAGTATTTATAATATGAGAAATTGCTTCACAAAAGACTACATTATCACTTTTACAATAATATGCTATGCATGTAATAATATGCCAAAAATGTCACTGTTTTTTCTAGGCCGTTAATCAACTTGTCAAAAATTGTAGTGTGGAATATTGCAATAATTATTTCAGAGAATGTAAAACTGGATAAAGTTCCTCATGCAAGTCAGAAAATGAAGTGAAGCTAATTAACTGTAACTGGTGAATGAACTTTGTTTTCTGTGAGCTGGAAATCCTTTGCAAATTATTAAACAGAACTGAAGCCTAAGCTGAATGTATTGCAAGAAACAGTTCACAGTTGTTTAAATTATGGGACTAATCTTGAAGCCCTGAATTTGGAGAGGCTCGGTGAGAGTCAGGAGCTTGCAGTGGAGGATTATGAGAACCAGAGAAGTTTTTGGTGGCTTTTGCAGAAGAGGAAGGAGCTTTGGAATAAGGTCTGTGGTTTACATTGTGTACTTGATGGAGCCAAAGACCGGTTGCTCTTGTGAAGGAGAGAAGAAGGTCAAAACACACACTGTACAGTCATGCTACCATCATTTAGAAGAGAATTGGGCCAACATCCATTTGCAACCTTATAAGAAACTAAGTGTTTAGCATTTATTTTGTAGATATAAAAGTATTGTATATCAAACCATCATTAAACCAAAATATTACAAAAAAATCAATAACTAGGATCAAAGGTTTAACAACTAAAACTCATATCACATATGTATCCTGGCCATGGATTAAACCTAACCCTAGAAATGAAAGGCAAATGTGTTAAATAGAGTGCTGTGAAATATTATGGGCATTGTACAGGTAGGTAGAACTATCTATTTTGTTACTGAATGTACCCATTATAGCCTAATATTGCATTGATTTCAATGAAAAGGTAATGGACAACTGGTAGCACTACCGGTGAGATAGAATACCAGCTGTGAAAAGGTCTTGAATACTTGCTGAGTGTCTGAATGCTAAGAGCAACATGTATAGTTTTATTTTGAATAGAGTTTCATTCACATTCATTCTCCCCATTGTATGGACTCCATAAGTCAATACACTGTAAATCTAGAGAGGCTTTGTGAAATCAAGGCATTTGAAAGATATTTTAAGAGATAGTAGGCAAATGGCCCTTTGCTATAACTGATGTGCCAGTTAGCGTAGAGGAATAATGGGTAGCATTTAAAAAAGAATGTTTGTGGCAGGGTACATGTGCAGAAAAAATGACTGTATGTTCGATGGATGGTCTCAAATGGATCCATGGTATGATGCAGAATGTTTACCAGTACAAGTGGAGCAATTAATACTCTTCACAATTACCCATGAAATAAAACGTATGAATGCCGAAGTAAATGTTTTTAAAAGTTCAGAATAAACCATTTACTTAATTTAAAAAAAATCTAAACTAAGCATACATAGTCTTTGAAGTACCACACTTGAGCTTGCCTAGCTAGCTGGTAGTATCTGAAGAATAGTTGTAGGTAGTCACCTGAAAGAACCAACCTGACAAAGTGTCTGTGAGGTGTTTCATTAATTTACCTTCTGAAAAGTGACTCCTTACATTTGCACCAAGTCTTTTCCTGTTGCATTCCAGGATCACAAGATGAGTGTGACAGAGAATGAGAATTTTATATAGTTCTTTCTCTGCAGTGTACTTAGCCCTTTAGTCCCCCAAAACCAATTTAGTAGCTTCTCAGGAACAGCTTAGAGATAAGAGTTACAGTACTCTTTCTATTTTCAGGACCAGCATTCTTCAGCCGTCTCTGCAACTGCACCTCCAAGCCAATTTGTCTACCCAGCAAATGTCTTCTATCTCCCCTTTTGGTATGCAGCTACAACTTCTCTCCTAAGAGAACACCTACAGCAGTGATTTGAGATTTGGTTAGAGAAAAGGGGTAAGCTCTGAAAACCGGGCTGCCGGTACAGATTCTGGGGCTAATATTTCCCAGTTCAAATTCATATAGTGCATGAATCCACTGATAGTGCAGGTATCTAGAATTATGCAGGTAAGGTTTTGAGAAAAATATAGATATAATTGCCAGTGATGTTGTAGTGGCATACCATGCATATTCTCTTGCAATTTATGATAGGACTTGCAGCATTCAGTTCAGGCAGGTTTGGGCATAAGACATTTGCTATTTTTACTTTGAGGACTCAGTTGATAAGTGGAGTATAGAAATCACAGAGTGTTCTCTAAACTTTCAACTGCTGCTCCTTCAGTTCATCATATTTGGGGCTGCATTCTTGGTGAACGTTATTGTCCAACCATTATTCTACAGTACAAAATAGACTGCTTAGCCTAGCACTACTGCTACAGCACTATCATTTTCAAAAACACCAAGGAGTCTGGTGGCACCTTAAAGACTAACAGATTTATTTGGGCATAAGCTTTCGTGGGTAAAAACTTCACTTCTTCGGATGCATAGAGTGAAAGTTACAGATGCAGGCATTATATACTGACACATGGAGAGCAGGGAGTTACTTCGCAAGTGGAGAACCAGTGTTGACAGGGCCAATTCAATCAGGGTGGATGTAGTCCACTCCCAATAATAGATGAGGCGGTGTCAATTCCAGGAGAGGAAAAGCTGCTTCTGTAATGAGCCAGCCACTCCCAGTCCCTATTCAAGCCCAGATTAATTGTGTTAAATTTGCAAATGAATTTTAGTTCTGCTGTTTCTCTTTGAAG
>NW_020664446.1:47163911-47255363 GCF_002925995.2 Terrapene triunguis | reverse complement strand
CTTCAAAGAGAAACAGCAGAACTAAAATTCATTTGCAAATTTAACACCATTAATCTGGGCTTGAATAGGGACTGGGAGTGGCTGTCTCATTACAGAAGCAGCTTTTCCTCTTCTGGAATTGACACCTCCTCATCTATTATTGGGAGTGGACTACATCCACCCTGATTGAATTGGCCCTGTCAACACTGGTTCTCCACTTGCGAAGTAACTCCCTGCTCTCCATGTGTCAGTATATAATGCCTGCATCTGTAAATTTCACTCTATGCACCACGAAAGCTTATGCCCAAATAAATCTGTTAGTCTTTAAGGTGCCACCAGACTCCTTGTTGTTTTTGTAGATACAGACTAACACAGCTACCCCCTGATACTTATCATTTTCAAATCCCTCTGTTCAAGTCCTGGGCTAGGATTTTGTAAATGTTTCCTACCCAGAAACTACAGTGACGGTCATTCTAATGGGGGGTCACAGTGCAATGAAGTTGGAGAACCGCTGATATATTGCAATTCCCACAAGGTGCAATCCATTACAAGTCTAGGAGGAAGGAGAGAATCATCAGCCACCGTACTTGAAAATACTGTTCGGATGATGACGGGCATACAGTGAAAAATGAGCCACTTATAAAATCTTGGGATTGTTGAATACTGGCTTAATAGATGGGAGAACAAGACTAGCACTCTGGAGTATAGATAAGATTTACCAAAGGCCACGGTGATGTAATAAGATCGGGGGCGGGGAGGAAGAAGGAGGAGGGAAGCTAAACTCTGCCCCACCCTCCCTTATTTTAATCCCTGTTTACAATGAAGCTGCTGGACAGCCTACTGAAAAGTTATAAAATGCTAAATTTAAAGAAGAAAATACTTGAAAATAGAGTGTTACTGTAATGTTAGTATTGGCTTTTTAGGGGGAACGGGCAGATTTTGTTGCCTTTCCTGGGACAATGGATTCTGTAAAACCCATTTTTCAGTCAGTGACCCAGGTGGAATATCATTTGTCCAACAAATTGCCCCCTGGATTTGATTTCTCCTGTGATAAATTCTCTGCTGATTTACAATATAATTTCATGTTATATTATTATTATATGGCCTGTATTCTGCAGGACGTCAGACTTAGGTGACACCTCATAAATAATCGAATATAACTGGAATTATATAGGGTACGAATCGGTGGAGAATTTAGTTCCAGTAACATAATTATCTTTAGATGATCAGATCCCCATTAAAAACAAATAATCTCTCTCTCCCCTCCCCCCGCCCAATTTAGTGACTATGTGATAGGTCAAAGAACTCCATCTGTAGGGCCATTCTGTTGTTTTGTGCTGTTAGCAGAAATGAGCACGTCTTTTGGGGGGGAGTAAAGTCAAGTGATATTCAAACTGCTAGATGAAATGGACAAAGATGCATGAACAGTACTGCGGGGCACAGAAGTGAAGCTTAATTGAACATTTGGAGCACGGAACACATTAATTCCCCTGCTTTTTCTTTTTTCTACTGGTTATTATCCATTTAATTAGCATCAACTAGTTTCGTAATTTCATGTGGTATCCCTGTTTTGTTTTCACTTCTCTCATGGACACACTAATTTGTTTATGATTATAGTATAAAAGCACTGTACTATTTTGTGCTTGTATATCAATCAAATATATTTTAATTTTGTTATTGAAATATAATTAAAAAGACTAGGGGAAAAAAGCAGACTATAATATTGCAGATTTTCTCTGTTGTGGTCCTCCTATCTAGCAAATGCTGACTACACGAATGCAAAACTACAAGCTTATGTGGCAACGCAGTATCAGATTCTGCCACAACTGCTATGAGGACATGTGGCGATCAGGTTGCCTGAAATGTAACCGTACTATAAGAGCACTGAATCTTTAGAAGAGTAATCCAACTCAAGATAAGCACATTACTAAGAACAGACTACACACAAGTATGCTGCCCAAAGGAGTCCTCGGTAAATTTATTTTCCAAACCCAAAGAGGGACTGTCCTCAATGCTAAGTTTGCTCAGTAGTCAATTTCAATTTCTGAAGATTTGTGCTTGGGAAAGCACATTAAACTACTAGACCCTCATTACCTGTTCCAGTCCCAAAGTCCGCCCCCCCCCCGCTGTTATGTCTTAGATGTGTGAAAACGTTTGGAAGCAAATAAATTAGATTTTAAAAGCATGGAATTCTACTCCTATAAGCCCCAATCTCACAAAGCACCTTGCATGTGCTTAACTTTAAGCATTTGAATAGCCTCACTGACTTTTATTCAGATCCTTAAAGTGAAGCAGTGTCTTAAGTTCTTTGATTGGGATCTTACTGTGGATATGTGGACATGAAGCAATATCATGGTAGACAATGAGTTAATAAGAAACACAGTTGTGCTGCACACCAAGGATTTTGATAGCAAACTCATGGGCACATTTATTCTGGAGACACTTCTGGTCATGCTTGATAAATGGCAATTGCTGGATACGTTATCAATGTGGCCCCCTGAGACAATGAAACCAACATAATAAAAGCTTTTAAGTCTTGAGATATGCCAGACACTGCAGTTCTGTATTGTAACCTGCAAGGTCATTTCTGGGCACTTTTCCCACACAGTTTAACTTCTGGCCAGTAGTGGGCTCCACAATCCCTTAACCACAGGAATGAGAATTAATATCCTTAGGTCAGAGTTGACCAGGCTGAGGAGGGAGGCTGGAGGCACAGCCTGGAAGCAGGCTATGGAGAGAGTGCTGTATAGCAGGCAGCCAGGAAAGCTGACCAGAGACACATCCTGTTGCTTGCAGGTGGCCAGCAGTAACTACGATAGGATACAAAGTAGTGGCTTGCAGGCAGGAGGACATTGTGGAAGAGGTGCAATTGTACTCTGACCTTCCCAGCCCTGCACTGGGATGCCTTTAGTAGCCGAGTTAGAGAGTGTTGTTTCTTTTTTGTGCTGTTACTTAAAACAATGTTGCCTAGGTCGTTTGCATATCTTATTTCTGGCAACTCTAGTAAAGAAACACTCTTGGTTACTTCAAGTGTGTGAGTGTTTTTGGAAACTAGCAGAGGGCTAGAGCCTGAAAAGTGTAGCGCTTGGAGCGCCAACAGCACTTGCCTCCAAGGCTGTGGTACACCAAGCATGCTACCAGACACCTAGGGCCTAGAGTACCACAACACTCTTAGCCATACTCTGCACTGGGGTCAGTTACAGTACCAAGGGTGCAGTAGTGGAAAACTTGATTGGCCTCAGCAGGAAGTTGCTGGGCCCCTTTAGACATTCTTCAGCAAGAAGAAGAAAACAACTGACCTTTTAGAAGAGGAGGCTATTAACTTCCTGAAATTTCATGGATGTTTTCTTTATCTCCAACCTTGAGCTGTTGAAAGTGAATACTGTAGAGTATAATTTATGGTTATATTATTAGCCATAAAATTATATTTGTGAACATCATCAGCAAAGGAAGAAATTTGCTTTCAGGAAATGCTAGTTTTATTTTGGAAAAAAATGTTTAATAGCATCTTTCTCCATATACAACCCTATTACATTCTCCCCAATCTGATTGAAGGATAAACTGGTGAAATTGATTGAAGATTAATTGAGAGTATTTAGGGAATCTTATTGTCCTCTTTTAAGTGATTGTCCACTCATGTGCTCTGTGTATGTGAGATAAGATTCTTTTGGCCAGCAGTGTCCGTTTGAGCCATGAGAAAGTTGTTATGTTTTCAGTTCTTCAGAATCCAAATGGAGGTCCTGGAAACAATCATGTAACAGACATTACTGGGATTTCAGAGAACATATTTTGTTTCAGAAGCACTATGTGTCATTATTTCCAAAATGAAAATTGTATGGAATTTCTGTTCTGTTGGAAATTTTGAAATGTTGAAATTTCCCACAAAAGGGAAATTCTGTGTTTCAATTAGTTGTAATAATGAGCTGTGCAATAGCTGATGAAGCACTTTGCACCTTAGAAGATTCTGTGGCCCACGAGCTAGATGATGAGAATGGGAAGGTTTTTGGGTATTGACCCAGTGAAGAACTTGATTTGTCAGAATGTTAAAAGCCAAATTTATGACCTTTTCAAGGTTTTTGGTTCTCAGGATTTTGTCAGTCAAGCTTAGAATAGAATAGAATATTAGGGTTGGAAGGGACCTCAGGAGGTTATCTAGTCCAACCACCTGCTCAAAGCAGGACCAATCCCCAGACAGATTTTTACACCAGTTCCCTAAATGGCCCCCTCAAGGATTGAATTCACAACCCTGGGTTTAGCAGGCTAATGCTCAAACCACTGAGCTATCTCTCCCCCTTAAGCTGAACATAAGGCCTTTCTGGTTCATTCTTCATCCAATGATAAGGCATCTTAGAGAGGGCAGGAAAACTAAATAAGTGTGTGGAAATGTTGGGTTATCGTGTCACTTCATGTGTGTGACCGCAAGTCTATAAGGGGAGTTCTGTTTTTGTTAGTGTTCATTTTCCAACAAAAAAAGAAACAAGTTTGGTGTTTTTGAAGAGCAAGTTTTGCTTCAGCAGTTCATCTTCCTTTAGCTGAAATATGGATTGATGAATTGATAGTGGTTTTCCAACTAAAAATATTGTTTGTATGTATGTATCATAGAAATGTAGGGCTGGAAGGGACCTCGAGAAGTCATCAAGTACAGCCCCCTGCACTGAGACAGGACAAAGTAAACCTAGACCATCCCTGACAGATGTTCGTCTAATCTGTTTTAAAAAACCTCCAATGATGGGGGTTCCACAACTCCCTTGGAAGCCTTTTCCAAAGCTTAACCACCCTTATAGTCAGAAAGTTTTTCCTAATATCTAACCTAAATCTCCCTTGCTGCAGATTAAGCCCATTATTTCTTATCTTACACTAAGTGGACATGGAGAGCAAACTTTTAATAACAGTCATATTTGAAGACTGTTATGAGGTGTGTCCCCCCAAGTCTTCTTTTTGTCTTTCTTCATAGGTCAGGTTTTCTAAACATTTTATCATTTTTGTTGCTCTTCTCTGGACTTTCTCTAATTTGTCCACATTTTCTCTAAACTGGGGTGCCCAGAATTGGACACAGTACTCTAGCTGAGGCCTCATCAATGCCTAATAGAGCATGACAATTATCTTCTATGTCTTACACATGGCATTCCTGTTAACACATCCCAGAATATTAGCCTTTTTTACAGGTGCATCACATTGTTGTGCCACTATAGTGAGACAGTTCTTTTTCATTTATGTATGGCATGACATAAATGTGCTAAGTGAAAAATACCAGTTTCCCATGGTGAATGTAAAACCTTTATTATGAAAGAACCTATGAGCCTGTGTACAGTTTTTTCCAATTTGAAAATATGGTGGTAGACTGGGGTAATGACAAACAGCATGATACATATATTATGAACTTGTTTCTCATGAATTTCAAAGCTCATTAGCTTTGTGCTGAGTAAAATTGCCTTTGTGCATAAATATGGCAATATATCTGAATATCTGAGATCACAATTAAGCTTGTATCTAAGAAGTCCATGGACTGACAAAACATGTCTGTCTCTCTGTCTGTCTATCCAGGTATTTACATGGTTGCTGTCACTGTAGTATCTGAAATGATTAATCTGAATTTAAATTCATTGACTTTATATCTGGAAATGAGAACAGAATATTTTTGCAATAGTGTTTGATGATCGACTTGCTACTTCAGGTTACAACAATAAATTATATTGGTGATTTTGATGAATACTTTCAGCTAGACAATAAGACATTCTACAATATAAAACCGTGAAAGGATCATGTTATGGGATTTGTAAATAAAAGTCAAAGAGTTTGAAACATGGCTTTCAGAAACTCTGTGGTTTGGATAGGCTTGATTTTTACTTTTGTTTTGCAGCTTTCAATATGAAATCACTGTTCTCTTCTCACTTCACATTCCTTGCCATTCTTGGCTTACAGCTTCACCTACTGTGTGATTCACAGTTATAATAACTTGCATATGCCTTCATCTGAGACAGCTTGATTCATGTTCTTCATCCTTCTCATTACAGTACACGATTACCTTTTTCTTTCTTCCCATCAGGAGAAGTCTCCTCATCTTTCAGAAAAAAGCTTTTGTTGCTTATGAGATACAAACATAAGCATTTTTTTCAGTATAATCCTTTTCCAAATCTGATTTTCATTTCAGAATTTCTGGTTCATGGTACATTCTGAGTAGTGGAACAAGTACACAGAGGTCACAGTGATTGGATTCCTGGTAAAGGAATAGAAAGTTAAAATTATATTTTCCATGCACCGAACCAAAATCCATCCAGAAATACATTGAAAACATTGAAAATGAACACTGAGTTAAAAGAATAAACATCAAGAACACAAAAAGTAAAATGCAATAAAAATGGATATTATGTAAGAATAGATCTGTTAAAAACGTATTCTCCATTTACCAAATTACAATAAGTTACCTAAAACAGCAGAATCCTCTTAAATGAATGAATAGCAAAACCCTCAAAGCCTTGGTGCAAGTTTAACTATTAGCCAATTGCAATTATACCCAACATGTCCAGCTAACTGGAAATTCTTTAAGGAACTGGGAAAGAGGAATAGCAGGCCTTACACTTTCTTTTGTCATTTTATAGTGGGCCTGATCTTGCTCCCAGTGAAGTCAAAGAGGAGTTTTGCCATTGATTTAAATGGTACTTGGATTCAGTCTATGTAGAGAAAATGGGCTTTGCTAGTTTATTCCCAAAATAATGAATCACATAGAATTACTAGAGCATTTGAAGATTACTTTCATCCTTATTTTTGTCCTTTTCTTTGCAGCTAAAATGCTCTAGCAATTATTTTTAAAAAATAATGAAGTTATGAGTAACTCACTGATATTTTTTCCATTTATTCTCAGCCTCTTACAAATAGGAAGGAAAAAAACCTACAGTTATTTCTTGTCAGCCTGTTCTGGACACAGATTCAACATTATGCTAATTTTTATTTAAAATTTTCTTGAGGTAAATGGATTTTTTCCCCACATTCTATTTCTGGCATACAAACATGGTTGATAAAATTATATGAATTATCTGAAAGACTTATTCGTCTTCTGCTGTATAATCTTATCATTCATCAATTTGTCTCCCTACCATATCAGGGATCTTATCATATCACCTCTAAAACAAATATTTAAAAAAACCCTACTGAAATGTGTCTGACTTCTTTCAATTTGTATTTTAGCCAGTGTTGTCATAATAAAGAAACCTTTTTAAAAAAATTCCCTACTCTGTGGTATCCTGATAATAACCATAAGTTTTCCACTAGTGACAATTCATTAGCAAGTACACAATACTTGCCAGAAAAATTACTTTTCCTCTAACGACCTCCCTCCCCAGCTGTCCTTCCCCTCCCTTTCCTTTACCCCCTATGACTTACGGGGCATTAACAGGCCCCTTGAATGGCCCCTTGAAATATGTAACTAGTAACTGCTTATGCTAAACAATCTGTGCTACCTTGTATTTAGCTGTGGTGCTCTGGGTACATTTCCCAGACTTGAAGAAGGGCTTTGTGTAAGCTCAAAAGCTTTTCTCTTTGACCAGCAGAAGTTGGTCCAATAAAAGATATTACCTCACCCACCTTGTCTCTCTAATTTTCCTTCTACTAGCATCTTTGTATACATCATGTAGTGTTCATCTTGATGCACTGGATGGCACTAAGTTTCCAAAAACCACCAGACTTTATGTGCTCTTAACTTGAAAATCTGCTTTCTTGTCAGAATTATGCTAGACGTTGCTGCAAATGTAATTTGTCAAGTTCTAACTGCAGTCCACCCTTTCAGGTCTTACACATACTTCTTCTTTTGTAATTTTTAAAATTGCTATACTTTCCTTCATCTTTCTCTTCTTCCTAATGTAGTTATAGAACCTCTTCTTATTGCCTTTTACGTCACTTGCTAGGTATAACTGTTTTGTATCTTAGCCTTTCTGATTTTGTACCTACCTGCTTGTGCCATTCTTTTGTACTCATCCTTAGCAATTTGTCCATGTTTCTACTTTTTGTAGGATTCCCTTTGGATTTTCAGGTCATTAAAACCTCCTGATACAGCCATATTAGCATCTTACTGTTCTTCCTATCTTTCTTTTGCATCAGGATAGTTTGATGTTGTTCCTTTAATATTGTCTCTGTGAGAAACTGCCAGCTCCCTTGACCTCTTTTTTCCCTTTAGGTTTGCTTCCCATGGGACTTTACCTACCAGTTCTCTGAGTTGGTTAAAGTCTGCTTTTTTCTGAAGTCCATTGTCCTTGTTTTGCTACTCTCACTCCTTCCTTTGCTTAGAATAATGAAATCTATCATTTCAAAAACAAGTTGTCCCCAGTACATTATGTTGTTGCTTCATGCATCTAAAGATAGCTAGTGTTCCTTAGGTAAGCTAAAGAGTGTGAGGAGAACTAACTCCTATGTATGGGTATGTCTACACCACAGCTGGGAGCATGTTTCCCGGCATGGATGGACAGACATGTGCTAGCTCTGCGTGGGTATGAGCCCCTGCCCATGTTGCCACAAGCTGCACTGCTATTTTTAGTGTGCTAGCTCGAACAGAGCTAGCATGAGTCTGTCTGCTCGCACTTTGAAACACCCTTCTAACTGCCGTGTAGACATAATAAATGCCAACGCATTAATCACTGTATTTATTATTGAGAACCATTCCTGCTTCCACAAAAACAACAAGGAGTCTTTTGTTTTTGTGGATACAGACTAAAACGGCTACCCCTCTGATTCCTGCTTCCCTACTGCTGGAGTGAAGGTTTTTAGAAATGAGGAAACAGGGCTGACTTAAGAAAACAAGTGCCAGTAGTGTTACCATAAAGGCATTATATTTTAAGAACGTTGTTTCCCTAATTATTTATAATACAGGGCAACAAACATAGAGTCTTTTTGAAGCTAGATTTGATTGCAACATCTAGATAACTGGCTAAGCATTAGAGAAGCACAGTGGTCCAGTGGTTGGGCACTGGACTGGACTACTAGAGACTTGGGTTCTATTCCTTTCTTTGCTTTGTGACCTTAGGCAAGCTTCTGTTCCTTCCCTGCCCCCCCTTCCCCAATCCGTCTTATCTATTTAGACTGTAACATGCTTCCCAGCATTTCAAGTGGTTAAAGCAGGAAGCAGTACCACTCAGGTTTGACCTGGCCACCCTTCTGTAAATGGAGATAGAAGGGTGGCCAGACCAAACCAGAGGGGCACTGAGACCCTGTGTGCCAGGTTGCAATGCCACTTGATCTGTTGGCCCTCTCAAATGGGGGACCTGAGGCAAACTGCCCCCCAGATGATCATAGCTGGAGTCTTTGGACACTACCATCATACACTAAATCAGGGGCAGGCAAACTTTTTGGCCTGAGGGCTGCATCCGGGTTTTGTAAATTGTATGGAGGGCCAGTTAGGGGAGGAGGTCGTGGCCCCTCCCCCTCGGGACTCCTGCCCCATCCACCCCCTCCCCCCCCGTTCCCTGACGGCCCCCGGGATCCCTGCCCCATCCACCCCCCTTCCTGTCCCCTGACTGCCCCCGGACAGCTGCCGTCCCATCCAACCCCTCCTCTCATTCCTGACGGCCCCCCCCGGGACCCCTGCCCCATCCAACCACCCCTTCTCCCTGTCCCCTGACTGCCCCCGGAACCCCTGCTCCTGAGTGCCCCCTGCCGCCACATCCAACCCCTCCCCCCATCCCTGACTGCCCCTCCAGGACCCCTGCCTCCATTCCGGGTCAGGCCGGGCTCTGCAGCTGCGCTGCCCCAGGAACTCACAGCCCCGCTGCCCAGAGCATTGCGCCGCGACAGAGCGAGCGAGCTGAGGCCACAGGGGTGGGGGGACAGCAGGGGAGGGGCCGGGGCTAGCCTCCCAGGCCAGAGCTCGGGGGCTGGGCAGGATGGTCCTGCGGGCCGTAGTTTGGCCACCTCTGGCCTATGGTGACATGCTTCCAGTGTGACACAGCCAGATTTCTAGCTTGCATTTCAGATATAGCACAGAGTAACGCTGATTTGAGATACAGCATCAAATCTTGATAAAGTTGCTTGTCTACCTTCTGATCTAGAGAAGTAGGAGAGTGGTGGTGATTTTAATAAAAAATAGACAGTAGTTGGGGAAAACAGGAATTAACTCCATTCCAAAATGATTTATTAAATATGATTCCAAATGCCAGAATATTAATGACATATTAATATAATTAAATATGCACTGCATATTTCTGAAATGTCATGTTATTTATGTGTTTGAATACCTGACAGCATCTTCTCTTCTTGGGCTCAGATTCTATGCTGCTCTGTTGCAAAACAATAAAAAAGAAGATCTGGAGATCTTTGTTACCTGTGTTGAAAGAAGTATGAGGAAAAGTTAGTGGAATCTTTAAAAAACACAAAACAAAACACTAAACTGGAATATATAATTGCAGAGTGTGAATCAGAATGAAACATTTTGAGCTTGCATTGATGTTGACTTTAGCTGGAGTAACTTGTGCTTTTCAGCAGCTGTATGTGTGTAATCACAGAAGAGGTGTGTGGTAATATATAGTTTTTTCATGTGTCAGCAATCAAAATGGAAATTGTAGCATACAGGAATATTATATGGATTTGGATGCTGAACTGACTGCTTGTCCATAAAGCAATGAATGGATAACATGGACACATAAGTTGTTAACAGATAACCTTTTTCTGATATTATTCATGCTCTGTAAAGTGGTAATGATCTGTGCTGTAGCATGAAGGTCCCAGGAATGCCTGTCAAAGCTGAAGGCATAAAAATGTGGAGATTTTATGCAAATGACTCAAAACCCTAATTTGCAAATCTGAATATGTACTGCCTTATTTACATAAACAACAGCAAATATTCTGATTGCTGGAACTTAAGCCTGCCAAGGCTACAGTGTGGCATGAGCTTCAGGAATATAAGATTTGCTATGCTTCTGGCAGGCTTTTTGGGCCATCTCCCTGACTTTGTTCTGCAGGAAACTTTGGGTGCTGTTTGATGGGTGTCAGGAATCAGGGCTTGCAGCAGAGTTAGTCTGGAAGCAGGCTCTGCAGCAAAGCCAATCTCTGGGCAATTTAACAAGCGCAGCTGGTCTGTAGTAGGTTGCCTGACAGGCTATACTGCCTGATTGGTTAGAAGTGTCAGCAGATCAGGTTTTAAGCCCAGCAGCAGCAGTGTAGTAGCTACTCTAAACATTTGCCTATGGCTGTGGTAGCCCTTGTATCTGCTTGTTCTTAGTCCTGCTCCTGCCTTGGCCTTACCCTTGCTTTGCTCCAGGTAACCTGGGTTCTGACCTTCAGCTCCAATTCCTGACTTCTGTCTTTGGCTCTGATCCTGGCCCTGGGCTCTGATACCTGATCCTTGGCTTTGGCCCTGGGCTCTGATACCTGATCCTTGGCTTTGACCCTTGGCTCTGACTCTGGTACTGATTCCTGACTCCAGCTGTAGCCGGTAGGTATTACTACTCACATTCTCACCTCTGACAGTGGTTGCTCCAACCTTGGAGTGGGTGGAAGGCTGGGGTGGGGTTGCTAGCCCCTAGTGCCAGTTGCTCCTTTCTTTGGTCTGTGAGGTGTGGTCTGACAGGGAGACTGGTCCCTTGGTGGGTGTCTAGCTCTGGTTGCACCCTGGTTTGATGGGCTGTATCTACTTTTCCCTGGTTATTGCTCCCAGGCATGGGTGAGAGATGGTGCTCTAGCCGTAGCTCCAAGCTATGGCTAACTGTGGGATGATGTGCTAGATAGACCAGTGTTTTTCAGCCTTCTCAGATTGTCAATCTCTTATTCAAAGTCAAAACACTCTTGTGACCTGTTTACACTTGCTATAAAAATAAGAGTAAAAACTATACTCATGATAAGCCTATACAGTTTATTTGTGTGGATGTTTTGAGAGGTTGACGGAAAACACATGGCCTTGAAGGATAAGAGTGTGTGGGGTATAGAGAAGTCAGACTTTCTTTGATTTAAATAGTAATAAAATTTTCGGTTCTATCCAACCCCCCCTATTACTTTCTGTGACCCTCTGGAGTTGCAACCTGCTAGGTGAGGAAACAATGTTCGGGACTACATCTTTTTGGGTAGAGGCCTCCTCGATGGGTCTCTATGGTTGGAGTCCTGGAGGACCAACCTGGTAAATCCTGCTTAGAGTAGCCATAACCATAGTTATTCAGACTAGCATATCTTCTCTGCTCCCCAAATCAGGCTTAATATTCAATGACAGGAGTAATTTGGGGAGCAGCTGAACCCAGGAGCCTCCCAGCCACAATGGAGACTGCACAGGTCTGGTGCCAGGTTCTAGTCTTGCTGCTGGCCAAAGCAAGGGGCTGTTAGGCTTGCTGTGATGCGAAGTAGAATCTAGGTGTATTCTGATAACTGTCCAGATGTGGAATGACCCTGGGCAAGTTCCCTCCAGAAAATGAATATAAAGGGCCAGAGTACTGAGGAGAAGACACCCCACAGACTGCTTACTCAGGCCAGTTAGCTGAAGATCTAGATCAAATGCACCGCATGCAGTGTACGTTATCCTTCATAGCCTGCTTTGTAAAAATATGCTGTCAACAACAATCTACAGGGCTAAGTATGAGATGTATTACTGACCACAACTGTTCATAACTCTTGGCTTAAAAATCATGAGATCTTAAAAATGATACATTTTGGGTTCTCTTTATTTGCCTTCTAGGTTTTGAGCCTAGAGCGTAGCATTCAGATTTTCAAGCTTTTCCTTGTAATCACAAGACGACTTAAAAATGAAATCTGAGATTCTCTTTTAATCATGTGATTCCATGAACTGGGCTTTTAGAAAAACAGTAAATATTGTGAGACTCCTGGTAAGACAGTTGGCTTTAACAAAAAGATACAGGTTTTGACTCTGTTCTCACACTGGTATTATACCATTCTATCACCATTGCCTTCAGTGGTATTACTCCTGATATACAGTGAGGTAAATGAGAACAGAGTCTGGGCTCTTGTATTCCCCTGTGTAATGTGGATATTAAATGAGGTACAACACTTACATTGGAACTGACAGTCATGGCAATAGTTTTATTTAAGTTGTTTTCACAGTTCTGTAATGGAGAGTTTATAGTTAGTGTGCTTGAAACAGTTCCTCAATTTGTGGTGTCTAGGGCTCTGAAATGGAAACTTTTAATGAGAGAACACAGTTTTTTATGAGAGCTGCAGGTGGCAGCAAGGGCTAAAATATCAGAAAGTGTGTTTAATTCCCTTTCTCCAGATTGGCTTTGCATATTGCAAATTTTTTTAATGTTGGTGTGAAACTTTTTTTTAAGCCCAACATTGTGTATATTTAAGGCAACTCCTGTTGAGCAACTCCTGTTGAGTGGAGAGTAACACGCTTCCAGTAATTTTAATAACTTTCCATTGCTCACTTCTGAATGCACAGCACTATCTCTATACTCAGGGTTTTTTTTTGGTAAATCTTTTCAGCATTGGCACAATACTAGAAACATTCATTGAACTTTTATTTGTTCTAACTGGATAAAAATTAAGGTGTTAAGGAAATAATCTTTATATTTAACACATCAAAACATTATGTCCATTTGACTTTGTGAATTGGTATAACTAAGAATTTTGAACTTTGACAAAATGTATGTTAGAGAAAAACATTGAATAAGATTTAGATAACCAGAAAAATATTAAATTCTTGTAATACAGGACTCTTTAAAATATAATAGCGATTAAAGACTAAGGACTTGTCTACATGGTGGGGTAATGGTGCACTTCAGAAATCACATGCCTTTAGTGCACCTAATGTGTTGCATATTAATTAGTCTGTGTAGATCCTGCACACTTTTAATACTGTATAATTTCAGTCTCTTTTCCCTTAAGCAGTTACATCTGCCAACATTTACTTTATCTAAAAATAAACGACTAGATCCTAACTTGTGTAAATCAGTGTACCTCCAAAACATAACTGCCAATTAACATGTGCTGAAGATCTGGGTCCTTGCAGCCTGCAATAGACCTAACTGTAGCCCTAACATGAATTAAACTATTTACAGAAGAGTTTGGTGAGAATATAACAACTGTGGACAATTTTATACGGTATATCCCTGTCAACTGCACTGCTTGTGTAGAAAGAGGATATTTAAAACTCAATTAATGTGATCTGTTGTTTGGCCATACCTGTTTTGTGTGTGTGATACACAGTACTTTTCTGCAGAAATATTCTTTCTAGATTGTCAGGATGTTTTCATTCCTCAAAAAGGTCTAGTCTTGATCTGACTTAAACACTTCCATTCCTGCATGTGTGCAGCAATGTGCGGTATTAAGAGTCCCATAACTATCTTTAGTGGGGTTAGCAAGAGTAATACAAGTATTAGTTGAATATTGTCTGACAACTTTCTCATCCTGAGTTCTGCCAACAGTTGCATTTTGAAAATTATTACTATTATTTTTTTAGTTAGTATTAGGGTTTTTTTAATAGTCAGCCACTCTCTCCTAACTCAGATAAGTGCTGGAGATTGATCTTTGTATTAAATATTGTATCAAATGATACACCGTAGCTGGTTTAGCAGGATGAAAGCTAATTGTTTTTGACTTTTAAAGTGTGGACAGAAACCAGGAATTTTTTGTTAGGATTTCAGATTGCACTTGGGCTTCATTCTCATGGGAGAAAGGTAAATGCTACTAAAAACTTATATTCTGACTATAGAAATGGATACTGAAATTGTATTGCAATAGTTGAAAGGAGTAAGTTCCCTTATTTGACAACTAACACCAGCAAACAATAGGAAACAACAATGCGGTAGAAGCTTCATAATACAAATTAAAACATTTTCATTGTTAGTGAAGCTAGAATTAGTTTTGTATGTCTTCTTTGCCCATTTGCTAATATATATACATATGTAGTACTGTATCCTCCTTATGGTGTGGCATGGTGAAGCAGTGGCTCTGCTTCTGTTTCCCTCTTGGTAGTCTGCCCAACATCCATCACCTTCTGGCTTGTGGTGACTCAGCTCTCTGGCTAGGAAATGTAACTGTTCCACCCCTTTCAGGGTATCCAAAACAAACCAAGATACAAACTTGCTCCTTCCCTCAGAGAGGCACTGATTCTGTCCCACAGTGAGAACTCAAGGTCTGCTCTCCTGCCCCCAGCCAGGCAGCAGCTCCTTAGCTCTTCCCTTAACGCCTGACACCGGCATGGCTGATTGGGCCCAAGGCAGCCCATGAACACAGTTGAGTCTTGAGGGGGAAAGGAGTCCAGGAGAGCTGGCTATATTTTAAAGAAGTCTAATTGAGGGCGCAGGAACAAACCATCCCGATGTGCAGAAAGAATAGCAAATATGGCAGGCGACCAGCTTGGCTTAACAGAGAAATCTTTGGTGAGCTTAAACACAAAAAGCGAGCTTACAAGAAGTGGAAACTTGGACAAATGACTAAGGAGGAGTATAAAGATAATGCTCGAGCATGCAAGGGTGTAATCAGGAAGGCCAAAGCACAATTGGAGGTGCAGCTAGCAAGAGGTGTGAAGGGTAACAAGTAGGGTTTCTACAGGTATGTTAGAAACAAGAAGAAGGTCAGAGAAAGTGTGGGACCCTTACTGAATGGGGGAGGCAACCTAGTGACAGACGATGTGGAAAAAGCTGAAGTACTCAATGCTTTTTTTGCCTCTGTCTTCACAGACAAGGTCAGCTCCCAGACTGCTGCACTGGGCAGCACATTTTGGGAAGGAGGCGAGCAACCCTCAGTGGTGAAAGAACATGTTAAAGACTATTTAGAAAACCTGGACATGCCAAAGGCCATGAGCCCAGATCTAGTGCATCTGAGGGAGTTGGCTGATGTGATTGCAGAGCCATTGGCCATTATCTTTGAAAACTGGTGGCAATCTGGGGAGGTCCCGAACAATTGGAAAAAGACAAATATAGAGTCCATCTTTAAAAAAGGGAAGAAAGAGAATCTGGAGAACTACAGACTAGTCAGCCTCACCTCAGTCCCTGGAAAACTCATGGAGCAGGTCCTCAAGGAATCCATTTTGAAGCACTTGGAGGAGAGGAAGGTGATCAGGAACAGTTAACATGGATTCACCGATGGCAAGTCATGCCTGACCAACCTGATAACCTTCTGTGATGAGATAACTGGCTCTGTGGATATGGGAAAAGCAGTGGACATGATATACCTTGACTTTAGCAAAGCTTTTGATATGGTCTCCCACAGTATTCTTGCCAGCAAGTTAAAGAAGTATGGATTGGATGAATGGACTATAAGGTGGATAGAAAGTTGGCTAGATTGTCAGGCTCAACTGCTCGATGTCTAGTTGGCAGCTGGTATCAAGCGGAGTGCCCCAGGGGTCGGTCCTGGGGCTGGTTTTGTTCAACATCTTCATTAATGATCTGGATGATGGGATGGATTGCACCCTCAGCAAGTTCACAGATGACACTAAGCTGGGGGGAGAGGTAGATATGCTGGAGGGTAGGGATAGGGTCCAGAGTGACTTAGACAAGTTGGAGGACTGGTCCAAAAGAAATCTGAAGAGGTTCAACAAGGACAAGTGCAGAGTCCTGCACTTAGGCAGGAAGAATTCCATGCACTGCTACAGGCTGCGGACCAACTGGCTAAGCAGCATTTCTGCAGAAAAGGATCTGGGGATTACAGTGGACGAGAAGCTGGATATGATTCAATAGTGTGCCCTTGTTGCTAAGAAGGCTAATGGCATATTGGGCTGCCTTAGTAGGAGCACTGCCAGCAGATCGAGGGAAGTGATTATTTCCCTCTATTCAGCACTGGTGAGGCCACATCTGGAGTACTGTGTCCAGTTTTGGCCCCCCACTACAGAGGCGGTGGAAAAATTGGAGATAGTCCAGCGGAGCGCAATGAAAATGATTAGGGGGCCGGGGCACATGACTATGAGGAGAGACTGAGGGAACTGGGCTTGTTTAGTCTGCAGAAGAGAAGAGTGAGGGGGGATTTGATAGCAGCCTTCAACTACCTGAAGGGGGGTTTCAAAGAGGATGGAGCTAAGCTGTTTTCAGTGGTGGCTGATGACAGAACAAGGAGTAATGGTCTCATGTTGCAATGGATATTAGGAAAAACTATTTCACTAGGAGGGTGGTGAAGCACTGGAATGAGTTACCTCGGGAGGTTGGGGAATCTCCATCCTTAGAGGTTTTTAAGGCCCGGCTTGACAAAGCCCTGGCTGGGATGATTTAGTTGGTGTTGGTCCTGCTTCGAGCAGGGGGTTGGACTAGATGACCTCATGAGGTCTCTTCCAACCCTAATCTTCTATGATTCTATGATTCATGTGGGTACCTCTGTACACCCTATCACTATCTCTATATAACAAAAGGTGGATTCTTACGGGTAAGTCATCTTCTCTCCCCTTCCTCCCATAGAAGGGTGTACTTCTTCTGATGGTGGTGGTGGAATCCAAGTCAGGCTTCAAGGACTGTCCATCATGGTGCCATGCTTGTTGGCATTGCCTTCAGTGCCAAAACCTTCAGCACCGACCTCTTCATCCTGGTACTGATCAAAACTTTCACACTACTGATGAACATTGTGGCAGCAAATATTCTGGTACTGAAGCCTTTCACAGTACTGGTTGATCTACTCATACATCAAATAACGGAATATCCTTTACTGGAGTGTTTGAGATGTGAGTTTCATGCCATCCCCCTGCCTCAACCTGATTTAGCACCCATCCCTTCTCTTAGACTTGGTACTCTGGACAGGACTTCTTCACCTATGGATGAAGTCTACTCTTCTTCCTCCCCAGAGGATGTTCTTCACCTTTCCACCTTCACGCTCCACCCTGGATGGCTCAACAAGAATTCAGTAGGAAATCTAGAGAGGAATCCATCAGAGGACACAGAAAGAAGATAGGAATTCTTAAAGAATCCTCATGATAGTATTACTGTCATGTGTCCTCCACCTCAATATGTGTTTCAATCCTGGCCCTACTGGTCTCCCTGGGACATGAATCCTTCTTCTAGAAAATAAGAAATCTTCAAGCAGGTATGTTTCTAGCGGGGTCCCATTGGGAGCATAGGACCAAGAACTGATATCTAATACTTTTATCAGTGACCTGGAAGAAAACACAATCACTACTGATAAAATTTGCTGGTGACACACAGATCAAAGAAGCAGTAAATGATTGAGGACAGCTCACTGGTATACAGCAATTTGAATCATTTAGTAAGTTGGGCACAAGCAAATAACATGCTGTAAAATCATACATCTAGGAAAAAAGAATTTAGGTTCTACTTATAGGATGGGAAACTCTATCCTGGGAAGCAAGATTCTGAAAAGGACTTGGGAATCATGGTGGATAATCAGCTGAACTTGAGCTCCCAATGTGACGCTGTGTCCAAAAGGGCTAATGTGATCCTGAGCTGTATAAGCAGGGGAATCTCAAATAGGAGTAGGAAGATTATTTTACCTCTGTCTTTGGCACTGGAATGACCACCACAGGAATACTGTGTTCAGTCTCAGTGTTAACAATTCAAGAAGGATGTTGACAAAGTGGAGAAGGTTCAGAAAAGAGCCACAAGAATGATTAAAGGATTAGAAAACATGCCTTATAGTAATAGATTCAAGGAGTGCTATTTCTTAAAGAGAAGATTAAGGAGTGATTGGTTGGTGAAACTCTGCAGGTCCTGATAGGTTCCCTGCTTCTATTTAAACCAACCAGAGGAACGGGAACCCATCCAAATAAGTGGGTTTTTGCCTGCTTAGGAGTGCTGTCCCTGTGCTATCTCTTCCTGCTGCCTGATTCTGACCTCCTAGTATACTGACTCTTGGTTTGCCCTCCGGCTTGTGGTAACCTGTGCCTGCCTCCTGATGTTGGGCACTGATAAGCCTTTTCCTTTTGAGGCAATAATGCCACTTTGCAGATTCCTCCTGCTACCTGTCTGGTCCGATACAAAAGATGCTAGAATTTGGATAAGTATTTTAAATAAACCTTTATTAGCGAAATGAAAGTAAACCCATAAGCACTGGAGCTGTGGTCGGGCAAACACACACACACACCTGTATGTTGCATGCTTGCCAAAGAAGTGATAACTACACCACTACCTCAATATAATGCCACCCGATATAACACAAATTTGGATATAACGTGGTAAAGCAGTGCTCCGGTGGGGCCCTCTATTACCCTCCTGACCTATGTTCTCCATTGTCCCTTTTATTTTATTCCTGTGTCTGACTGAAACAGCTGGAAATGTCCTTGCAGCAAAGCTTTGTTTAAAATGAACTACAAAGTTTCTTGTAAAATAGCTTTTGCCAATTCTAGTTGTTATCCAATAAATTGTGCTGTGTGGGGTCACTCTAGATTCTTTTATGATTTCCTCTTCACTGGTGGTATTGTTTCATTAATGCTGTAGTAGCCAGCCTGGTGTCTTAAATGGTAACAACCTGTATAATAGCCCACTGAATGAGAGGACTAAGGTTATCAGAGACAGAACACTGAGGACAAGATGTTCTTGTCCTAGCACAGGAGAATAGCTCACAAGATGTTGATCTTATGCCCTACCTGTCAGGTGGCTATAAAATGCATTATAGCACCCTGAGAAAGCATAGGCTGTTGGCCTAAGTATAAGCCTGCTAAAGAGGGGGAGGAAACAGACAAGATTAATGCCCTTGCTGAGAAAACTATAATACAACTCCATTGTTAAACTCCATTTCACAGCTCTCTGCAGATATAGGGCTTGACTCAAAGTCCATTGAAGTTAGTGGGAGTCTTGACTTCAATGGACTTTAGATCTGGTTTCTTAATGTCCAATTTCCTTCATGAGTGGCCCATTCCTGAAGTTCTTACTTACACAAAATGCTGATTTGACTTTCATGAGAGTTTTTTGCCTGAATAAAGATTGCAGGGCTGAGCTTTCTAGCACTTTACATAATATGGTAAAGATAATACAAGGTACATGGCTCCATTTCCTCTGGTCTGTGCATGCTAAATTCAGCCCCCTTTCGAGTATGCATTATGATACAGTCTATAATTACATGATAAACCCTTTTTTCTCCAAGACCCCTGCCTCATTTAATGCACAATATGAACCTTCTCTGCGGATGAATCAGGGCTCTGTAGTGAAGGAGGATATTGTCTGTAGGACCCCTGCCTCATTTGTTGCAGAAGCTGGAAGATAAGTAGTGAATAAATTAGGAGACTGCAGGAAGAGAAAGCAGGGTCTCATGGTTAAAACACTTGAATGTCACCCTGGAGAACTGACTCCTCTCTACTTGTGCCACAGAGATCCTGTGACATGCTGGACAAGTCACTTACAATTAGTTTGGGTTGTGTTCTGAATTTTCGAGATGTCCAACCTGAAACCCTGGGTCCAGATTTGCAGAAGTGTTAATCACTCACCATGGCAGCTGAAATCCTTGGGAGCTGTGCTTAGCATTATATAGCACTTTGTACGTATAAAGTACACAGAAAAAAATCAGGTCCCAGGTATCTCAAGCACCCAGAATTAGTGGATACTCTGTGCCTCAGCTCCCCATTTGTAACATGAGGATAATAGTCTCTCACCTCACAGGGGAACCTATAGTGATGAGCACCATAGAAAAGCCTATGAGGACATCATTTAAATCCTGCTCTGAAGATAGAATTAGTGGGTGCCACACTGAATGAGGAGAAAACAAAATATTGAATAGTTGCTCATTGAGTGAGTGCTGTCCAAGCTGTGCACTAAAGATATGTTTCCAGCTCAAGGAGCTCTGATTGAGAGAGCTTGCTAAAAATAGAAATGTAGTCACGGTGGCATGAGTGGCGGGAGGGGCTAGCTGCCCCAAGTATGTACGAAGTACAGTAACTCCTCACTTAACGTTGTAGTTATGTTCCTGAAAAATGCGACTTTAAGTGAAATGATGTTAAATAAATCCAATTTCCCCATAAGAATTAATGTAAATGGGTGGGGGAGGGGTTAGGTTCCAGGGAAATTTTTTTCACCAGACATATATAATTTAATGCTGTGCACAGCGATGATGATTGAGGTTGGTTGAGGTGGTGAAGTCAGAGAGTGGAAGAGGGTGGGATATTTCCCAGGGAATGCCTTACTGCTAAATGATGAACTAGCAATTGGCTGAGCCCTCAAGGGTTAATTCATTGTTGTTAATGTAGCCTCACACTCTACAAGGCAGCACGAATGGAGGGAGGGGAGACAGCATGGCAGACAGAGACACACACCTTGTGTGTGTGAGAGAGAGATTGCCCCTTTAAATAGGCTGACCCCACTCTAAGTACACTGCTGATCTACTTAAAAAGGCAAGTTGAGACAGCAGCTGCTCCCAGGAAGCTCCCTCTGTCCTGAGCCCTGTCCTGTCATTCCCCTCTCCCCCATAGAGATGGGGTAAGTGGGGTGCAGGAACAGGGGGGAGGGGGACACCCTGACATTAGCCGCACTCTCTCCCCCCTGCATAGCAAGCAGGAGGCTCCAGGGAGCTGCTCCAAGGCAGAGGGCAGGAGCAGCACATGGCAGTGGGGGGAGGGACATCTGAACTGCTGGCAATTGATAGCCTGCTGGGCGGCTGCCGCACAGGGAACTTAGGGGAGCGGGGAGCTGATAGGGGGGCTGCTGGTCCACGCTGGTTCCAAGCCCCCGCCAGCTAGCTCCAACGGGCTGCTCTCTCTGCAAGCAGTGGACAAAGCAGGCGGCTGCCAAATGACGTTATAAGGGAGTACTGCACAACTTTAAACGAGCATGTTCCCTAATTGATCAGCAACGTTACAATGAAACAACATTAACCGGGATGACTTTAAGTGAGGAGTTACTGTACAGACATATCCTAAATATAGTAGGGACCTGGGAGAGGGAGGGAAAATAACATGAAATGGTGTAAAGACTGTGCATTCATGATGGCACAAGGGGCTGAATTAAGGTTGCACAGGCAACCTTAACTCAGGCATTTTCCTAACTTTTAAGTGCTTGACTTTACTACCTTTATGACATTGTTTTAACAGGATTTGTGTATAATTTCATAGGTTTTTATAAAGCAAACTGAAAAGATAAATTCCATCATGTGGCTGTCACATTCTTGGGTGAAATTTGGACCAGTGAAGGTTGTGTCACCACTTGTATTATAATTCTGAGTGCCCCAACATGCTTCTGTTTCTTGTGGCTCCCTGCTGGGGACATACTCACAGCCAGCATGCACTTCATGTTCTGTGTGCTGTACAGCTCTGATTCAAGGTGGTTGAATCCAACTATCTTGCTAACAATTATCACAGACACACTTTTGTCTTTACTAGACTTGGTTAATGATACCAGGTGCCTCCAACATGTTCCCAGTCTTGAACTTCCCCAGACCGTGTGCTCTGCAATGTCCAGTCCTGTTTCAACTCAGAGCAATACAATCTATTTGCTCCTTTAAGGAGACAAACCCTCCCAGCTTGCCACATTAACTGGAGCTGACATTTGTTTTAGTACAAACACAGCACTGTTGGTTTAGATTAACAGTAAAACAAGTTTATTAACAAAAGAAGACAAGATATTAAGTGAGCTCAAGTATAAGAGAAAGTTGGAAATGGTTTCAAGCAAACGAAGTGAAAACATGCATTTAAAAGTCTAAAACAATCTAGCAAGGTTCAGTTCAAGGCTTTGTTCAAGATAACTTTTCTGACCATCTGTCTTTCAGCAATATGGTGGCTGACCTCTTTTCTCCTCCTCCTCCCCCGTCACTTGCTGGTGGTTCTTGGATGAAAGAGAGAACTTGAAGTTTTCTGCCTCTTTTTTTTTTAATTTATAGTTCAGTGAATCTTTGAAATCGATTCTTCTGAAGCTTATTCCTCAAAGTAAAGTTTATTCAATCAGTGAGACAGGCAACATAGAGTCGGGTGGTGAAGGAGGCTCCATGCTCCCTCCCACACGCCTGTGTTTGCTAAAATGCAAATTTGTTTGGTTTCCTGCAATCTTCTTCTCCTGCTGTCTTGATGGTTCCAATAACTGTGCAAACTGAGGTAAACACACATTCCTTTGTTTAGGATAGGCCGTGTCATAAATATAAAGGGAGGGGTAACAACCTTCCTGTATACAGTACTATAAAATCCCTCCTTGCCAGAGGCACAAAATCCTTTTACCTGTAAAGGGTTAAGAAGCTCAGGTAACCTAGCTGGCACCTGATCGAAGGACCAATAAGGGGACAAGATACTTTCAAATCTTGAGGGGGGGGAAGGCTTTGTTTTGTCTGTTCTTTGTCTGTTCTGTGTGCTTGCCAGAGACAGATCAAGAAAGCAAGCAATCCAACTCCATTAGGATTAGTAAGTACTAGCAAGGGAATGCGTTAGCTTACTTTTATTTTGGCTTGTGATTTTCTCTGTGCTGAGAGGGAGGTGTATTCCTGGTTTTCTTTTTGTAACTTTAAAGTTTTGCCCAGAGGGAAATCTGTTTTGAATCTGACTGCCCTGTGAGATTATCTTCCATTCTAATTTTACAGAGGTGCTTCTTTTAACTTTTTTCTTTCTAATAAAGTTCTGTTTTTTTTTTTAATCTGATTGGTTTTTTTTAGTGGTCTAAAAAAACCCAAGGTTGGCTTGTGCTCATCTTGTTTATTCTCAAGCCTCCCTAGGAAAGGGGGTGTAGGGCTTGGGGGAATATTAAGGGAAAGTAGGAACTCCAAGTGGTCCTTTCCCTGAGTTTTGTCTAATCACTTGGTGGTGGCAGCGTTACCTAATCCAAGGTACAAGGGAGAATTTATGCCTTGGGGAGTTTTTAACCTAAACTGGTAGAAATAAGCTTAGGGGGTCTTTCATGAGGGTCCCCACGTCTGTACCCTAGAGTTCAGAGTGGGGAGGGAACCCTGACAGCCCGTTTAACAACTTTTGCCTAGGCAGGGCTGTTTGGTTTTCAACAAGTAACATCATACAAGGGGAGTAGTTGATAGCTTTACATTTCACCATGGTATTATTGACTAGCAAGTTATTAGTTTTCAAATGATACCTCACAAGGTATATTTTGTACAAAGATATTAGAATAGTGTGTAGGGTGCTTTGAGTCACAGAGATTGTACTGGCCCCTACAAGATTCATCAGCAAGGTTGGAAACTTTTAGATCCATGACACAGCACTCTGCTGCTCAGGGCCGGCTCCAGGCACCAGCTTAACACGCAGGTGCTTGGGGCGGCCAAGGGAGAGGGGCGGCACCTGCGGCAATTCGGGGGCGGCAGGTCCCTCACTCCCTCTAGGAGCGAAGGACCTGCCACTGAACTGCTGCTGCCGATCACGGCTTTTTTTTTTTTTTCCTAATTGCTGCCACCGATCGCGATTGCAGCTTTTTTTTTTTTTTTTTTTTTTTGCAGCAGAAGTGCTGGAGCCGGCCCTGCTGCTGCTTGAACAAATGGAGTAACCATTAGGTTGTCATGCTTTGTCTGGACCAGTGATACCAGACCCACTTATAATAACTTGTCCTGTTCAAAACTAATTAAATAGATTTTGTTTTCCTCCAACTGCTGCTTTAAAAACTGGAGATATTATTCCTTGGCAACCTGGGTCAACTGTCTAAAGGCACATCTGGACTTTCTATTTACTCCCTGGGAGTGACAACTCAATCCGTAAGCAAGTCTTCAATCCACTCACTAGATGAGACTGGGACTCTGTTTCCACTTCAAAGGATTCACCCAGATTGTCTGACTCCCTCCTCCTTCCCCTTCTCCCTTCAGGGAAAATTTTAAAATGTGTATCCAGTGAGTTTCCTTAACAACTGATCAGGAATTATCATATTATACCTGATAAGGTATAATATTCCTCTGGCATATGCCTGTAAAATTTCACCGCACCTGTAACAGGTATGTGAAGTAAAATGAGCCATTCCTTAAAATTTATTTTCTTGAACGTGAAAGATACTGATTTTGTTCCAAATGTCTGCAATGCATACCATACAGCAGTGAACAAAGATAACATTTGGAGAGAAAAATGGCCTTACAAAGACAAGTAGATTGTCAAGATAAGACTATTTAAATAAATATAAAATGTCACCTTTGTCTATAAATTGCAATGTCTGACTAGTGCTGTAGTTTTGCCTTTCTTTCTGTACAGAAACAAGTACATTTAACACTGTATTTTAAATGTTTTGGCATTTATTCATTCAGACGTGTTTACTAGAGTCATTAGAAGTCAGATTAGGTTTGATGCTCACTGCCCTTTAAAGCAGGCCCCAAAACAAAAGGCAAAACATGTATCTCAAATGTCAAGCATAACAAATCTCTCACTTACTAGTCAGGATTTCAGGATGTGCATTTACAAAAAAATCCTGATAGGGATTAAAGAGAGAAAACTTCAGAAAATGTAACTGTCTCTTAGGAGACATTCTTTTGTATCCAGACAAAAGTAATTCTTCAATTTATAGTTATAGAAACAGAACAAAATGAATATGGGCAAGTGAAAATGTGAAAAGAGAATATTTTTTATGTATCAGCTGATAAACTGCCTAGGGTAAGTTTTATATTATTGATTGTGTTTAAATGGGATCATAATTTCTAGTAAAGTAGTAAATACAAGTTTCTGTTTTCAGCTTCCAAACTTCTCTGAATTTAAATATGAATTTGGATATTTTTGAAGCTTTAGCTATTTCATCCAAATAAACATTTCATTTAAGCATTTTCATGTGTTCTGTATGATTTGTATGTGTTTACATAGAAAAATCACATACGGGGTATATAAATAAGAAAAGAATTCCCTAAAAAAGGGGCATGGTCTGGCATGGCCTATAAGGGACACTCATTCAAAGAGCTCTGATCTAGTAGTTGTTGATGTGGTTTAGGCAGAAAAGCTACGCTGTAGCTGAAGTGAATACTACCTGTAGTAGCTTCCTATATTTGTGAAGAAACTAGGAAGACAGATGAGGTAAAGAGTAGGTCGAACATGGACAATGTGTGGACAGTGCATGCTGCACAGGGGTTGGTTCCTGCAAAGTAACCAATCCAATCCAAAAATGTGTAATGCATTGTATAGTAATTGCAACAAAATGTGCAACGAATACATAGGTAGAGGGTGTCTGTGTAACTTTGGAGCTGTGATTGTACCTTACATCCACCCATCCCGCGCGTCTAATCAACTCAGTGTAGTGTTGGTGTATGCCAAATAAAGATCTTAGTGACAGTCTGGAGTCAAACTGAGTTCTAGAGAAGCTGAGTGGAAAATAGGTTTCAGAGGGAATCCCAAGAGAGTGGTGCTGTGACTAGACCTCTAATGTACAGACCCAATGTAAATATTAGCACTTAAAAACACTGGAGCCTTCCATTTGTGGATCGCCCTAACATCATACGAAAGGGGATGTTTAGCCAGCTATGAAACATTCTATCAATCTTACCCTAAACCTTTTGGAGAGCATACAAGCTGTACCATAGCGTTAGATAAGCACATGCAATTCCAGGTCTCTACAGTCATAGGTATTCCACACCATGCTGCCCATCACTGTTTTGAGTCCAAGAATAGTGTTGGGGAAAGTATTCTGGTGGCAAGTGATCCTTTGCCCAAAACTTGAGCTAAATCTAAACCTCAGATCTGAAAAAGTTCAGAATATTTTTATTACTTTTCACTTTCACTGGCCTTTCTGCTTCTGAGTAAGATCAGAAATATCATAATCAAAATCCCTCAAAAATGGACACGCTCGTGGTATACAACACTTGTGGCTCAGCTGGAAGCAGGAAATATGGTAACAGCAATCATAGGAGAAATGCCATTGCTGTCAGACTTTCAGCCCAGTTTCTCATCAAAATCTCTATGGTCCAGATCTGTTTAAAAATCTGAACAACTGGGTGAAATTGAACCCCTTGAGGATCATTCTTCACTAGTGCCAAAGTAAGAATACACATACCCCCACATTCTGTGATGATTGCAAGTCAGTCTTAAAGCTTTCAGAGCCTCACTGTTACTTGCACACTAACTTGATCTGCATCCTGTTAACAAAAATTGAACTTCAGGGAGAGGCTTGAGCTAACCATTTACTAGATGACCTAAATATTTCAGTGCAATAATTGACAAAGGAAAAAAAGACTCTGCCATGGAGAAGTTCAGGATCCTGAAAGTGTCAGACAATATTGTGATGAATTTGAAGGCAGCTTGGGTAACTTTTTTTTTTTCTAGTGACAGGCTCAGTCACTGTGTTGACAGAATAGTGCATCATTACTCCAGCATTCTGAGAATAAGAATGCTAAATATTTTCAAACTTCTGAGTGTGTGGCACCAGGAGGACTCTCTTCTGAATAGCCAAAGGTGACCAGATGCTGCCATTGCGATGAGCTGCGTCACTTTTTCCCTGTCATTTGACTGAGTTATGGGGAGACTCACTTGGTGCTTTCTCCTTTAAGCATCAATGCGTATGAGAGAAGTAGATTTTTTGCATTTGGTTACTCCATTTGTTCAAGCAGCAGAGTGCTGTGTCATGGATCTAAAAGTTTCCAACCTTGCTGATGAATCTTGTAGGGGCCAATACAATCTCTGTGACTCAAAGCACCCTACACACTATTCTAATATCTTTGTACAAAATATACCTTGTGAGGTATCATTTGAAATTCGGTGAAACAGAGCACTCTGGAGGATGAAGCGGTTGGTATGTGTCTATCATTAATCTGTACAGAGAGAGCGAGGCCTGCGGAGACCTGGACAGTAGTGCTTACCAGGGGCTGGTGGAGTCTGTGCCTGATGTGGATCAGCTCCTAGTCATGGGCACCCCTGGAAAGCATCACAGGACCCCTCTTGCTGCTACCCTGTTCTGGGTACAATCTTCCTCCTGATAATATTTGAGAATGCTAAAATGATGGTACCTCACCCTTCTGGAACTAACTGGAAAACCTCAAATAATTGACACTGAAAGAAGCAAATTCTGACTTAATCAGTGCTTTTGAGTTTTGTGAGGATGTCAACTACTGCATGACTGTGTACAGTTAAAAGGAAACCATATATGGTAGAAAACTTAAAACTGTAGAAAAGTTTTGTCCCTGAATAAATTTAAAACCATGAAGTTCAATGGAATTTGAAATATATTTTAATACATTCTTCCATCTCTATCAATAACTTGGTCATTTAGATGTAAGCAGAGTCAGGATGAGCTCTACCCTGACATCTGGTGGTGAATTATGGCGAGTGTGGAAAAGAACCCCAGGGGCTGATCTTGTTTGCATAGGCACACCCACTCGCCTGGCATGAAACACAGCAACTGAAAGTGGTTACTTTGGCTGGTGTGGGATCCGGGATCCCCAGTTTCTCTATTATTGGGGCAGGAAGAATAAAGTTTTGTTACCCTGATTCTGTGAATCAAGGCCAGTGGAACTGTTGTATGACAGAAGGACTGAGTGAGTCCTTCACCATTACCTAAGTAGCACTTGCTTGACAAGGGGCATGGGTTACAAAACCCAGTGAATGGAGAGAGGATGGGGACAGGTATTTGTACCTGATGGTATGGGCCCCCTCTGAGGGTTTGAAACACCAATTGCACTGCCTCTTCTCTCCACTGTTGAATATCAGAGCGAACTTTGATTCCCTTAGAAGTCTAGTTACAGGCTGCTGAGCTGAATTCACTTTGGGCCAATGGTGCACCAGCACTGGGGCTCCCCTACTATACTATGAGCTGAAATTGCTAAGAGCTGAAATCACAAAAGAGCTGACGTTATTAAGAGCTGAGATCACTAAGGCTGTGTTAACTAGTGGGGGAGCCTGAAGCTATATTGCTCAGCAGCTGGCAGAGTAATTTGTGGGGACGACTGGAGGAGCAGCGAGCGGCGTGGAGCCTTGCGGGGCCGGTTGGAGTGGCCCAAGGAACGGCGAGCGGAGCTGTTTGTGGGGACGGCTGGAACGGCTCACAGGTTGGTGAGCGGAGTGGAGCGGAGTGGAGCGGAGCAGCTTGTAGAGTGGAGCAGTTCGTGGGATGGCAGGAAAGTGGACTGGCTCATGGTAAAGGCTGCGGCGGAACCCCCACGGAGAAACAGACGGCTGGCCAGCCTCAGATCACGTAAGGTGCCCCTTAACACCCTGCGTGCCGCCCCCCTTTTACTCTGGGGCTGCACTGACCAGGGACAGAGACTTTGGGGGTTGTTGGACTTTTGGGACTTTGGGTGGTTGCTGGACCCAAGAGACGTTGGGGATGTTGGACTTTGGGGACTCTGGGTGATTTTTGGATTGCTGGATTCAAGAACCAAAGGGAAAGGACACAGCCCAATTTGCTGGGGTGGGTTTTGCTCATGGTTTGTGTTATGAATCCTGTTTGTGGTTTTTTTCCAATTTTATGCTGATGTCGTTTACCTCATGTTATTAAACATTTTCTGCTACACTCAGACTCCGTGCTTGCGAGAGGGGAAGTATTGCCTCTTAGAGGTACCTAGGGGGGTGGTATGTAATTGTCCCAGGTCACTGGGTGGGGGCTCGAGCCAGTTTTGCATTGTGTTATTGAAACGGAACCCCTAGATACAGAACCCGGCCCTTGTTGCTGCCAACTTAGATGGGCAGAAGGGTTACATATAGTATCAGCCTGTTCTAGGGCTTGCACCTGATATTCATTTTGAGTCAATTTCTGGATCAGACTGTGAATAATACAAATACAATTGCCAAAAGCTTTTAATAGTGGTGTGCTTTTCTTCAAAGGAAAATTGTGTTCTGTTAATATTTTTCTCTAGATTCTTACATGGACTCAAAAAACTAGGCTCAAGGCCAAAGACTTATCACAGAATTACACAGTCCCCTTTAACCGAGAAGCCTTTACAGATGCTTGTATGTAATATACATCAAAGCCAGCTTCAAAGTCCATTTCTGTTCCTAGGCTTCAGTACTGGTATTTGAAAATGGAGGCTGGTATTTGTGGCTGGATTGGGCATTTGAGGGAAGGAGGAGGAACTAGAGGCTATTTTGTGCTAGTATGATTTGATTGCATATAGTGAAAGTGTCTACTGTTCCGTGTAGGTGCTTTTAAAATTTATTTTATTAATATAAATGTCACAATTACTTTGGGATATATGCATTTTTTTACATCAGATCTACAGACACCACTGGTGTCTATACTCTGTGCTTTGTTCAAAGTGTTGAATATGTATAACTAAATAGTATGGGAACTGATGTACCAAAGCATTGCTATTTACACAGAAATTTCCTTCTGTAACTCTGATGTTTATCCCAACAATGTATTGACTTTATGATTAAAACATTTCACGTACGTTTCCACAAGTGGACAAAATTTTGTACAGTTGAGTGACACCACCTGATATATACTAAATCTCACATATGCAGAAGAGATTGAATTAATGTATTCCACAGAAATGAGTGACAGATGCAGAGAGAAAAAGCAGATCAATGTTTAATTATGTAAATATAGTCCTAAGCTTTAATAATACACTGGAATAAAACTGTCATAACTGCCAAATTTGGGAAATACGATGAGTGAGGTTTCATCCCTGGGCACTATTTTTGGAAGATTTTTCATTACTGGAAGGGATGGTCCCCCTTGAAGAAACAACAGAAATACATCAGGGATTTCAATATTTCTTGCTGCTGCCAGGCTCCATTCACAATGACAACCAAGACAGAAATGCCGTGTGGTCTCCGATGCATTTAACCTAGAGATTAGAAAGCTAAAGTTTCAAAGTGAAAACTTGATAAGTGGGACACAGAGAGAACACTTCATTTAAGTTTGTATTAAAACCCCTCCTTGCTATTAATACATATTATACTTAGCTCTAAGAACGAGGAGTCCTTGTGGCACCTTAGAGACTAAGAAATTTATTTGGGCATAAGCCTTTGTGAGCTAAAACCCACTTCATCGGATGCATGCAGTGGAAAATACAGTACGAAGATATATATATACACAGAGAACATGAAAAAATGGGTATTGCCATACCAACTATAACAAGACTAATCAATTCAGGTGGGCTATTATCAGCAGGAGGAAAAAACTTTTGTAGTGATAATCAGAATGGCCCATTTCAAATAGTTGACAAGAAGGTGTGAGTAAAGGTGAGTAACAGTATGGGAAAAATTAGCATGGGGAAATAGTGTTTACTTTGTATAATGACCCATTCACTCCCAGTTTCTCGTTGGAGTCTGTTTTTGAAGCTTAGACACAATAGGTCCCTGTAGCATTTTCCCTCCAGCTAAGGTGACCAGACAGCAAGTGTGAAAAATAGGGATGGTGGTGGGGGGCAATAAGAGCCTATATAAGAAAAAGACCCCAAAATTGGGACTGTCCCTATAAAATCGGGACGTCTGGTCACCTACCACTAGCTGTTGTTGGAGTGACTTGCTACTGGGGACTATCAAGAGGTATAAACAGTCACATGCATATAAACCCCAATTCAGGAAGGATTTCCTATTTAAGAGAGCACTTGAGCACCTGCTTACATCCCACGGAAGTCAGAGTGCAGTGAGATGGTGACTTCCGTGGGACTTACGCATGTGCTTCAGTGCTTTCTTGAATCAGGGCCATAGCAAAAAAATAAGGAAACGTGCCTTTGCAAAGAGGAGGGAAAATGGTCTTCTCCCTGCTGAACTTTTGCTAGGTTTGCCATGAACAATCTTCAGGTTTCTCCAGCAAAGAAGGTTTTTGAAGACTTGATGTAAATGAAAAAGTAAGTTGTGATGAGGGAAGCAAGCGTTCTCCACAGTTGTGGAATTTGGCACACTTTCTCAATTTTAATTTCTCTTTAAAATTTTCATTTTAAAACACTTTCAGTTTTAAGTCAAAAATCTCTGTAGCCAAATCCACACTTTTTTGCTCATGTCTACCCCTATGTTTTTCAAATATGCTTACTTTTTGTCAAATTGGCTTTCAGTCCCACTGTTGCACATGATCCTGGACTGATGCAGCTTCATGCAGGGAACAGGCCTTTTGGCCCATGACAGAAGTTTTAGTACTAAAAAAACAGAACACAGAAAAACGTGTCAACAGAAAGCTTCAGCGAAAGGTAAAAAGAGGAAATAAAAGGGAACATGTCTCCTCTATCTCTTTTGCCCTACTTAATTTGTCCCAACAAAAACTCTTCCTCTTTTTGGCTTCAGAATACTACAGTAGCAGTTCCTAAACTGTGGGTCGTGACCCCAAATGGGGTACACCATCATCAGATGGGGTTGCAATGATCCCTACTGTGCAGAGGATGCCATTTTGCTCCATACCGCATGGCCTTGCAAGTAGGATGCATGAGAGGTCTTTCTGTGGTGAGGATGCCATTTTGTTGAGCAATATGGCACCCTCCAGGCTGTCTGGGGTCCCGGAGTAAATCAATTAAAATGGGATCCTGCCAGCAAAAAGTTTGCACTCCAGTATTCACATCCATAGCAAAGATCTGGAGTTCTTCATTAAACTACCAGAAAATAAAAATTCTAGGTAGTTTTGGTACCATTTTAAACACATTATAAGCAGAGTGACAATATGAACTAGAATTTATTCTGATATGCAGAAGCTATAGCTGTGCCTTGATCTGACAGGATGACAGGATTTGATCGTCTAACAATTCCTGCAAACATTTCCCTTAATGCGTGCTTTCCTCCTACTTGGATAGCACTCTCCCTTTCCTATCCTACATTCTTAATCTCTTCCACAACTCCTCTATAGTGCTTCCCTCTCTTCTGATACTTTTGTAGATACTTATTATTTACCACACGTTAATATAGCATCTCTAACACCTGAGATGGGTGAATGAGGAGAAGGGACCTAGAGAAAAAGTTAATCTCAGCAGCTTCTCTGTCCAGGCCTAAATTCTATAGCTGACCAACAATTGAATGCAGTTTTCCCTGGCTGCAGAATCTGTTTGCTGTGGCCCCTGCCTATATTTGCTCAGTTTTTCTCTTTAATTTATACAGTAATTGAATTCTAGAATTCTTGCCTGTGTAGTTTTTTTGTTTTATGTAACAGTGCACCATGTAGACATTTGATATATCTTTTATTCTTTTGGTCAGAAATAGACTACATATTCTTTCCAGCACCTCCCTTAAAATTTGAACTGTGTAAAAATTAGTTCTACTTTGTAATTAGTTGTATGCAAAGGAGGAGGATGAATACTGTCTGCAGTCTAATCACCTGGCTGTGAACTTTCCAGATCTCACAAACCAGGTAGAGTTTGCCTTGCACTAGACCTCTTCAGAAGCTCAGGTACTGCAGGAAGTGGTGACTGAATATGTAGCTTTCTTCTCTCTGAGTGAGTACTGAAGAAATAGCCTTGCATTGCCCAAGGGGAAATGCATAAACAGTAGTGTTGTCTCTCATGTGACAAAACTAAGCTCCTGACAACCCATAGTAATAAAAGATCCCACAGCTCCTTTTCTAAGAGTAAAAGTGTTAAGACGGGTGTCCTGGCCAAATTCCAAACCAAGTAAATATACTGTCTCCTCAGTTTCCTGTGTGGTTCCAGTTGAATAAAATGCTTTTTTTCCTGAACTACTGTGTAGAAATATTGGTGCAGTTACCAATTATTAATCCAGTTTTACAATAGTGCTTAAGGGCCAACCAAAAATGAGGACCTGTTGTCCTAGACACTGTGCAAACAGAATAGCAGACTGTTCCTGCCCCAAAGAGAGTTACAATTTAAGAAGACAAGACAGACCCAGGGTGGAGGGGAATGGTAGAACATACAAGCAGCATGAACAGTGTGAAGGCAGCAAATGTTTGTGTGTGTGTGTGATGAGTTTAGGAGGGGATAAGCAAAATGGAAAGAAAAGTGAAGGAGAAGGAGGGGTGAGCGGACAGGGATGGAGTGAATTTGAAGTGAAGAGCCTGAAGGAGCGGGAGGAGGAAAGCTACAGGGTTGTGGCAAACAGTCAATCAGCACAGGGCAGAGAAAGTTTAGTCAGAACTGTAGACAGTTCTCAATGTCTGAATTCCAAAGGTCATAGTTTTGGCTGTTCCTTCTGTCCCTACCGGCGGGAGTCTCTGGCTACCTACTCTCTGTGGTTTTCTTTCAATAATTGCTGATTACTTTCCTGAAAGAGGCTTCTTTTTAGTAGGAGGGAAAATGACTGACTCCATATATGAAGCATGAAAGTGTTTTGGTTCCTTTTGGATAAAAAGTGCTATATAAATAAAAATACTTGTTACTGTTCATTACTAACTCAGATTTTTGGTGCTATCACAAACCTCAGAGTTGCACAGGTGTTCAATAGCATGCTAACATAGTAATTATTTAGATAAATGATCTAAATTTATATACCTATCACAATCCTATATTATTTATTACTTTATCTGAAAACTTTTCTATGTATTGAATGAAGTTGAGAGATTAAAAATGTAAGAATATTTTTGATTGCAAGTGTATAGATCCTCAAGTAAGATGATTTCACTGGTGTGTTGACACTTGGCAAGGGAAATGAAACTTCATCATGTGGATGCACAAATGGAAAAAGTATCCCGTTGTATAGGAGGAGTGTCAGACTTGAAATAATGCTGGTATTTGTTAACTTGCCTTTACAAATATACTTTGTGTGTGTGTGTGTGTGTTTCCCCCCTCCCCACCCCCACTGTGTGTGCACAAGTCTCATTAGTAGGTTCTTGCAGTAGGAAAGGAAAATCATTGAATACATTTCAGTCTGCAACAAGAAGCTGCTGGCTCTAATAGACTTTGCTTTGCTGTTTCCTCTTACAGCTTTGTGACAAGATGATAAAAAGTACGATGGGGTGTTCTTGTTAAATACACACTATACTACCTAAGATAGGTAAATAACTTAAAAATGGACTGGCTAGAGACAAGCAGTGAAAGGGAAGAAAGAGTGCAACATTAGTCTGCTGAGGGGAATTAATCTGTGATGATGGAATTGGTAACAGAGCATGTATGGAAGCTAAAATCAAGAGCTTTGGGCTCTCCCTCAGTCATGGGATGCTCTTTGTGCTGGTCACATACTGCTAAGGCTACCACCACAGTGCTCTGCTCCTCACTCTGACATGTGGATATTGGAGAAGGGCAACTGCCACATACGTACACCTCTACTCCAATATAACGCTGTCCTTGGGAGCCAAAAAATCTTACCGCATTATAGGTGAAACCACGTTATATCGAACTTGCTTTGGTCCAACGGAGTGCACAGCCCTGTCCCCCGGGAGCGCTGCTTTACCGTGTTATATCCGAATTCGTGTTATATCGGGTCACGTTATATCGGGGTAGAGGTGTACAGTGTAATTGGTGCAGTTTGAGTTGATGGGAAGGGACACCATTCAGGGTTCAAATCTAAGGCATCTAAAGTTTGAAGGTTGCTGTAGTGGTGTGGCTGCTTATTGAGTACCCCCTGCTGGCCCAGGGTGTGGTTTTAAAGGCAGCCTGACCTTATTAGCTCTCTTTCACAGGCTCCTTAACACTCCAGTCAGTCTGTGTTGTGGTTCACAGTGCCCCTTTCTGGGCTGGTTTAATTTCAAATAAAGTTCATGCAGACTTCAGAGTCATTAATAACAAAATAAGACAAAGAATCCTCAACATAGCCCAAAATCATAATTCAGCCCTTCATACTTAGCTCTGGCCCTTTAGCCATATCCACAGCTGGCTCTTAGTCAGTCTGCTCTACCTGAAGTTGTTAGTTTACAGCCCTTTCTGGGGAAAACTGAGCCCTCTATCTCTACTTCCTTTTTCTCTCTCACAGTTGCAGCTGCAGTTTCCTGCTGCCTTTTATATTACAGCATGTGATCCTCCTCAGATGAGACTCATCTTGTAATCAGGGCTGGCTTGGCTTAGCTCCAGGCTCTGCTGCCCATGGGAAAGCAGTTGTATTATGTGTTTCAGTTGTATTATGTGGAGTAGGAATGAATACATATATGGGGGGTGGGAAAGGGTGAGAGAGAGTGTGTGTGTTGAGGGGAACAATGGGGAGAAGAGGAAAGAGAGACAGGACAGGGGTCTTAGGGAATGTGTCAAAGGAAGAGAGCTTGATTCCTTTTCAGTGCTTTGTGCTGAGTCTAGTGAGCAGCCCCAGACCAGCACTGATGAGTGTGAGATGGGAGAGGCAGATATGTGTGAGAAAATGTTGGAGAACATAGACAAGGGAGAGGAGAAGGAAAATGAAGGGAGAAAACACCCAGGCAAGGGAGAGCGAAAGAGCGAACAGACAGAAGAGAGAGAAAGAAAAAGAAGAGTGAAAATCCAGCCTTCCAGAAAGTTCTGAGCCTCCTCTTTATCCTGCACAGACAGGAGGAGATGCTGCCTCAGAACAGTCAGCTCAGGTATCTGCAGGAGGCAGGTGTGACAGGGAAGGCAGAGCTCACCAGATCTCAGGTAGGAAAACAAGGAAAGCGAAGGAAGGAAGAAAGATGAGCAGCAAAGTCTGTTTATCTCCAGACTGTGGTCACATGGCTTCTAGTTCCTCAAGTGCTTGGGTAAAAGATGTAGGAGCCAGTGTGCAGAAATCTGGGACATACAGGTTTAGGGGCCCATAAATTCCACAACAAAATCACCAATGTTTGATGGAAAACTGACTGGAATTAGTCACTGTAAATTGTATTATGACAATATCTGTGAAAGAAATTCGTGAACATTCCCAGTGCTGCAGCCATGGCATTTGGGTGCTTGTTCTGACAGTTGCCTGCTACTGAGAGATGGCAGTACTGACTCTTCAGACCTTCTGATAATAGGCCTGCAAATATTATTTCATATAAGGAGAGACTGAGGCTCCTTGCAACTGAGTGGTTCTCAGCCTTGCTGGCAATCTGGGCTTCAGAAGCACAGTTAAGAAAGCTCTGCAAGGGCTTTGCTGCTTGAACTAAGGTGCCTCCAATTCTTTTTCCTCGAGGTTGCCAATAGGTATTCCTGCTTTCTCATCACCACTGGATGGGACCCTAGAGGGTTCTGAGGTATAATTTAATATTTACTAGGTCTCCATAACCCCTGCTAAGAGAGTCCTCCACATTTGCTTGAAAGAGCCAACAAAGAACTGATAAAATATTTAATATAGCAAAGGCAAGAGTCTTTATGTGAAGAGTCAGCAAACAGCAGATTCCTTCAGTGCAATGTGTGTAGGTTGACCTGGTTAATACCTGTGTTATCAGCCAGTTACTTTTTCCCCCTTTGTTTCTCTTCACCCTTCTGCTATTGTACTCCCTTTGGGATTATGCATAGAACAGAAATTCAGGGAAGATTATGTAGGAGTAAATATATTTTTCTGCACTTTTGTAGAACAAGGGCATTTTCCCAGAGTTAAAAGGCATGCAAGAGTGCAGCATAATCCCAGTCTCCTGATTCATGGATCAGTGAGGAAAAAATTAAGGTAGTCTCAACACCACCCTTTATATATGTTACATTCAAAATAACTGTGTTAGGAGAATGTTAAAACTGCAAAGTACAGAGCTCAAAAGTTAGGAAATAGCTGAATTAAGGCTGATTGGGAAACTGATTTTTGAAGCATCAGAAAATTAACAAAACTAGGATGTTCATTTGGAAAGCAATATCTAAAATTATCAATGAGTCAAATTCAGCCATTGTAAAATTATCCACCTGACACAGGTTTTATAAAATGGAGTCACAAGACCTATGCTGTCATTGTTACAGGTATTTTTAAGTAAGTGAAGAGTTGTTTATAAACTCTCTTGAGGGCAGCCCATTTCTGGATTGTGGTGCAACAACTCTTATATTTTCTTGATTTACTGTGTAGTATGGAATCTGTCACAGATCCAGTCATGTGCCCCCTGCTGTCCACCAACTCGACTGCTGTGAAGGAAATCCAAACTTCTGGATCCCTGGGCATTTTAAGCCTCTGGAGTCTGAACAGAGTCCAGCCCCTGCCCTAGTCTTCTGAGAGGGGAATGTCCTAGGTATATTCTCAAAGCTCAGACCCTTTGTCTAGAACTCTCTCATAAAAGCTGGAACCTGTTGTCAAGTTGCCTCTCCCCCGTGCTCACGGCTGATGTTTCAGATTCCCCTGTCTCTTAAATTTACCTTCTCCCAGAACTCCATCCCAAGGTGTGAGCCTTCTGGTTTACTGTTTAATTCTCTTAGAAGGTGGAAGAAGCAACTTGAGGAGAGGCTGTTCTAGATTTGATTTGACAAATAGGGAGAACTGGTTGAGAATTTGAACCTGGAAGGCAGCATTCCTCCACTGATGCCTGGTCCATTAAGGACTTGATGTCAGTGGCACAACTTAGAGTTGCCCAGTAGCAGCTTGAAACTGTGTCTGGGCTAGGATTAGCTCAAGAATCAGAGAGTTGGAACTGGCTCCCTGAGGCCCTCATCTCTCCTGGGCTGAATGGAACTCCTGGTGCAGGAGAGAATCTTGCCTGTTATTTACACTTCTCTGTTAACATTATTATTATTATTTGTATTCCTGGCTGCTCTTATTTTTGGGGTTATTTTCTGACTTAAGTATGATACTGTTACTCCAAGAGTAAAACTGATTATGTATGTGAATTATTAATCTAGATTGACCTAACTATGGCATTAAATGGTGTGAAAAATTCACACCCCTGAGCACCACAGTTAAGCCAAATTAACTCCCAGGGTAGACCCGGCTAGGTCAACAGAATTCTTCCGTTGACCTAGCTACTGTCACTCCTGGAGGTAGGTTACCTACATTGACAGAAAACCCCCCTCTGTCAATGTAGGAAGCATCTATACTATGGTGCTACAGTGCCATAGCTGAAGCAGCACTTGTAGCATAGACTTGCCCTCAGTGTTAACACATGATTTCTTTGTTCTCCTGGGAAAATTCCATTTCTCTAAATGCCAGCCCTACAAACAGACTTGGTCAGACTGTTTTCCCTAGGCTTCAGCAATCTTTGTCCTGAGGTGCTCCCACTTGAATGGGAGCCATAAAGGTTTAACAACTGTCCATTATCCCTGGTCTGGGGAATATGTGATACAGCCTTGACAATATGTGGCAGACTTCATATATAGTGAGGCACTGAATGACACAGCAGTTTCATAAGAACAGCCAACATTCATAAATTGTACATAGATTCCCCAAACTGTAACAATCCTATTTTCAATTTAATATAGGTGCTATATTAGATTAGATGTCAAGTAACTTGCCACTGTACTACTTGTCAAGGATATACTATATATTATTAACAGATAGTCTAGACAGTTGTTTCCTTTTTGAAATGATAAATTTGGAGGTTTTGAACCCTTTTTATCCCTTGTTTATAGAAATATCTTATTGTAATGGGTAATATTCAATAGGAGGCAGCCTAATAAATGTTCTTGAGGAAAAACTATTAATTAAGTCATAATGTTTCAGGTGCAGGGAATTTCCTAGGGATTAATATCTAGCTAAGAGGAGTTGATATTTCAAACCCCAGCTAGTCATCAATCTCTAGAAATGCTCAATGCCCAGTTTATTATTGCTTTTAAAAACTGAAGATAAAAATAAATAAATACAGGCATATAGATTTTTTTTCTTTCTGAGCAATGCAGCTTCAGTCAGTACAGCATCTATAGGGTAACTTCTAGATTGCTAATGCCCCCCCATGCCTCCTCCAGTCAGATTGCTAGACTCATCTCTCAATATTCCATTCAGATTCTAGTTAAAAATTGTTAACCAGACTCTTGTTTTCCATTTTTCTTTTGAGACGGGATTGATTGTAAAGTAGTAAACTCAGTTCTGGAAGGAATTGCAATGTCTGCATTACCTCAAGACAAGCTCTGACAACATTTGCTAATTAAACTTGGTAGGCTATATGTAACCTATTTTTTCCCTGCCAAAGGAGTGGGACACAGGAATGTCAAAGGAGTTGCTGTGCATAGATTTAGAATGTGTGGGAGTACTCTTGCATGTAGAGCCTTCTTGCTTTTGTTAAAACTCAAGGGAGAGGACCTTCAGACTGCTTTGGTTTCTTTTCTTAGCATAAAGTTTTATTGTTATCATTATTGACTAGTCAGGGGAAATTGAAGCTTTTTCTTAAGTTCTAAAGATTCCAAATAAAAACCATAGAAAAATGGAGTGTGAAATCACCAATGCTATTGTTTAATATCAGTAGGCTCAATCCAGAGAGGCCCACATCTCAGGGGAGTGCCCTAACCGCTGGGCTATAGTGTCAATATCTCTCTTGTTCTCCCTGGCCCAAAGACTATTTAATGATTTACAGGAAGTGTAACATCTTCAGCAAGAAAGATTGAGAGAGACCCACCCCAGAATACCCCAAAGGCTTGTGGTTAGGCCACTCACCCAGGATGTGGGAGACCTGGAGTCAAGCCCCTGCTCCAAACTGGGCAGAGTAGGGATTCAAATCTGGGACTAGGGTGACCAGATGTCCCGATTTTATAGGGACAGTCCCGATATTTGGGACTTTATCTTATATAGGTGCCTATTATCCCCCACCCCGTCCCGATTTTTCACACTTGCTGTCTGGTCACTCTAGGACTCTCGCATCTCAGTTGAGTAATCTAACCACTGGGTATTGGGTATAATGGGACATACACATGCATTAGCCAGCTAGCCCCATAAATTCCCAACCAGCTCACCCACAGCTGTTTTGGTGTGAGACCCAATCCAGTAGTGATGCCCTGAGCACGCCTACAGGATTGGACCCTTCAGGCAAGATGGGCAGGGAACATCTAGTTTGAGAATCCTGCTGGGGCTTAGGCATGCACTCTGGGGCCAAGCATCTCAGTGGTGGCAGGATATAGGAAGTTTTGTGCATATCAAGCAGCAGAAATTAAGGTGCCTACAGGGTTAGGTGGCAGCTGAGTGTTGTGTGAGGGTTTTGAGGATCTCAGTGGCACCTAAATGTTGGACTTAGTCACTTAAAGTGTCGGCTAGGTGCCTAAGTCCATTTGTGAATATAGCTGAGTTTGGACAATAACACACACTAACCTTTTGGATTGTTCCTAGAACTCCAGCTCTAGAACTGCTATAAAGCATAGTAGTTGTGACCTCCTAGCAATGATTGTTCTGGATCCAGTGAAGGGGTTAACATTCTTATTAGATAACTTTCTGAAACTTTAATGCCTGCTTAAGGGTGTGTGTGTGTGTGTGTGTGTGTGTTTGTGTGTGTGAGAGAGGGGGGGGGGGGGGAGAGGGAGAGGGAGAAGGAGAAGCACCTCTGTATTTGATGATCATCTCCATCAGCTGTCCTTGAAAAGACAACATGAAAACCTACTTTAAGGCATGTGGCCTAAGACCATTTGCTTCTCTATTTTTTTTTGTTCATTTATCTTGTTCCAGGATGGTTCAACCTATGCTAACTGGATCAGCCTTATATAGATGAACCTTATCAGTTAGCTCAGAAATAATCTTTGAAGAGGAATATGCAGAGAACCTAAACTAAAAGCTGTGTTAGAAGAAGTGCTAATGTTAGAAACAATGGAACCATATCAGAGAAAGTAAGACTCTGTAACAGTCAGACCAAAGTAACATGGGAATTTTACAAGATTGCTCTGGCCTGAAGACTTATGAGGTCAGAATGGAAAACTGAAATAGAAGTGAATTACTGTTATTAGGTGTTGGTTTTGACCCACGTAGGACTATCTGAGACTGCCTTTCTCCTACATATGAAGCAATGCAACAGTTGCTATTGTTGGATTCACTTAAGCTAACATTTTCTTTCCAATATAAATGGGAGGGGACTGGAGTCAGGGCAACCTCAGAGAGGGGTCCAGGATTCTAGGACTCATTTCCTGCCCTTGTTCAACGGAGATTGGATTTGATTATCTTTTATATACGCTGTGAGATGCTCCTGATTCCAAAAGATTTTCTTGAAGGTGGCTGGGCAAGGTGGGGGGGGACTTAAGAGGACTGAATATGGGAAAGAGAAGGCGATTGTGCTGAAGGCAGCAAAATACTTTTAATGTAGGCCATATTTTGTAACTGTAACATCAGAGCATGTGAATTGAAGGACTTCATTCTGGTGCTAGGAAGGCTTTTTGTCTTTGAAGATAATTGTATGTTGTGCTTTTAAAATTGTAACATACTTAGAGTTTGTGGTAAGTATTTATTCTTTAAAAGATGTTAGTTAACAAATCTTAGAGAGATTCACGAGCCTTTTAAAGTAGGGTGCACCAAAGGAAGACTAGAAATGGCTGCTGTAGAAGTGTAGTTGTAGATATGTGAGTGCCTTATTCATACAGGATGGTTCCAGATCCCAAAACGATTACAGGTATTTCAAAGGTGATAAGGGTTTGTATGAAGATGATGAAATGAGTGGTGTATTAATTCTGCCAGGGATCATGATTAAGTCTCGAGGGAGGATTGTTGTTGTTTTTATTTATTTATTATTTAATACTTGTAGTTGGGCCTAGGGACCCTCATCAGGGATTGGAGCCTCACTGTACTAGACACTGTGCCTGCTTGATCACACGCATGCCTTCTTCACTGCAGAATTCCTAGCTTCAGTGCTCTCTGCTACATGTAGCTTCTTAGGGCTGTCAAGCGGTTAAAAAATTAATTGTGATTAATCGCACTGTTAATCATAGAATACCATTTATTTAAATATTTTGGATGTTTTTCAAATATATTGATTTCAATTACAAAACAGAATACAAAGTGTACAGTGAGCACTTTATATTTATTTTTGGTTACAAATATTTGCACTGTAAAAAACAAAAGAAATAGTATTTTTCTATTCACCTAATACAAGTACTGTAGTGCAATCTTTTTATTGTGAAAGTTTAACTTACAAATGTAGAATTATGTACCAAAAGCAACTGCATTAAAAATAAAACAATGTAAAATGTTAGAGCTTACAAGTCCACTCAGTCCTACTTCTTGTTCAGCCAATTGCTTAGACAAACAGGTTTGTTTACATTTGCAGGAGATAATGCTGCCTGCTTCTTGTTCACAACGTCACCTGAAAGTGAGAACAGGTGTTCGCATAACACTGTTGTAGCTGGCGTCGCAAGATATTTACATGCCAGATGCGCTAAAGATTTATATGTCCCTTCAATGCTTCAACCACCATTCCAGAGGACATGCGTCCATGCTGATGACCGGTTCTGCTCGATAACGATCCAAAGCAGTGCGGACGGATGCATATTCATTTTCATCATCTGAGTCAAATTCTGCCAACAGAAGTTTGATTTTTCTCTCTGTTGGTTTGGGTTCTGTAGTTTCTGCATCAGAGTGTTGCTCTTTTAAGACTTCTGAAAGCATGCTCCATACCTCGTCCCTCTCGGATTTTGGAAGGAACTTCAGATTCTTAACCTTGGGTCGAGTGCTGTAGCTATCTTTAGAAATCTCACATTGGTACCTTCTTTGCGTTTTGTCAAATCTGCAGTGAGAGTGTTCCTAAAATGAACAACATGTGTTGGGTCATCATCCTGGACTGCTATAACATGAAATATATGGCAGAATGCAGGTAAAATATAGCAGGAGACCTACAATTCTCCCCCAAAGAGTTCAGTCACAAAAAAATAATGCGTTAATTAAATTTAACGAGTCATCAGCATGTCCTCCAGAATGGTAGCTGAAGCGTGAAGGGACATATTCTAAACATTCGTATCTGGCACGTATATACCTTGCAATGCTAGCTACAAAAGTCCCATGCGAATGCCTGTTCTCACTTTCTGGTTACGTAAATAAGAAGTGGGCAGCATTATCTCCTGTAAATGTAAACGAACTTGTTTGTTATAACGATTGGCTGAACGAGAAGTAGGATTGAGTGGACTTGTAGGCTCTAAAGCAGGGGTCGGCAACCTTTCAGAAGTGGTGTGCCGAGTCTTCATTTATTCACTTTAATTTAAGGTTTTGCGTACCGGTAATACATTTTAATGTTTTTTAGAAGGTCTCTCTCTATAAGTCTATATATTATATAACTAAACCAGTGGTCCCCAACCTTTTTCGTCTGGCGGGCGCCAGATGACGAGCCACGGAGGACCGTGGCAGCGGATGAGCATCTGCCGAAATGCCGCCAACAAGCGGCAATATCAATAGGCGTCACCGCCGAAATGCCACCGACAAACAGCGTCATCCAGAGGCATCGCCGCCAAAATGCTGCCAAAAATCGGCGGCATTTCGGCGGCAACGCCTCTGGATGACCCTACTTCTCGGCGGCATTTTGGCGGATGCTCATCCGCCGGCCAGTACGCGAGCGCACTTAGACGCCCCGGCGGGCGCCATGGCGCCCGCGGGCACCGCGTTGGGGACCCCTGAACTAAACTATTTTTGTATTATAAAATAAACAAAGTTTTCAAAATGTTTAAGAAGCTTCATTTAAAATTAAATAAAATTAAAATGTTGATCTTACGCCGCTGGCCCACTCAGCCCGTTGCTGGTCTGGGGTTCTGTTCACCTAGGCCGGCAGCGGGCTGTGCGGGGCCAGCGGCTGGGACCCCAGACCGGCAGTGGGCTGAACGGCTCAGCGCACTGACGCTCAGGGGTTCCATCCGCCGGCTCCTGCCAGCCGGGATCCCGGCTGCCAGACCCGCTCAGCCCGCTGCTGATCTGGGGTCCCAGCCCTGTCCACATACAGTGGGTACCTACCTTCTCCCTGGTTCTGGCCCATTCTCTTCCTCTCTCTGCACTGAGCTGAGGGTGGGAGTGCACTGAGCACAGGGCTGGGGGTGAAGGGTCTGGCCAGGAGCTAGAATGAAGGAGGGGGCTCAGGGTTGGGGCAGGAGGTTTGGGTGTGGGGCACTTACCTGGGCAGCTCCAATTTGGTGCGAGGGGTGTGTGTGGGGGTGTAGGAGCTCCCGTTTGGTGCTCAAGGTGGGGGTGGGGATGTGGGAGGTGCATGGGGTGGGGGGGGATGGGTATGTGTGGGGGTGCCAGAGTCAGGGCTGGGGTCGTGGGGGTGTGTGAAGTAGTCAAGCAGATGGCTGGGTGTGTATGAGGGGGATACAGGGCTCAGGGCATGGGTCTGGGGTGTGTGCGGGGCTGCAGGGCTCAGGGCAGAGGGCTGGGGTTTGTGTGTGGGGGGGTCAGGGCAGGGGGCTGGAGGGGATATGCCCCTATTCCACGCCCCCCTTCCCCAAGGCCCTGCCCCCGCTTCTTCATGCTGACTCTGCTCCTTCCCGACTTCCTCCTTCGCAAGGGCCATCAGCTGATCGGTCGACAGGGAGGGAGGGACGGAGAGGCAGAGGAGGGGCAGGAACCCAGCACACTGCCGGAAGAGGCAGGGGAGCCAGCAGGACCAAGCTTCTGCCCCTTGCCCCCCCAGGGGGGTGGGGGGCTGGACCGGGCTGGGCAGGATTTTTAATGGCATGCTGCCGCCTGCCGGGACTCCAGCAGGCAGCAGCGTGCCATTAAAAATCGGCTCGCGTGCTGTCTTTGGCATGCATGCCATAGGTTGCCGACCCCTGCTCTAAAGTTTTGCATTGTTTTATTTTTGAGTGTAGTTATGTAACAAAAAAAATCTACAATTGTAAGTTGCACATTCACAATAAAGAGATTGCACTACAGTACTTGTATGAGGTGAATTGAAAAATACTGTTTCTTTTGTTTTTACAGTGCAAATATTTGTAATCAAAAATAAGAATATAAAGTGAGCAGTGTATGCTTTGTATTCTGTGTTGTAACTGAAATCAATATATTTGAAAATGTAGAAAAACGTCCAAAAATATTTTATAAATTTCAATTGGTATTCTATTGTTTAACAGTGCGATTAAAACTGCGATTAATCACGATAAATTTTTTTAATGGTGATTAATTTTTTGAAGAGTTCACTTAGGATTGTCCAAAGTAATGACCACCACAAAGCATGTCAGAATTTTTCTTCCTTAAATGTTGTTAATCTATAATGCTTGTTGGTCTAATTCTCATACATTCACATATGCACCAGGGACCTTTAACAAGGTATTGTATATGATAAAAAAATGCAAAGATGCTCACAGGGATTCAGATTTTTAACTGTACTTGAGCTGATTCGTTGACTAACATACACAGAGTAGTACTTACCTTCTACTCGAACTGAATGTTAAAAGTGGTGTGATGTGGCCTTCTACACCTGAATGGATGGAGGTAATATGAGTCACCTCCTTCAAACATGACAATAAGTCTTGAGTCGACTGGGGATCAGATTAATTAAAAAAAAAAGGTAAAGTTTTCATGCAGGTTAGTGTCTAATGGACAAACTGTAGAATCAAAGTTCAGAGCCAATGTAAAGTTTCAGTCCCTCCTAGAGACTCACATCTTTTGTGAGTCCCACAAATTCTGACCCATACAAACACTAACACACAATTTAGTCAAATACCTCCACTACCTCGAATTTAGAAGAGAGAGAAAATAATGTCCTACATTAACACCTCTTCTGTTTCTCATTTAATCTGGTTTTATTTGTCATATCTTTTAAGCCCCTATTAAAAAAAAATCCCTATTTTGGAGAACGCTTAAGCATATGATTAACCTGAAGTCAATAGCATTGAAGTACATGCTTAAAGTTAAGCATATCTTTAAGTGCTCTCCTGGGATGGAATTAAGCAGGTACTCAAGTGTTTTCCTGAATTGGGACTGTAGATTGTAAATTCTTTGGGGCAGGACTTTACGCTTTGTGCAACATCAATCACACCATCAATGCTTAACAGATAATAAAGTGCAGTTCCACTCTTAAAAGTACCTCTGTAAAAATGGCATTCTGGGGTTCCACATTCATGGTCACTCGACTTCCGGAGCAAATATGCTCTGTTTATAGATAAAAATTTGGATTTTGTTAAATTGCCAGCTTTGCAAGCTCAAGTTGAGATCTGAAAGTCAAGCTGAACTCTTCTAGTGGGCATATAATCACCAGTAACCTTGACCCATGCAATATGAAGAGTATTGTAGATGCATTTATGGTCATGCACTTCATTGTGCCCTGAGGTAAAGCTTCTGTAATTGGAAATTCATTAACAATTCAATTGCTGTTGATTCCAGAAAAGACTCTCTCTTGCTCTCGCTGAGCTGTACTGGCTACATGGGCCAATAGGAATAATAAGTACTAAACACTTATTTTTGTCAGCAAAATAGAGTAGAACATTTCATTCAGAATACACAAAGACTGAAGATCTGTGGAATAGGAAAGTTGCATTTTACCTAGGCAATTTTCCAATCTTAAACATACTTTGAAACACATACCATCTATATTCCTCAAGCTTGCTTCTGCCTTATATACCCACCCTCAGTGGAAATTAGAAAGCAAAATCCTGGTATTAACTATCCTGTTAAGACAAAAGGATTTCCTGAAGGTAATACTAACAAGTGTTTAACTGTGGCAGAAGTTGTAGTGCTTCACACTGGCTAGGACAGGGTTATAACCTTCAGCTTGCCAACACAGTGCAAGCCTACTTGTTTCACCCTATCACAGTTTAATGGGTGATTTGTTTAATTTAATAACGAATGAAAAATATACAGTAGTACTGTTATTTTTTAGATGAATCTAGCCCCAAGGAGCTAGTAATATTGTCTGTCAAAAACTACTCAGTCCCAGCAATATAAATAGGCTTAATAAATGGCAGGGGCATCAGATTTTGAATGATTGATCTTGGCTTCATGAATGAACAAAAGCTTGTGGATCATTAGTCCTTTCCTCTGAAATACCTATGGGAGGCAGGCTCTGGAGAGAGGAAGATGCTGTTGAATTTCCCTTGAGTCATTCCATGATTGTGGTGCTTGGATTTGGTCTGCAATGGAATAGAAGATATCGATCTGCCCAAATGTGCCATGGAAGCCCTGTCTCTCTATGTTGGCTCTTCAGTTCCCATGGCTTGCTGATAGTGCAGCTGTATTAGAGTGAGGCTGCAAGGGCTTAAACCAGGCTGTCATACTGGAGGGAACCCCCCTTAAGCGACATCTCAAAGGGTGAAAGAGGATTTTTTTCCCTCTGAGGTTTGATTGGGGTGTGTGTGTAGGAATGAGTGACCTTGTTGCCAACCTGGCCCCACTCATTGTCATACACAGCTGTGGAACTCCAACCATGTGGGAGGCTCTCTCAGGGTCTAGGAGAAGGGGACAATGATCATGTGGAGATGGATGACTCTCCCTCATCCAGAAAAGCCCTCATGCGATGGTGTGGATTTGTGCAGAAGGCCACCTGTGCACAGCAAATATAGGGAGGAATAACTATGTTTTTGATCTAAATTCCTGTGGAACTGGTGGTTTCTCACTAGAGGCAATGTGATCATAAGACAAAGATAATTTTTATCTTTATTAGATAACGCTAATAAAGTTTGCAAAAAACAATAAAAACACCTGATCTTGAATAGCCCTGCTCAACTCAATGGGGGAACTGGTTGTGAGAGTAAAGAGTTCTGCTTGGATTGGATATCCATTATACCTCAGACTTGATATAATGCTTGGTAAAAATAACTCGAGTGCTATAATTTGTGCATTCTGCTTGCTAATTATGTGCACAAAATATAACAATGAAAAAAACTGAATGTGTATTTTTCACTATTGGAGATGTTGCCTTCTAAGTACTGTAGTTACAGTTACACATAAAGCTGATGGCTTGCTTTAGCTGAATATCTTTGAATGGGAAGAACTAACATTAGACTTTTTAGCATTCAAAATCCATCATCTAGAGATATGGTTAACTTCTCCTAACTCTAAGGCTATGTATACACTACAGCTGGGATCGATGCTCTGAGATCGATCCACCAGCGGTTGATTTAACAGGTATAGTGAAGACCCGCCAAATCTACAGCAGATCGTTCGCCAGTTGACCCCTGACCTCTACCCATGATGAGAAGAGTAAGGTAAGTCCTGTTGACCCCCCCGTGGTGTAGACCCTGTGGTAACTTGACTTAAAGTATGTTGACTCCAGCTACGTTATTCACGTAGCTGGAGTTGCGTAGCGTAGGTCAACTTACCACGGTAGTGTAGACGTAGCTTGAGTCATTACCTTTTCAAGGATTTAGAGGATTAGAGAAAGTTTCCTCCTCCCTCCCCCCCCATGAGTCATGTCTAACAATTGATTTAAATTAGAATAGTACTCATTTTTGTTCCCCGTTTACATGGCACTGTTGAATCTATATACCATGTCTATCTTAACATGGTCCTGTTCTTACAGTTTTCAGACTCTATGCTGTATATATGTTAGGTTATTTAAATGGTAAAAGAGAAAACATACTTTTAAAATTATCTTTATCAAATTAAATAAAATTGGTAAATAATTCTAACTCAAGAAAATCCATATGCTCAGTGTTAAAAAATATTTTTTACAGGAAAAATATTAATATGATGAATTGGAAAAGAGGTTAGTTTCTGAATAAATTTGGAGCCCAGTTCTGCAAACCCTTACTCAAATGAGTAATCTTTTTTTATTTTGTGTTGTCATTAGTAAAGGCTCTTGCATGGTCAGGTAATGATAGCCTGCACCTAGTAATTTTCTCACTTGCAGTAAATGACAGCAACAGTTCAGAGAGAACCTTCCCTAAGAACAGATTATTCTATAATTGTCCATCATAGGCTTTCTTGCCTCTTTGTCTGAAGCATTTGGCCAATATTAGATGGACCACTGGTCTGATCCTTTATGGCAGTTCTTATGTAGTTAGAGCAATGTAATCCTCAGAGTATAAACAAGAAAAAATTAATAGAATTATGCTAGTGAGAACTTCTCAGTACATGCTCCTACTCATGGCAAGAGGCAATGCCTATGTACTTGTTCTTTCCTGTACTTTTATACAAACAATGTAAACTGTAGGAAGTATGCTTTGATAAACAATGCCAACCACACAATTTTAGTGAACTGTCCTTTTGAAGTTAGCAGGGTTGACATATGGTTGGGAGGGTGCATCCTGCCTGCTGGAATGCATAATGTGATATACCAATATAAGCAGTTATGACAAGTTATTCTAACACCATGTCAGACCTAGGGAATCCAAATGAGATCTTATTTAAGAAAGCTGAAAATATTATGAGGTGGAAGAAAGTACAAAATAATCAGATATATAAGTAACAGTAATTAAATAGTGGTACATGCAAGATGGGACAAGGGGTTTAAGTTTCCCCCTGAAAATTGTGAGAAAGAAGTGTATCATAGTGAATCTATTCAATATAATTTATATCCATCATGAACTGTGAGCTGCCTGACTCCAATGGCTACATTGTTTATAAGGGATAAGATGGAAAACAAATGAAACTGAGTTAGGATTTTTTTCAATTAGTTTCAGTTTAATAAGTAAAGCAGTACAGTTATGTTTTATACACACAAGGAAATGCTGATCTTTGGCTGTTATAGAACCTGTGCTAACTGCATCAGCTGTGAAGATTCTTGGACTTAGGCTGGCTGTTCAGTAATAGAGCTAGACCTTGAACTCACCTTGATATTGGTAAGCTTTCACAATCCTACTGGTGGCACTGTGCTGAATCTCTGTATACTTTATATGGATATTAAGACTTTAAGAGCTCTGTCCTTGTTCCTGAAGAGAACTTCAGAACACTTTTTTTTTTTTTTGGACAGCCAGAGTTTGGAGTTAGTGCAGCCAGGCTGAAGCTCAGGGTATGTCTACCCTGCAGTTGGGAGTGTGCTCCATGAGATTGATGGATGACTTCTGGCAAGCTTTTAGCTCGCATTAAGCAACTTTTTATATTCGTTCACCTTAAGAATAAATGTACTTGCTTATGAAGAGCTGTGTGATGAGTTGTGACTGGTGTCAATTAGTTATTTATAGCCTTCAAAGAGGAAATCAAAGTGAAGACACTACCCTGTTTAGGCAGTCTGGCTTGCTAGGGATATCACAATGCAGTTTGGAAAGACCCCGGCCATGAGGGAGAGAGAGACAGTCTCTATCTGAGATAGGTGATGGCTGAGGAGCCTGGAGTCTACTGTGATTCCCTTGAGGGACTATGGAGGGGGGAAACAGGTGCAGTTTCCCTGAACTGTAATACCCCCTTCATAGCATCCATATTATTTCACAACATGGCTTCTTAGAAAACCCAGATTTGATCATTGTTTAAGGTTATTCTGATTTAATGTAAAACAGCCAAAGATCCTAACAATATTGAAATTTCATGAAGGCAACTTTAGTTGACACAGACTTCAAGGGCACAGAGAACACCTTGTCATTGAAAATTTACTCTAATTTAGTGTCACTACTTTCTTGCATTGATTGTTAAAGTGATTGCTGGCAACAGCTTTTAGCTGTTCACTTTTATTCATCACACAAGAATTGTTACTTTTATTTTAGATTCCTTGTCCAACATGTATAACTTGAGTCCTCATTTTCTGCAGCATAAATTCCAATGTTTGCTAAGGAAAATTAATAAAAATACATGTATCAATACACCCAGAGTAACTGCCATGTGGGCTATGGTGGCTTTTGGGCATCTCTAGATGTACCGTGGTATGTATGGGGGAATAATTAGTTTATATTTTAAATGAATATTAATAGTATTTGTATAAGTGGAAAAATCAGCATGTGCAAACAGGAAAAGTTCTCATTGTTTCACTTCTATAACAATAAGATACTTAGTATCCTACTCAGGGCTTAAATTCTTATCAAGTATTTCCTGGAATTCCCCTGCCCCCTCTCCCCCCAACATGGTATAAAGCTCCAGAGGGTTTGAAAATATTTACCAGAGCTCTAATCCAGACAGCTCCGGCTGAATTTATGCCCTGAATCCCACCAAAGGACACAGGGTTCAATCATAGGAGTTCTGCTGTTGACTTTTATGGGAGCAGGATCGGCCCTCTGTGAATCAGCAGGACCCAGTTACTCAACTATAGTGACCACAGAGGACAGTGAATGTAAAATCAGTGATTCACTTCTGCAGAACCTTCTTCAGTGTCAGCTTGAATTTGATATTAAGGGTAGTATGTTCCTATCTTGCTAAGATCAACACTAGAGGAGCTGACAGCCACACTAATGTGTGAAATGAAGTGGTGTCAAAAATGGTACTGCATCATGTCATCATATATGAGTGCAAGCCAGAGTGGTATAAATATAGTGGGCATAGCTAAAAAGCCCAGGCCACAAAGGCCATATCATGGTTTTGTTGTCTGAATGAAGCATGGAGCCCTGACTGTAGGGTTACTTAGATGCAGGAGGTCAGGAATCAGAATGTGAGTATGTTTATGGAGTAGTGGCCCTTGCAGTTCTTGATAGCACACATCTTGGTCAGTGTTTCCATTTAGTCACCAAACCTATTGTTAATGAAAGGCTCTGAGCTGTGTAACCTTTGTGCGAGTTACTGCTGCCAAACTCAGCGTGAAGGATCACAAATCTGCTAGCCTCTCAGTGCAATCATTCTGGCCACAGATTCTGCAAGGATTTGTAAATAAAAGTAGAGTAAAACAACCAACAGCATTCATCCTTTATTTGCTATTGTCTTGCCTTAAACAAGTAGCTTACTTCTTGGGTCCAAACAGGGATTCCTTACAGTACTGTATATATGCAGTGTATATAGTATTGATGAGGCTTCTCTGGTTTTTCCAAGTTACAGGTGATCCAAATGAGTTTCTAAAGTATCATGAAACCCACTCAATTTGTTTACATTCTGATGCTTCCACAGGGGTGCCTCCTTCCCTTAGTATTATGTTTCACATTTCCAGAGTCTAGAAATAAGATGTCTGGTTATAGAGTAGAAAGATCACGTTGAATAGCAAAATTAGATTTTTTTTCCAGTGAAAATGTTCATTCTGCCCTTTTCTTCTGCCAAATAAACACAAAACTCATGTAAATGACCCAAATCCTAAAGCTAGATTGAGTGTAAGCTGTTTTAGTTGTACAGTTATTCATTTTCTCCTTGGCACTGGTACATCAAACCTCATGACACACAGGCTGATAAGGTATGTATACTTTTTCTTTGTTATAAGTGGAACACAATCTTCTAATGCTATTAGCTCCTTTGAAAAGCCAAAGCATTCCCTGTGAATCTGGTATTTGTGAAACATGCTGGAGAATTAGTTAGCAGAACAGGAGTAGCCCAGGGATTGGATGAGATTCTCCACACTATGCCAAACCTGGCTTGGAGATACCATCTCCACAGGTGTGAGGAGGTATTTGTTTCCTTAGTGGCTGAACCAAAAAAATTCGCTTCATTTCAAGCAAATTGATTTTTTCTAAGTTTTTTTTTTCTTGCTGAAATAGAAAATGAAAATTTCATTCAGGGTGAAATAAAACATTTCAAGTGTTGATTTGAATCAACATTTTGTTTAGGAAATGTTAATTTGAAATGAAATTCAATGGTTCATTTACATTTTTCTAAACTGTTTCAATATTTCCAACATTTCTGTGTTCATTTTGTTTTTGGCCAAAATAATTGTTGAATTTGACTTGAATTTGCAAATAGGTTTGGTGCCCTGAAAAGTTTACCCCAGTTCTAGCCTGTAGGTCTATTAAATCCTTGCTCTCTCTGCTGAGATGAACATTTAGCACCCCTCATGGTGGTAATTATTATAATGTCAATAACAGCAGCATGATTTTCCAATCCCAGTTGCACCAATAAATATCTGGGGTTTCCTCCAATAACATTTTGTTACTCCTGTTTCACACTGATTTAAATGTGATCAGAATCTCCTATTCACTGGAGCTGGACTGATTCCACCAGTTAATTTTGCTTGTCAGCAAATAGTTGACCTAGGCAGATTATTTTCTTGAATTGGCAGTTTAGAGATGAAAGGTGCTTCTGTACACATTATGATATCCAGAATCTGCCAGTTTCCCACTTTTCATAGTTCTATTATGCAGTAGGAAAATCCATCCAAAGCATTTAAATTCAGCTTAACAATCTCTTTAATATTTTTATAAAAAGTTACATTATAGGAAAATAGAGTACAAATTATTACCATCTTGGAGGTGACATTGCAGACTTGACACCAGAACTGGAGTGCTTCTGTTCAAGAGGTTTCTATCTTTAAATCCTCCCCTGTGCTTGATGAGCAGACCATTTCTGTCATCAGTCACAAATTGTACACCTGTCAGATGCAACAAAGGCGAAGGAATATATGCCGTGTCCACTGGCTGATTTCACATTGTGTGGAACTGTGTGTTTTTTTTCACACCATTTTTACATGTATTTGTGCAGTTGTTTGGAGGAAGCAACATGCCAGTTTCAAAGTACATAGTGGTGTTCTATCTATTGTCAAATTCTTTTTTTTCTGGTCATTATTAACCAATGCAAATCGGGAGCAAAATTGTTGAAGTTACTGGAGCTATATCGGTACAAACTGGTCTGAGAAGACAATCAACCTCTGTTACTACATTGACATCCAGCAGAGTTACTACAGATTTACAGCAACATCCGTTAGAGCAGACTTTGGCTCCCAGCAAATTATAATGCTGACTAGAGAACAACAGTACCACCTTTGGTGGAAGTTATTGAACATTAGGGCCAGTGAACAAAAGTCTGGAGGGCTGTGTGTGGAATTTCCCAGCTCTCCTTCAAGTAAATGTTTGATTTTCTTGCTATACGCTCTCCCCGCCCATCCTGTGTAGAAAATGCATTAACTCTCATGAAAATAAGAAAAATCAATATATTTCCATATTATTTTTTGTTTGCAGGGGGAGGAGGGCAGTCTGTTTTTTAAAGATCACTGTTATTGTAATTTCAACAAGTAATTACTATTCAGCAGATACATAATTTTACCACATCTCGAGGAAATTTTGTGATCTTTAGTTTAAAAAAAATAAGGCTTCAAATCACTGGTTAGATCAACATCCAGATTAACCCACCAAATCCCTACATAATAAGGACATATTTCTATAGTGGTTTCTGAGTGATAGGATATTGAGCCCCAGACATTCTTTTGTTTTCTGAAGAGAAGTGTGTGTACTGATTTGATGTACTATTTTATTTTCATTGGACTTTGATTTGTGACATTGGTGTCAAAACTTTCCAGGAGCATAAGAAATCCTTGTAAAGCAAACTCCGTTCTGTTTGTAAACAGGTGAAACTCCCTTGAAGTCAATGGTGGTTACACCTGGTCTGAACTGAGCCATTGTACAGAAAGTACTTTTGGGATGGAGAGGAAAGTATAGTAAAAAATAAACCCTTGGAAGGGAGAGGGGGAATGGACAGAGGGGAAGAGTGAACTGGCAAAGGCTCATGTGAACACCTTTTAATGTTTAATTCTTAAGTTTCCCACTCCACGTTCTATAACTCTGATGGCCTGGGATGAAGCAGGATCTTTTTAGATTTTAAAGAGCTATTTGAATTTAGTGTTTCTTCCTTGAAATTCCAGCTGAAGCCTTGCCCATTGGCCCTTTGAATAGGGTATAAAATGGAGTTCTTTCAGCTTATTAGAAGCCCTAGCACTACTCTCCATCACAAGAGCAAAACCACATTAAATATTCTACAGCAGTGGCAGCTGACCTTCTTTCAACACCATCCTTCTTGTAAGATGGAAGACAGAGCCCGAATGCTGTTTCTGGCTGACAGAACATGTTTTATTTGCTGAAGGTAGCAGGAATATCTGTGTCACCTCTGGCCAGATTACCTCTATTCATCCTCCCTCCCTCGACCCGCCCCATTTCCCCCCCTGTTTGTTAGGGTGGTGTTGCTTCCTATTTTATTGCCTTTGTTGTTTGATAAATTTACAAATTATCACATTTAATTGTCTCAGAGCCCAGCAGTCCTTTAGAAGGTAGCGAGCAGGTGTTCTATATTTTTATATCCTTTACTTTCAATATAAATATCATACTTATTACTGGTTCTGAGAAAAGACAGGCACATGGGGTTCTTTGGATGCTGGATACATGACTCTTTTGACCCCGGCAGTGAATGCAAACAGAAATATTACATTTAGAAAGGCATTAACTGCTGAAGTAGCAGTATGAGGCACAATTCAGGGTCACAGTAAAACTGCAGAAAAGGCTCCCACAGTAGGGCTCTCCTTTAGTGTAAAGTATCTGAAAAATGAACTAACTCCAAATACTTATACAAGTAACATCAACCAGGTGGAGAGAATTTCCATTCACTGTGACTGCTATTACCTTTTTCAGTCTCATGGATTTCTGAACTGCAAAAAAAATTAACTGAGCGGAAGAAAATAGTTTTACTGCATGGGAACAGAAGCCACAAACATAGTTTAGTTTTGCATTCACATATCACACATGTTGTTTCTCTGAGTCTTAGTGCCTCCTCACTTAGTTACATTTTTTGATCTCGAGATTATAGAATTTATTAAACTATATTGTAACTAGGCTACAGAGCATAGCACTAAAGACAATGGTTGCACCTAGTCCTTCAGAGAGGGGGAGAGAGAGAATGTACAATTGTACACACAAGTGCAGTTTGTGCATTCTCTCTCCCTCTCTGATGCACCAAGTGCAATCATTATATTTGTGCTTCCCTTGTATTAGCCTCCAAGGAGGGAATGGGGCAATGGCCCCATTTCCCTCTTCAGTGACAAGTGGAACTAGGCCTGCATGGGTAAGTGTAGAGCTAGCAAAGTCAAAATGGGAAGGAATAGGGCCCCCCAAAGCCCCTCACCTTTCTCAGTTACTGTGGACAACACTACCATCCTTCTTGTTACTCAGGCCAGTAAACTATATGTCATCTTCAACTTGGCCCTCTTTTTAGATTCTCACATCCAGAATGTGTCTAAGACATGACGACTCCTCTCCATCCACACAGCTAAAACTCTCATCCAGGTTCTTTTCCTCTCAGATCTTGATTACTGCAATATCATCTTCTCTGACAAATGTGCTCTTGCCCCACTTACATGTGTTCCAAACACTGCTGCAAAGATCTTTTCCCTGGCTTGTCAATTTGACCACTCACCACTCTCTTTGCATCTCTCCACTGGCTCTGCTTTCAGCATCACATCATACACAACTACTCGCCTTCACTTTCAAGGCCCTTCATGGAGTACCGCCATCCTGACTATCATCTGTAATGCCCCACACGTCTAGAGCTGAGGCCAGTAGAGCTACCAGGCAGGTGACATCTCCAGACTGCCACCCAGCAGCAGCTGTAACCAGCCTCCGCTCCACTTCCCATGACCCGCTGTGGACACACACATGGGAAGTTCCACCTCAAAGATTTTACAGTTAGCAGCCCTAGGGCTCCTGATTGGCTCCCTGCCCTATATAAGCCCAAGGGGCATTCCAGGAAGTGTCCAGGCAACAAGCATGGATCTCCTGTAGCTGCCATGACCATTCCTGTTCCATGCTCTTGAACTTCTGGGTTGACATCAGCTTGATTTAGACTTTATCTCCTGACTCGGACCCTTGGTATTGACCTTGGCCTGGAGCTGTCTATGAACTCCTTGGCAACTCCTAGCCAGGGCTGGCCTTAGGGAAAATGGCACCCTGGGTGAACTTGTATTTTGGTGACCCTGGTCCCCGTGGGTTCCCCAGGCTCCCCCCATCAGCTCTAGGCCCTGTTGCCTCCCCCAGTGCTTAATTTGTATTGAAAGAGGTGCTGGAGTCCAGCACAAATTAAGCACTAGCTGGGGGGCTAGAGAGTGGCAGCTCCTGGCCGGGCGTCCAGCACTGAAGGCAGCACTACCACCAACAGCAGCAGTGCAGAAGCAAAGGTGGCACGATATATGGGGTATTGCCATCCTTACTTCTGCGCTGCTGCTGCAGCTTGGGGTGCCTGGAGTTCGGCCTGCAGCTCAAGGTAGGCTGCATGCTGTTGCATGGGAGCTGCATCTTGCAGAGACTGGGTACACAGATGGGGGGAGGGGTACAACCCAACACCCCCCCTCACCCCTGCACTGGCTTTGCACAGCAGAGAGGAGGCAGGCTCCCGGTCCCAAGAAGCTTGGCCAGGGGTGGCTTGATAGTGGGGGCAGGCAGTGGGGAGGGGAGGGGCATTCCTGCTCCAGAGGAGTTACCTGGCTGGTTCAGCTGTATCCTTGCAGCTCAGGTCCATCCACCCTCTCCAGACGCTGCTGCTCGCCTGCCTTGCTGCCTCCATATGCCTGGCTGGCTCTTAGCAGGTCAGTAGGGAGATACCTCGCAGCATGTACCTCTGCGTTGTGCCTGGCGCCAGGGGCAGTGGCCACCCTTGCCCATCCCTAAGGCCAGCTCTGCTCTTTGCCTCAGATTTGCCCCTGATTTGCGCCTTGGCCCTGACTGCCCTTGTTGGGATCCTGACATCATGTCTCATGCTATAGAGATTTTTGACTCCCACTTCTGCTCTGCTAGGTAGCCTTTGTTGCCCACTTGTTACATTTTCAAACAAGCACCTTTATGTCCACTCCCATTCTGCTCTTCCTCCAATGGAGGAGTTCCCCATAAACCTCCATAAAGCTACATCGTTATCTTCCTTCAAATCCCTCCTTAAAACCTTCCTTTGCTGTGACGCTTACAAGAAGCTAGACAATGGATAGGCCATTGATGTGCTGAGTCCCCTGCCCATTGTGTAGACTAACATTGCCTTCTGGTCTCCCATCCACAGGCACTGACTTTCATTTTTCCAGGTGGGTGTTCCGCCCCCGCTAAACCCCCATTCGGCCCCTTTCCCATGCCCCACTCTCGCTCCGCCTCTTCCTGCTTCACCCCCCCTCCCAGTGCCTCCCACCCACCGCCGAACAGTTCATCGGCAGATAGCTGGTGGGTGCTGAGCACCTACTATTTTTTTTCCGTGGGTGCTCCAGCCCCGGAGCACCCACAGAGTCAGCGCCTATGTCCCCCTCTGTCTGAATCTGTATCTACCTTTTTTTCCCCCCGTATAAACTGAGATCATAAGCTCTTTGGAGCAGGGACCAACTTTTTGTTCTGTGTTAGTACAGTGTCAAGTGTAATGGCATCCTGGTCCGTAATTGGGGTTTCTATGCACTACTGCAATACAAATAATAATAATGCCGTCTGTCTATGAAGATGTGGTGTTAACTGTATACACAAGCCCCTCTGGTACAAATTGTTTATGCAGACAGCATATACAATTTTTGAAATGTAATTATATAACTCAGGTATTTTTCATAGAAAATAATTTCCCGTTTTTTTCCTCTTTAATGTTTGTGGACTTATTGCATATGCGTAAAAACTTTGCCCTAATAGCCTTCTGGATATATGCCATAGAGCCTGACAAATCAAGCACTTCTAAAAGAAAGAGAGGTGTATTGTTCCTTGTTCAGAGCTTATTCAACAAGCAGGCTGTGCCTTTTCTGTGGGACCCTGCAGAAATGGTGGCATGTCAGGAAGAGTAATGTCATTTAATTTATGAACCATTAATATTTATTGTACAGCTGATCACTGGCATTTTGAACATGGCAGCTGTAAAGAAGGTAATAAGAATGGGGGAAGGCCATATATTTACTGGAACTGCAAAATAATGTATAGCGAATAATTTATTTGATGAATTTATCCCCTTATTCTGTCAGCAAATTTTCTGGCAGCAGCTGATGATTTCCCTGAATGTATTTGCTATTCAAAATGATTTGCTGAATAATTACTACAAATAATTAATCACTTCATTATTTATAGTGCAGTGGTACTCAGACACCCACATCCGGATTGGGGCCTCATTATAGTAGACTCTATACAAATACATATGAAGACCCATATGTATGAAGTTCCTGCCCCAAACAGCTTACAGTCTAAGGGCATGTGTACACTAGAAGGTTTTACCAGTAGAACTTTTTGCCAGCTGCTGACATTGCTGTATCAGTAGAGCATGTTCACAGTTGGCTGCTTTGCATATGTGATGTGTCCTTGTCATGAGAGGCTGTGCTGGCAAAAGCCATGGTGTAGGCATTCCAATGTCCCCCACGCTACCATCCAGCACACTGCCTTCTGGGATGTTTTTGCAGTGCATTGTGGGTTACTTGGACTTTGCTCAGAAAATTATGGGAGCTTGGGGTCAAGTTCCCCCAATTCCCTTTTTTCCATTCAATAAAGTTTCTTTCATGTGATTTTATTTTTAAAAGTTGTACAACTTCTTGTGATGCTTTTCAGTCTCTCCTCCATCTCACTGTCAGAGTTATGGATCCTGCACAGGCCAGAAGAGTTCTTGTGTCTGTTTTAGTGACAGGGTTGATGGGTGTGGATGCCTGCAAATGTTCTGACAGAAGGCAATTTTATGCCGGCAAAACTTTGTAGTGCAGACCAGGCCCGGATGCTGCAAAGATTTGTGCCCGTGCTTAACTTTACATATTGTAAGTAGTCCCATTGAAGACTGTTGGTGAAATTCTGGCCTCATTGAAATAAATGGGAGTTTGTCATTGTGACTGCAGTTTGGGGGAGCAATCCAGACCAGTGAAGTGTTGTCACCACTTGGCCTGCAACATTGGGTGCTGTGCGCTGCTTTGCTGCTGCACCTCCCAGCTGGGGATGCTCACGACCAGCCTACAAGCACTAGACAGCCCCAGTTGTGTGCAAGCACAGAACGTTTGTGTGCTAGACAGCCCTAGTTCAGCAGCTCTGTCCCCAGCAGTATGTCTACAGCCCCTCTCTGGTTTCCAGCAGCCTTGGTTGCAACCAGTAAGGTGACCCCAACATACCCCAAGTCCCAAATTTCCCCAAAACCATATGCGCTGCAATGACCAGCCCTCTCCTGGACAATTCAGAGAAATACTATGGTTCACTTGTTTCTCTAAAGAGACACATCACAGTTTATTAACTGGGATATATATATCTTTCCATTTAAACACAACACTGAGTTGGTTTGTAGTAAGAATAAAACAAATTTATTAACAGTAGAACATAGATTAAGTGATACCAAGTAAAAGGAATAAAGTTAGACGCAAATAAAAGTGAAAACATGCATTACTGGGTATGTCTACACTGAGCGTGAACATCTACACTGCAATTAAACTGGCTTTAGCTTTAGTCTTAGCCCTGTGAGCCGAAGTCAGCTGACATGGGACAGCTCTGGGTTTTTAACCGGAATGTATACATACCTTAAAAGTCTAAAACTTAACCTAGTAAGGTACAGGCTTTGTTCAAGATCTTTTCTCACCTCTATTCAGTTTCCCCAACCCCCACTTGGTTGAAGGAACCATCTTTCACAGCTTGCAAGAGCTCTGTTTCCTTGTGTCTGTCTTGTGATGGATGCCAAAGATGGCTTCTCTATTTGCTTACATCTTCCAAAGCTCAATGACTTTTCTTCAAGGGGAAGGATAACCTCATGCTGTTTTTCCCCTCCTGTGAGCTTCCCATCCCCCTGTTGATTTCTGTAAATGAGGCTTCCATTATTTCCGGTCACACCTTGCTTAATTTCACTGGAGAGAGGTAGATAGCTGCCTTCACTCCTATCTGGAGGAAAGCCTGTTTCTCCCTCTGTTTGGTCAGAGACTGGAAAGCCTAATATCAATGAATATCCATAATTCCTTATGTAGTGTTAATATGTACCATTCACAATAATATTATTCACCAGTGTGCCACAAGCTTTCATAAAAGACCTCACCCTATGATTTTATAATACAGTAATATTGTCTACAGTTAGTTGCTCTGTCTGGGCATTGTTTCTTCAGTGGAGTCCACACAGGATCCTCTCTGTCAGATGCTTCAAACCTCCAAGAGAGTCCCTGATTTCTGAAAACATTTCCCAATGATCAGAAGTAGAATCCACAGAATCTCAATGGAGCTTCACCGACTTTGCACCCCAATGGGAGCACTTGCTGGAATATTGACATGGGTAAGTGCTCTCCTGTTGGGACATAGGTTAAGTGAAAAAATACATAATATTCTCTGCACAGCATACAACAGAGACTCTCATTCATATGTTTCCTCTTTCTCTAATGTTTTTTCTCTCACTGTTCCCTTTTCCATCAACTGTATGTTTAATTTCAGTGACCATTGTGAATTGCAGGTAGTCTTATCCAAAGACAAGTTGAAGAACTGCATTTGAACTCCAGCGTTGAATGATTAGCAACCACCACTGGGAAAATTCCCACCAAGCATATCTAAGCCACTGCATTCTCTGATCTTTCTGCTTGGTTTGGATCTGGTTTCTAGAGAGAACAAGCACATTGCCGGGTTTCAATGCAGAACTCCAATATGTTTTCTGCTTTTTTGCACAGACTAATGCTCTTTTTCTCTAGAGGAAGATTTCCCAGGCAGAGGCGGGCTGGCTGCCACCAGAAAGGGGGTTCCAAAGAGGATGGATCTAGACTGTTCTCAATGGTACCAGATGACAGAACAAGGAGTAATGGTCTCAAGTTGCAGTGGGGGAGGTTTAGGTTGGATATTAGGAAAACCTTTTTCACTAGGAGGGTGGTGAAGCACTGGAATGGGTTACCTAGGGAGGTGGTGGAATCTCCTTCCTTAGAGGTTTTTAAGGTCAGGTTTGACAAAGCCCTGGCTGGGATGATTTAGTTGGGAATTGGTCCTGCTTTGAGCAGGGGGTTGGACTAGATGACCTCCTGAGGTCCCTTCCAACTCTGATATTCTATGATTCTATGATTCCATTGTTTATCATTGAGTCCAAACCTGTGGATTTATCTCATGCAAAACTCTTTCTCACTGGAGGCAATGGGAGTTTTGCCAGAGTAAAAACAGCAGGGTCAGGACTTCTGTCCTTTTTTCTTGTTCTTTCTTTAACATAGAAGAACACGAATTAAACAGATAGAGAATAAACTGCTCATAGCCAACAATGTATGCAGTGTAGTTATAGCCGTGTCAGATATTAGAGAGACAAAGTGGGTGAGGTAATATAGTTTATTGGACCAACTTCTGTTGGTGTGAGAGACAAACTTCTCATCCACCTAATAGCCAGCAACGTTAAATATTCAGCATATTGGACAAACCAGAAAATTCCCTCATATGGATTTTAAGAGTGTATTGAAATTACTGCTATTATACTTTCCCTCTGGGTCCTATTTATAACACAAATCGGTTAAAAAAAATAAAAGAATAAAAGAAATACCTTTTTCTTTTTTTTTAACTAGAGGAAGAATATCACTTTTTTTATATTATGGAAGCATTGGTAGTGACACCGTAGTTAAAGTAGCATTGGAAAAGCACTAAATGTATTTATTGGCAACTGGCATATTAACTTTTTAATGAGCCGATTTTTCTTATGTGGAGAAGCAAAGAGAGATGTTTCATTTTATTTGTCTTCAAACGGTGTATTAAGCATAGGCCAATGCTATGACTTTGAGTTATGAGAAAAGATGAACATTAATAAACAGGAACATCAAGGAACCCACAGTACAAGGGATTTTGTTATTCCTTCAACATTTGTCACCAGATGCTAGCCCTCAAATAAATCTTGCTTTGAGAAATGGTTTTTAAGACTTACTTACATGTGACAGCTGTAAAAGTCCCTTGTGAACTATGAAAAGGCAATCTCAATCCAGCTGCTAGTGGTTAGGGCTACACAAAATGAAAAGCATTGTAAATGACATTTTTTTCCCTAATAGATTTGACAAGCAGCAGGGCTGAACCTGTGAATGATGGGAGGTTTTTTGTTATGTTTTTTTTTAAGGGCCTTGCAAATAGCAATAACTTCTTTCACTTGCAGAGATATACACAAGTGAAAATAAACAGTGATATCATGCCATAATGTAAGTAGATGAGTAATCATGTATATTTGCAGAGAGTAGCAAATTCCGCTTAGTTTATCATTGGACTCAGAAGAAGAAAACAAAGAATGAGAAGGCACAACAAGCCGCAGAATAAATCTACATCTAGCATATATGACCGTGATACTGACTTGTTGAGTGACCTTGGGTGGGTAAAATGGGAATAGCAGTATTTAACAACTTTTGTAAAATGCTTTTAGATCATTGGGTGCAAGGAGCTATTTAAATGAAAAGTATTATAAAAGAACTACAGACTCTGGACATACATTTTAGAACCTTGCTAATTTTAATTTTGCAACTAGGAAGATCTCATTACCTCATCAAAAATGGTTTCATTACACTTCTCTGCAAAGAGCTAATCTAAGTTTAGTGATTATTACTGAGTTTTAGCGGCACTACTGCAGTAAGCATTACTTAACTACTTATTACATTTACACAGAGAGTTTAGTTTTAATTATTTAGAATCATATTTCACAACACTATTAAATGCTGTTGTGTGGTTTATTTTGTAAAAGTAAGTACATATTAGCTAATAGCCACCAAAAGGGTCAGCTTCTTCCGGAAAATGCTAACCCACAATGTTTAAATGGCTCTGAGAGCTCTTGAAAACAGGAGTCTCTTGACCTCAGCTAAAATTTGTCCTGGGGTGTGATATTAATGAAAACTATAGTGGGGATGTAGCACAGCTAAGGGTCAGGACCAAGACACGTTGTGTTTGGAAGAAGAATGGTGAGGTCAGGAGTGCATCTGTGTGGGAGAGGGAGGGAACAGAGAGTGTTAAATCTCAACCTGCGGAGTCTGAAATACATAAGCTTGGTCCAGTTTTACAACTCTGATGTATAGATTACAGTGGTATTAAAATCAAGGGAAATTCTGAGTGCTATAGGACAACTAGTATTTAAAGGATCATTGGGAATTTTTTAAAGGAATTCCATACATCATTAGAATTTCCTTTGTTCATTGTTTATTTGAAACTCACTCATTTTAGTCTTCAGAAATCTCCAGTATTTTTTTTTAAATTAACTTAATGTTCTGCTTTGTGTATCTTCCAAACTCAAAAACAATTGTGCAATGTTGTCTTTGTGAAAAATAACCCTCTCCTTCTACTGGAAGTTGCTAAGTGTGCTGGATTAGTTATTTCAGGGTTGGTTCTTCTGCAAACATATCCACTGTTCCATACCAGTAACTCACTGTAACAGTGTATAAAGGTCCTGTTCTCCATGCCACACTCACGCAAAACTTCTGCTCATTTAGAATGAGTTTGTTGCTGACACTTGTGAAGATCCATGAGGCTGTTATCCACTACATAAGTCTCCAATAGCGCCCATCACCTCAAAAGATGCAGGGTGAAGTGTAGGGTTGCCAGGTGTTTGGTTTTCAACCGGAACACCCTCTTGAAAAAGCACTGCTGACCCGGCCATTAAAAATCCAGTTGGTGCGGGGCTGCCAGGCTCCTTACTCGGCTCTGCGTGGCTCCCAGAAGTGGCCAGCATGTTCCTCTGGCTTGGAGGTGGCCATGGGGGCTCTGTGCACTGCCCCTGTCCTGTGTGCTGGCACTGCAGCTCCCATTGGCCAGGAACAGTGGGGTTGGTGCCTGCAGACGGGAGCAATGCACAGAGCCCCCTGGTCTCTTAGGAGCCAGAAGGACATGACACCACTTCCTGGGAGTCGCCTGAGGTAAGCACTACCTGGAGCTTGCACCCTGCACCTCCTCCCACACCCCAATCCTCTGCCCCAGCCCTGAGCCCCCTGCTGCACTCACATCCCCAGCCAGAGCCCTCACCCGCTGCACCCTATCCCCCTGCCTCAGTCCAGAGCCCCTTCCTGCACCCTAAGTTCCTCATCCCTGGCCCCACTCCAGAGCCTGTACTCCCAGCCAGAACCTGCACCCCAACTCCCTGCCCCATCCCAGAACCCCCTCCCACCAGGGCTGGTGCAAGGATGTTTTGCGCCCTAGGCGAAACTTTCACCTTGCACCCTCCCCCCTCCCCGAGCCCTGCAGCAGCTCCCCACCCCCCCTCCGCCCTGAGGCGCCGCCCCCCCGCGGCAGCTCCCCATCCCCCACAGCCCGGGGAGCCGTGTGGCAGCTCCCCACCCCAGCTCACCTCTGCTCCACCCCTTTCCCAAGCCCTGCAGCAGCTCTCCACCCGCCCCTCCGCCCTGAGGTGCCTCCCCCGCGGCAGCTCCCCACCCCCCCTCCGTCCTGAGGCGCCCCCCCGCGGCAGCTCCCCACCCACCCACCCACCCCTGGCCCTGGGAGCCGTGAGACAGCTCCCCACCCCAGCTCACCTCTGCTCCGCCCCCTCCCCGAGTACGCCGTCCCTGCTCCACTTCTCCTGCCTCTCAGGCTTGCGGCGCCAATCAGCTGTAATTAAGACCGTGTAATTCTCCCTGCTTCTCTAGTTTCTAGAATAACTAAACAGTCTGTGCTACCTAGCATCACAATATAGGCTCTCTTCATGTTCTGGCTTGGACTAAGCAATTATGGATATTGCTGCTAACAATGTAGGAAAAATCTGTAGAAGGGAAAATTTGGGTGGAACTTGAGCTTGCTTTGCGTTAAAATGTCCTGAGTTGTTATCCCTTCAAGGTGGGGCACATGGTAGCATCTACAATAAAAGTAAGGCACTAACAGGCCATCCATTAGGCAGAAGCCAGGGGCCCTCTGGGAAATACATGGCCATTCCCACATGCTCAGCTTCCACTATGTGTGTCAGTCTCTGCCTCCACAGCTATGTTGCATGCTATGCAGCCACTGTCTAGTCCCCCACCTGATGTGAATTCCTGCCTCTTCTGTTGGTCTTTGTAACTATAGCAGAAAATCAATGTAGAAACTGTCTCGTTAACGTGTACTGCAATTTGCCATGTAAGTAATGATGGGTTCCCCAGGAAGCATGCTGCTTAGTGCAGCTGCTCCTTGACTCTTCCTTCCTCAGCAAGGCCATGCTTCTGCCTAACCACCTGGAGAGAGAAGCCATCATGGCTTTCTTGTGCTGCTGTGGGTGAGGTGGGATGGAATGTCCTGTCCCAGGCCATTTTGTAACAACCTTTTACCAACTCCTCTCACCCACACTACAACATGGAGGAAACACAGCAGCCTCTATAGCTTAGTGGAGGAGAGGAATTGACTTTCAACATATTTATAATAATTCTCCTGCAAAGTGATGAATTTTTGGGATGAAAGGTGTATACATGCCAAGTATTTATTATTCTTTCTATTATATCAAACAAGCATAAATTATGTTAAAGGGAATTATTAAGCTTGCAAAGTCAAGGTTCACATGTGCCAGTTAGTGTGTGACAAGCTAGTGTACTCTAGAACTTGCACCCCTCTGGTGCAGACTAATGCACCATATAGGCAAGCCCCAATTCTGTCTTTGATATAATAGTCCTATTTATCCTTTTGTAGAACATGGATTTTAGTAACAGGTCACCGCCCATGTAAAGTTGTATTAAGTCTTCCCTTGACTCCTATTCTTTTTTGACATGATAGTCTTGGTTTTTCCTTTTTGAATAGCTTTCTTTAGCAGACCACCTTCTATATTTGGACGCCTTAAGTCCCAAGTGAGTGAATAATTCCAAGTCAGTTTCTTTATTCCCATTGAAAGCTAATATAGCTCTCTGACAGGTTGTCTTATATTTCAGCTGGAATCTTGATAATTTGAAGTAGTCCAGTTGTCACCTTTTTATCTCTTCTTTAGAAATGTGAACTATTGTCTCAGCTAGGACCCTTGGAAACAAGATGATTTGGAGGATTTGAACATGATTTATTCCACATAAGAATTGTCTTTTTTTTTTTTTTGTTACAAAAATATCAGTTTAAGAGCACAGGAACTTTACCAAATATTGTTGAGCTCTCACAATGCAGATTGATTGTACTGCTTTCCTGAATGGCATGCTCAAAAGAAATGAGCAACCCACTGTCCCTTCCTAGCATAGAAATTAGAACTAAAAAGGGAGAGGAGAGGGAGAGAGGAGATTGCTTTAGAATTTTTAAAAGTTTCTTCTTTTCTGCCCCCCTCAACCAATAAAGAACCTGACTCGACAAACACTTTCAAAATTGTAATTAATTAAATATAAAGAGCTATACTGTTCAAGCATGCAGCTTAGAATTATGCTACTAGAATAGGTAATGAAATCTTGGAGGCCCATTGGGATCATTTCTCAGAACTATCTCTCTTTTTTTAACCTGTCAGGGTCAAGAAGACCAAGTGATGCAAAATGGGGGAGGTCATAAGCTATAAGAATAACAAAAGAACAGACAGAATCCCATAATGAACAGACTCCAATTACTTATATGCTGATAGTTTCACTGTTTTTGAAATCAGGGTTTTCCTTTTTAGTAGCATAAGATTTTTTTTTTTATTTTAGTGTGGATTAATTCAAACTCAACCTCACCACCTCTTTCAAATGCTTTCTGGAGGCAGATCAGTTTCTAACCTGGGCCGACATCCTTTCTTCTTCCATGAATAGTAAAAGTTTTGTTCTTCATCCAACACTCAAACGTTGTCAGATTTTTTTTAACACTAGATGTGCCCTCTTCTTGTAGGTTTCATGGCAGAATCAAAACGAAAAAAATGTTTTGAAAAGATTTTATTTTAGAACAGCTATCACTTTTGGAAGAGCCATCTATATAGTCATCCAAATGATGTACTCCATGTGATCCTCTGAATATCTCATTCAAAGCATGCTGTGAACACAGTTTTCTTGGGGGGCAACTTTTTCATCAAAAGCATAGGGTAAACAAAACCAAATATTTCTTCCATGATAAGGGCTCCTAGATGTACCACATGTCCTGCCATTAGAATTATGGTCTATTCTGCTCTTTCAGGAATAGAAAAAAATAAGCTCAGCCTTCTGTCAGTGATGATACATTCACAGGTCTGATTGTATAGCTCAATATGCAATACTGTTATGAAATGCTCTCCTATGAGTATCACTTGTCAAATCAAGTGTCAGGAGGTATTTGGCATCATATATACATCAATAAAATATTTGTTTACGTGGAATGCTGTATTAAATAGTGCCAGTAGTGCCTGTTATTTCTAAATGTTATGTTTGGGGTAATTTTTTAAAAACATTTTAAAAACTTCATCGAGTTTTAGCACCATGGTTTCCATTGTTTTTGACATGAGCTTCATATTCTCTTAGGTAAAATCCCAACAACAAATTTTAAGTTTAGGGGAAAGTTTCAAGTTGTACAGTTAATATGGTACCAAGTTCAACGGGTAGTGATCAATAGCTCCATACCTAGTTGGCAGCTGGTATCAAGCAGAGTGCCCCAAGGGTCGGTCCTGGGTCCGGTTTTGTTCGATATCTTCATTAATGATCTGGAGGATGGCGTGGATTGCACCCTCAGCAAGTTTGCAGATGACACTAAACTGGGAGCAGTGGTAGATACACTGGAGGGTAGGAATAGGATACAGAGGGACCTAGACAAATTAGAGGATTGGGTCAAAAGAAATCTGATGAGGTTCAACAAGGACAAGTGCAAAGTCCTGCACTTAGGATGGAAGAATCCCATGCACTGCTACAGACTCGGGACCAAGTGGCTAGGCAGCAGTTCTGCGGAAAAGGACCTAGGGGTTACAGTAGATGAGAAGCTGGATATGAGTTAACAGTGTGCCCTTGTTGCCAAGAAGGCTAACGGCATTTTGGGCTGTATAAGTAGGACCATTGCCAGCAGATCGAGGGAGGTGATCATTCCCCTCTATTCGACATTGGGGAGGCCTCATCTGGAGTACTGTGTCCAGTTTTGGGCCCCATGCTACAAGAAGGATGTGGAAAAATTAGAAAGAGTCCAGCTGAGGGCAACAAAAATTATTAGGGGGCTGGAGCACATGATTTATGAGGAGAGGCTGAGAGAACTGGGATTATTTAGTCTGCAGAAGAGAAGAATGAGGGGGGATTTGATAGCTGCTTTCAACTACCTGAAAGGGGGTTCCAAAGAGGATGGATCTAGACTGTTCTCATTGGTAGCAGATGACAGAACAATGTTGGAACTAGAATAATGTCAAATTATCTGCATATGTTTAAACAAATTAGTAGTAGGGACTATGAGCTTTTTAATACTTGGGGAAAAGACTTTCACTTGTGCAAGTTATTTTGCATTTCTTTTTATATTTAACATTTTACATATTTTTTCCATTTTACAACATTATTAGCATTACAAAGTACTTAAATCCTGCACAGCTACTGATTCAATTGTCTTGTTTCAATATATATTAAAACACAGCTAATCTCAATTTAGTAAAAAGAAAGCAGGATAATTATATTGGTTCAAGGTTCCATCAAACCTTTTACTGGAAAAGTCAGGAGAAGTGAGAATATCTGAATAGTAGCCTGAATAATATCAAAATAAAGGAAAATGTGCCCAAGAAATGCACATTTGTACAAGAGAATGTATATTTCAAAATAAGCTTGAGTTGCCATTATCTGAACCTTCCATTCAGTCTCTTTGTTCACTTTGCTACTCATCTGTTTGCTGCTTCTGTATTCCAAAGCTTGAAAAGGTCATGCACAAATTGGGGGCAGGAGATTTTTCTCATTTAAATGCTCAAATGAGAAGGCAATGTAGTAATGTCGGGTTTTTTCATCTCTCATGATTTTTGATGGAGTCTGACTCATGATTTTTGAAAGTTTGGTGATGGAAACTCTGATGCACCAAGTCTGAAAGAAGACTTTTCCCCCCCTTCATTTTCCCATTATGAGATAAACCAAAGGGAATATGTTGGACATACTTTTTCATTTATTTTTGGGTTGCCTGTGAAAACTCTAAGTGACTTTGTTGTGTGACCCTTAGGATTCCATTTTGTTGGGTGCTACTATTGGTTATTCTCAAACAGTGAGGTTTTTGTTCTGTCTTTATTTGTGGCAAACATCTATTCAAACTTTTCTGTCCTTTTCGTTTTGTAGCAGTTTGATAGCTACACTGGCTTCCATGGCTTCAGCTGCATTGACATTCATGAACAGAAGGTATGGATTTCACCTTTGCAGTGCCTCCCCAAAAGCTGTGTGATTATGTGCAATATACATAATTCATCCTGTGACTGTAAAACTGTACAAGGAGGTTTAACATAAAAATGGTCATACTGGGTTTGAACAATGGTCCATCTAGCCAGAGGTGAAAGTAAGCTGGTACGCCCCGGTATGGCGTACTGGCAAGAGCCGGTGCGCCGTACTGGGGCAACCCGGCTTCCCTGGGCGGCAATTTAAAGGGCCTGGGGGTTCCAGCAGCGGCTGGAGCCCCAGGCCCTTTAAATTGCTGCCAGAGCCCCACTGCTGGAGCCCTTGGGTAGCGGCAGTGGGGCTCCGGGGGCTATTTAAAGGGCCAGAGCCTTTAAATAGCTGCCGGAGCCCTGCCGCTGCTACCCCAGGGTTCTGGGGGCTATTTAAAGGGCCGGGGCGGTAGACGCAGGGGAGTCCTGGGCCCTTTAAATAGCCCTCAGAGCACTGCTGCCGGAGCCCTGGGGCAGCAGCCGGGGGCTCCGGCAGCAGTTTAAAGGGCCTAGGGCGGTAGTGGCGGCTGAGCCCTGGGCTCTTTAAACTGGTGCTGGAGCCCCCAGCTGCCGCTGCTACCCCGGCAGGGGTGGGGGGAGGGCACTTTCCGGTACAGGGCGGGCCGGGGCTGGTTCTGACCCCCCCCATCCCCGCCCCTTCCGCCCGAGGCCCCGCCCCTTCTGGGGGCCAGAGCCGGCCCCAACCCAGCTCCGTACCGGTAAGTCCCTATTTCTACTTTCACCCGTGCATCTAGCCCACTATCTTGTCTTCCAACAGTGCCAGATGCTTCAGAGAGAATGAACAGAATAAGGCAATTGAGTTATCCAGACCCAGCTTTTGGCAGTCAGAGGTTTAGTAGGGACACTCAAACATGTGGTTGCGTCCCTGACCATCTTGGCTAATAGCCATTGATGGACGTATGCTCCATGAATTTATCTAACCCTTTTTTGAACACGGTTATACTTTTTGGGCTTCACAACATCCCCTGACAATGAATTCCACAGTTTGATGGGATGTTGTGTGAAGAAATACTTTATTACATCAGTTGTAAACCTGCTGCCTATTAATTTCATTGGCTGACCCCTGGTTCTTGTGTTATTTGAAGGGGTAAATAACATTTCCCTATTCACTTTCTCTACACCATTCATGATTTTATAGACCTCTATCATATCCCCGCTTAGTTGTCTCTTTTCTAAGCTGAACAGTCTGTCTTTTTAATCTCCCCATATATGGAAGCTCTTCCATACCCCTAATTGTTTTTGTTGACCTTTTCTGCAACTATTCCAATTCTAATTTATCTTTTTTGAGATGGAGTGACCAGAATTGCATGCAGTATTCAAGCTGTGGGTGTATCGTGGATTTATATAGTGGCATTATGATATTTTCTGTCTTATTATCTTATTATCTTCCTAATGATTCCGACTATTCTGTTAGCCTTTTTGACTGTGCACATTGAGCAGATATGGATAGTTCTTTGAACACAGTGACTCCAAGATCTCTTTCTTGAGTGGTAACACCTAATTTAGCCCTTGTTATTTTGTATGTATAGTTGGGATTACGTTTTCCAATGTACATTCTTGTCATCAATGAATTTCATCTGCCATTTTGCTGCACAGTCACCCAGTTTAATTATATTCCTGGGCAACACTTCACAGTCAGCTATGGACTAACTATCTTGAGTAATTTAATATTGTCTGCAAACTTTGCCACCTCATTGTTTGCCCTCTTTTCCAAATTATTTATGATTGTGTTAAACGGCACAAGTCTCCGCACAGAACTTTAGGGACTCCACAATGGAAAAAGGAAAATAGTGGAAAACTGACCATTTATTCTGACCTATTTTCCCTATCTTTTATCCAGTTACTGATCTGTGACAGGACCTTCCCTCTTATCCCATGGCTACTTAATTTGTTTAGGAGCCTTTTGTGAGGGACCTTGTCAAAGGCTTTCTGAAAGTCCAAGTACATTATAGCCATTGGATCACCCTTGTCCACATACTTGTTGACATCCTCAGATAATTCTAATAGATTGATGAGGCATGTGTGACATTACGCCCCATATTCTTCATAGAGATATTGTTATGATATGAATATGGCATAACTAAGGTATGTTTTGTGCAAGATAGGTCATGTGAGGTATTGTTGGAAAGGTTATAATTTACTGAATGTGATTATCCAATTTGTTTGCTTATATCATTTCTGTATCTGAAATTAGGAATATTGACTATGTAACAATTACAACTGTGTGTGAACTTGGGGAATGCCCACCAGACAGTATGCAATCAGCCTGGATGGGTCATTAGGAAGGACAATAGGATGTTGAAGATACTAATCTCCATCCTTCCTGAGAAGTTTCCTGGGATGCTGCTTTGACACTGCAGGGCCATGTGATCATGGTACAGGATACCATCTTGAAATGCTAGTACTTTTCCACGGGAAGTGGGTGGGGGTCAAACTAGGAAATAAAGCATTCCCACCATATGCAAATCCTATTTAAGGCTGGGGAGTGAGTTAATCTTGGCTCTTCTCCACTGCCTCCCTGCCCAAGATGGAAGACTACTGAAAACATCTGAAGAAACAGAGGAACTAAGCTGAGGGAGGCAGGGGCTGAGCCCAGGCAAGAAAAGTCAGCATGTAAAATGAATCCCTGGAGATTTAAGCTGAAAGCAGTGCAGTTCACCTTCAAGAAACTCTGCAACCTGCTTGAAACAACATTTAGGGTGAGAAATTATTATTTGTAGGCAGTATTCCTTAGTGGATTAAGCTTAGTTTGCATGTTTTGTTTTATTTGCTCAGTAATCTGCTTTGTTCTGTTTGATATCTCTTATAATCACTTAAAATTTACCTTTTGTAGTTGATAAACTTGTTTTTTTGTTTATTCTAAAACTAGTTTGTGCAATTCATAACTGGGGGGGGGATGAGAGGGGGAAGCTGTGCATATCTTTCTCTACACTGAGGGAGGGGGCGAATTTCATGAGCTTATGCTGAATAGATCTCTATACAATGCAAGACAATATAATTTGGGGTTTACGCTCCAGAGGGTGTGTGCACCAGAGTCCTGGGCAATTCCCCGAGCTGAGTCCTCCCACACAGAGCTTATTGCAGACTCTGTGTAATTCTACAGCTGGGTGGGTCCCTGCCTATGTGTGTGCTGGAAGAGGGCTTGAGAGTCTGTCAGCAGCACAGAGTGGGGAGAACCCAGGCTGGTGACACAGGTGGGCTCATTGTGACCCCAGCACATCAGGTGGCACCCCGGAAGGGGAGTCGAACCCGTCACAGCATGATTTCCCTTTACAAAAGCTGTAATGGGAATTCTGTCCTTTACTATTGTTTCAACCATTTTGATTGGTACTGAAGCAAGGCTTGCCGGTCTGTAATTGCCAGGATTACTTCTGGGGACTTTTTAAAAAATTGGTAATGTGTTATTTCCTCCAGTCATCTGGTACAGAGGCTGATTTAAGCAATAGGTTACAAACCATGTTAGTTCTTCTATTTTATATCTGAGTTTCTTCAGAACTCTTGAGTGAATACCATCTGGTCCTGGTGACTTATTACTGTTTAATTTATCAGTTTGTTCCAAAACCTCCTCTATTGACACCTCAGTCTGGGACAGTTCCTCAGATTTGTCACATAAAAATAATGACTCAGGTGTGGGAATCTCTCTCAAATCCTCTGAAATGAAGATCTATGTAAAGAATTAATTTGCTTCTCTGCAACTGCCTTGTCTTTCTTGAGTGCTTCTTTAGCACCTCAATCGTCCAGTGGCCACAGTGGTGGTTTGACAGGCTTCCTGCTTCTGATATGCTTACAAAAACTAGCAGCAAAAACATTTGTTTTTTGCTAGCTACTCTTCAAATTCTTTCTTGGCCTGCCTTATTGTACTTTTAGACTTGACTTGCCAAAGTTCATGCTCCTTTCTATTTTCCTCAGTAGGATTTGACATCCAATTTTTAAAGGATGCTTTTGTGCCTCAACCGTCTTTAAGTTATCACAGATAGTTCACATGCTGTTTAGCCATGGTGGCATTTTTTTGATCCTCTTACTGAGTTTTTTCCCCCCCATTTGATGTATTACTTAGTTTGAGCCTCTCTGTTATGGTGGTTTTTAAATAGTTCCATGAAGCGTGTAGGCGTTTCACCATTGTGACTGTTCCTTTTAATTTCTATTTAACTAGTTTCTTCATTTTTGCGTAGTTTCCCTTTTTGAAGTCAAATGCTACCATGGTGGTTTTATTTGGTATTCTCCCTGTTACAAAGATGTTAAATTTTATTACATTATGGTTACTATTACTGAGCAGTTCAACTATATTCACCTTTTTAGACCAGATACTGTGCTCCATTTAAAGACTAAATCCAGATTTGCTTCTTCCCATGTGAGTTCCAGGACTAGCTGGTCCAAGAAGCAGTCATTTATGGTATTTAGAAATTTTATCTCTGCATTCTGTCCTGAGGTGACATATACTCAGTCAGTATGGGGATAGTTGAAATCTCCCATTGGGTTTTCTGTTTTTGTAGCCTCTTTAATCTCCCTAAGCATATGACAATTACTGTAACCATTCTGGTCAGGTGGTGGATAGTATATTCCTCCAGCTATACTCTTATTATTCAAGCATGGAATTTTTAATGCTATATGGTGACAAGTAGATTAGTTCATTTAGTTTTGTATTTCCATTACACTACTGATCATTATTCAGACACTCCACTTGATCAATAAAATCCTCAGTACTATAACCTTTTGAAGAGCAATGATTATACAGCAAATTGTAAGGATACTTTGGTCCTCTTTTTTGCCATCCCACATCTCAATCTGCTAGTAATTTCATTGTATCTGATGATAGAGGACCTTATAAGATTCAGAGTTGGTGTAACACCCTGACAATATAATGGTTTTTAAGAGTTGAGAGGGTAAGTTAGTTTTCGTGCCTGTTAATTAATTTGTTAGCTCCTCTACTAGGATGGCTAACAAGGGAGCCAATCAGTGCCAAATACATCCTATGTTTTCAATTCATAGATCTGAGTGGGATCATAGGGAGGGCTGAGAGCATGGCCTGAACCTGCTTCTACTGAGAGAGAGTTTCATCAAAGGATTGTTGTTTGTCCTTCAAGTTCAAAGATGACCATGACATCACTGATTGGTTTGGTTTCTGTGAACACGTGAGTGGCTGATCAGGCCAATTTGAGCTTTGAACTCTGTGGCACACTGAACAAGAGATATCACTGTGGGTTACTTGATTAACAGCAGACATGCTGCTGTTGTGAGATTTACACTGCAGGTGCTTCTGCTCTGCCTCAGCAGTTCTTCTCTGTTCATAGACTGCAGCTCCAGTATGGATGACACTTTGCCAAGTAGAATGATCATGAGTGAGATTGTTCCAAAACTCTGGGTCAATGCTGAAATGCCTCAAGGATAACTTGAGGGAGTCTTTTGAAACGTTTCTTCTGGTCTCCCTTCTTTAGCTCACCATAAAACATCTTCTTTAGCAGTTGATCATTTGACATCTGGTGATATGGCCTGCCCATCTCATCTATGATTTCATCAACAGAATATGGATGCTTGGAATACCTGCCCGTATCTGGAACCTTGTTTTGCCATCTCATCCTCACCAGTTTCCTCAGACAGCCCACGTGAAACTGATTCAGTTTCATAACAGTCTTACACTGTCCAGGTTTCACAAGCATATATCAAAATTGGCAACATGATGGCTTTGTAGGCCTTCAGTTTTATTTGTTGACTAATGCCTCTGCACTCCCACACATTTGCACGTAGTCTGTCAAAGGACACATTGGTTTTATCATCGATGTGAACTGCTTGTGACAGTGTACTCCCAAGGTAGATGAACTTGTCCACTGCCTGGAGGGTTTGGCCATTCACTGTGATAGCAGGCTCTATGGAAGGCTTTCCAGTGCAGGCTGGTACATCGCTCTTGTCTTCTTGATGTTGATTGTGAGACCAACATTGTCACAAGCTGAAGAGAAATAGTCCATACTCCGCTGCATGTCAGACTCAGATTTGGATAAAAGGGTAAAAGTTTCATCGACTACAGTGGGTGAGGGACTGTGCCTGAAGACAAAATTAGTCAGTTTTAAAATACAGTTGCACTTTCTTCTGATACCAGTGTCCCCTTCTTGGCAGTTGTCCCCCTCTACCAAGTAATAGCAGATGTCTGGGGTCTGGGGCCTTGCAGGTTGGCTCTCTAGTGGAGGAGAAATCAGTGAAACAGGGTGGGTATAAGTGTAATAACTTTACTTAAACAAGTATACCAATCCGGAAACAGAGGCAGTCACAAAAAGCATTCATGCTGTTCTTCCACAAATCTCAGCCCACACACCCATGACTCAGTTCCGAGGAAGCTACTCTGTCCTGAGAATTACCTCTAAATCTAGCTAATAAAGCAGACAGGAAACTCCGTCAGCTTCTCTCAGAGGATTACTGCATAACAAAACTAACAACAAAACAATACACTGAGGCCTGGTCTACACTATGATTTTAGGTCGAATTTAGCAGCGTTACCTTGATTTAAGCCTGGACCCGTCCACATGACAAAGCCCTTTTTTTCAACTTAAAGGACTCTTTAAATCGATTTCTTTAATCCACCTCCGACGAGGGGATTAGCGCTGAAACCGGCCTTTCCGGGTCGGATTTGGGGTAGTGGGGATGCAATTCGACGGTATTGGCCTCCGGGAGCTATCCCAGAGTGCTCCATTGTGACCGCTCTGGACAGCACTCTCAACTCAGATGCACTGGCCAGGTAGACAGGAAAAGGCCCGCGAAATTTTGAATTTCCTGTTTGCCCAGCGTGGTGGAGAGCCCAGGTGAACACGCAGAGCTCATCAGTACAGGTAACCATGATGGAGTCCCAGGATCACAAAAGAGCTCCTGCATGGACCGAACGGGAGGTACGGGATCTGCTCGCCATATGGGGAGACGAACCAGTGCTAGCTGAACTCCGTAGCAGTAAACGAAATGCCAAAACATTAGAAAAAGTCTTAAAGGGCATGAAGGACAGAGGCCATAACAGGGACGCACAGCAGTGCCGTGTGAAAATTAAGGAGCTAAGGCAAGCCTACCACAAAACCAGAGAGGCAAATGGAAGGTCCGGGGCAGAGCCGCAGACATGCCGCTTCTACGCTGAGGTGCATGCCATGCTAGGGGGTGCAGCCACCACTACCCCAACCCTGTGCTTTGACTCCGTCAATGGAGAATCACAAAACACGGAAGTGGGTTTTGGGGATGAGGAAGATGATGATGAAGACATTGAAGATAGCTTACAGCAAGGAAGCGGAGAAACTGGTTTCCCCAACAGCCAGGATATGTTTTTCACCCTGGACCTGGAACCAGTAACCCCCGAACCCACCCAAGGCATGCTTCCAGACCCTGAGGGCACACAAGGCACCTCTGGTGAGTGTACCTTTGTAAATATTACACATGGTTTAAAAGCAAGCGTGTTTAATGATTAATGATTAATTTGCCCTGGCAATCACGGCCAGTACAGCTACTGGAAAAGTCTGTTAACGTGTATGGGGATGGAGCGGAAATCCTCCAGGGACATCTCCAGAAAGCTCTCCTTGATGTACTCCCAAAGCCTTTGCAAAAGGTTTCTGGGGAGGACTGCTTTATTCCGTTCTCCATGGTAGGACACTTTACCACGCCAGGCCAGTAGCACGTAGTCTGGAATCATTGCATAACAAAGCATGGCAGCGTATTGTCCCGGTGTTTGCTGGCATGCAGACAACATCCATTCCTTATCTCTCTTTGTTATCCTCAGGACAGTGATATCATTCACGGTCACCTGGTTGAAATAGGGTGATTTTATTAAGGGGACGTTCAGAGGTGCCCGTTCCTGCTCTGCTGAACAGAAATGTTCCCCGCTGTTAGTGATCATCCCAGAGAATTGGGTATGGGGGTGGGGAGGTGGGTTAGTTGGGTTTGTGCTGCATGTTAACCCGGAAACCGCAGCCCCTCCTTTTACATTGCAAACTCATTTTAAATGGCCAACCCAACGGCCACTTGGTATGTGAAATGGGCGCGCTGCTGTTTGAAACCATTCCCACATGTTATGAAGGTTAAAAAAGCCAAAAGACTGTGGCTTACCATGGCTGCCTGCAAGCCGAATCCTGTTGCCTGGCACTGCATGAGTGATCTCTCACACCAAACCGGCAGGCCCTCAATATAAGAGGAAAAATGCGACCTTGTAACGAAAGCACATGTGCTGTGTAATGTGAACAGCAAGATTTAATGTGAAAGAGTGTACCTATTGTTCTCTAAAATGTGTCTTTTTAACTACCACCTCTCCCTTCTCCTCCACCAACTGCAAATGTTTCTCCTTCACAGAGGCTAGTGAAGATTAGAAGGTAAAAAAGGCGCACTCGGGATGACATGTTCTCGGAGCTCCAGATGTCCTCCCACGCTGACAGAGCATAGCAGAATGTGTGGAGGCAGACAATGTCAGAGTGCAGGAAAGCACAATATGAACGTGAGGAGAAGTGGTGGGCTGAATCGCGGGATGAAGAGAGCAAGTGATGGGCTGAAGAGGATAGGTGGCGTCAGCTTGCTGACAGAAGGCAAGAGTCGATGCTCTGGCTGCTGGAGCATCAAACTGATATGCTCCAGCGTATGGTTGAGCTGCAGGAAAGGCAGCAGGAGCACAGACTGCCACTACAGCCCCTGTGTAACCAACAGCCCTCCTCCCCAAGTTCCATTGCCTCCTCACCCAGACGCCCAAGAACGCGGTGGGGGGGCCTCCGGCCACCCAGCCACTCCACCCCAGAGGATTGCCCAAGCAACAGAAGGCTGGCCTTCAATAAGTTTTAAAGTGCAGTGTGTCCTTGTCCTTATCTCCTCCCACACCCCACCCGGCACTTCCCTTCTCCTCCACCCCTCCCGGGCTACCTTGGCAGTTATCCCCCTAGTTGTGTGATGAATTAATAAAGAATGCATGAATGTGAAGTAACAATGACTTTATTGCCTCTGCAAGCGGTGCTCAAAGGGGGGAGGGGAGGGTGGTTAGCTTACAGGGAAGTAGAGTGAACCGGGGGGGGGGGTTCAATCAAGGAGAAACAAACAGAAGTTTCACACCGTAGCCTGGCCAGTCATGAAACTGGTTTTCAAAGCTTCTCTGATGCGCACCGCACCCTGCTGTGCTCTTCTAACCGCCCTGGTGTCTGGCTGTGCATAATCAGCGGCCAGGCGATTTGCCTCAACCTCCCACCCTGCCATAAATGTCTCCCCCTTAGGCCTGGTCTACACTAGGACTTTAATTCGGATTTAGCTGCCTTAATCCGAATTAACCCTTCACCCGTCCACACTACAGAGCCAGTTAATTCGAATTAAAGGGCCCTTTAAATCGATTTCTGTACTCCACCTCGACGAACGGAGTAGAGCCTAAATCGATTTTGTTAATTCGAATTAGGGTTAGTGTGGACGCACACCACCGAATTACTGTGTTTAAGTTAATGGGGTAGTGTGGCCGCACACCACCGAATTAATGTGGTTTAAAACCGAATTAAGGTGCTTAGTGTGGCCGCGCACAATCGAATTTATACAACCTGTTTCCCAAATTCGAATTATCTAAATTCGGATTAATCCTGTAGTGTAGACATACCCTTACTCTCACAGATATTGTGGCGTGCATAGCAAGCAGTAATAACAATGGGAATATTGGTTTCGCTGAGATCTATCCGAGTCAGTAAACTGCGCCAGCGTGCTTTTAAACGTCCAAATGCATATTCTACCACCATTCTGCACTTGCTCAGCCTATAGTTGAACAGATCCTGACTACTGTCCAGGCTGCCTGTGTATGGCTTCATGAGCCATGGCATTAAGGGGTAGGCTGGGTCCCCAAGGATAACTATAGGCATTTCACCATCCCCAACGGTTATTTTTGGTCTGGGAAGAAAGTCCCTTCCTGCAGCTTTTGAAACAGACCAGAGTTCCTGAAGACGCGAGCATCATGTACCTTTCCCGGCCATCCCACGTTGATGTTAGTGAAACGTCCCTTGTGATCCACCAGGGCTTGCAGCAGCATTGAAAAGTACCCCTTGCGGTTTATGTACTCGCTGGCTTGGTGCTCCGTTGCCAAGATAGGGATATGGGTTCCGTCTATCGCCCCACCACAGTTAGGGAATCCCATTGCAGCAAAGCCATCCACTATGACCTGCACGTTTCCCAGAGTCACTACCCTTGATACCAGCAGCTCTTTGATTGCGTTGGCTACTTGGATCACAGCAGCCCCCACAGTAGATTTACCCACTCCAAATTGATTCCCGACTGACCTGTAGTTGTCTGGCGTTGCAAGCTTCCACAGGGCTATCGCCACTCGCTTCTCAACTGTGAGGGCTGCTCTCATCTTGGTATTCTGGCGCTTCAGGGCAGGGGAAAGCAACTCACAAAGTTCCATGAAAGTGCCCTTACGCATGCGAAAGTTTCGCAGCCACTGGGAATCGTCCCACACCTGCAACACTATGCGGTCCCACCAGTCTGTGCTTGTTTCCCTGGCCCAGAATCGGCATTCCACGGTATGAACCTGCCCCATTAACACCATGATTTTCACATTACTGGGGCCCGTACTGTGTGAGAAGTCTATGTCCATGTCTATTTCCTCATCACTCTCATTGCCGCGCTGCCGTCGCCTCCTCGCCTGGTTTTGCCTTGGCAGGTTCTGGTGCTGCATATACTCCAGGATAATGCGCGTGGTGTTTAAAGTGCTCATAATTGCTGCGGTGATCTGAGCGGGCTCCGTGATCCCAGTGCTATGGCGTCTGGGCTGAAAAAAGGTGCAAAACGATTGTCTTCTGTTGCTTTCACGGCAGGGAGGGAGGAAGGGTGGGGCCTGACGACATGTACCCAGAATCAACCGCGACACTGTTTTTGCCCCATCAGGCATTGGGATCTCAACCCAGAATTCCAATGGGCGGCAGAGACTGCGGGAACTGTGGGATAGCTACCACAGTGCAACGCTCTGGGGGGAGGGATAGCTCAGTGGTTTGAGCATTGGCCTGCTAAACCCAGGGTTGTGAGTTCAATCCTTGAGGGGGGCCACTAGGATGATCCGAGGAATGGAAAACCTGTCGTATGAAAGGAGACTCGAGGAGCTCGGTTTGTTTATCTTAACCAAAAGAAGGCTGAGGGGGGATATGATTGCTCTCTTTAAATATATCAGAGGGATAAATACCAGGGAGGGAGAGGAATTATTTCAGCTCAGTACTTATGTGGACACGAGAACAAATGGATATAAACTGGCCTTCGGGAAGTTTAGGCTTGAAATTAGACGAAGGTTTCTAACCATCAGGGGGTGAAGTTCTGGAACAGCCTTCCGAGGGAAACAGTGGGGGCGAAAGACCTCTCTGGCTTTAAGATTAAGCTTGATAAGTTTATGGAGGGGATGGTTTGATGGGATAACGTGATTTTAGTCAATAGGTCAATAACGTGCAATCGCTGGTAATTAGTAACAATGGTCAATGATGGGATATTAAAAGTTACTACAGAGAACTTTTTTCCGGAGGGTCTGGCTGGAGAATCTTGCCCGCATGCTCGGGGTTCAGCTGATTGCCATATTTGGGGTCGGGAAGGAATTTTCCTCCAGGGTAGATTGGCAGAGGCCCTGGAGGTTTTTCGCCTTCCTCCGCAGCATGGGGCAGGGGTCGCTTGCTGGAGGATTCTCTGTGACTTGAAGTCTTTAAATCATGATTTGGGGACTTCAACAGCTGAGTCAAGGGAGAGAATTATTCCAGGAGTGGGTGGGTCAGCTTTTGTGGCCTGCATCATGCGGGAGGTCAGACTAGATGATCATAATGGTCCCTTCTGACCTTAAAGTCTGAGTCTATGAGTCTATTTAGGCATCTGGGGCAAAAATCTGTCTGGGGATTGGTCCTGCTTTGAGCAGGGGGTTGGACTAGATGACCTCCTGAGGTCCCTTCCAACCCTGGGATTCTGTGATTCTAAGTCGACGCTAGCCTCGGTACTGTGGACGCAGTCCGCCGACTTAATGCACTTAGAGTATTTTGTGTGGGGACCTTATAAAAATGATTTCTAAACAACCGACTTCTATAAATTTGACCTAATTTCGTAGTGTAGACATACCCTATATCTTTAAAGGCTCAAATCTTGCTTGCACGCTGATAAAAAGAATTTGTAAGACTACATGTAATAGCGCCATCTGATAATTCCTGCCATAACAATCTTTTTAATACAATTTCCCTTTTATGGGTAGACTCCTCCTTTTTATCTGCTGATTGTTATTTTTTCTTTATTTTTATGTAACTTTTGGATTTTTTCTGTTTCATTTTAAGGGAGAGGTGGCATCTCCGTAACCAACTTGATAACTGTAAGTCCAGAAGCCAGTTAGTAGCGCTAATCAGAACAAAGGGACTTGCATATTCACTGCATAGGAATTAAAAAATGATAATACAGTGACTATTGAAAATCCTGCACTCTGATTAGATGGTAATTGCTATTAGCCAGTTGGCATACAGGGATTTAGAAAGGGAAATAAATAAAATAAATAACTAGAATGAGAATGGAAATCATACTTCCAGCACCAGAGTGCAGCAATATGCATAGCTGAGGAAACAGATATCTAGTTATGTTTCAGTAACTGTACAGCATCCCTGTACTCTGAGACCATCCCATCTAAGTTTAACACTTTTTTATAGTTTAGGTTCACAGAGTTATAACTGTATGCCATATGTAGAGAAGAAAATGTCCCCCAGGTCAGTGTGAACTTGTTGTATCAGGCAGGAGGCCTATTAGACAGGATTAAGAATGTTACTTAAATTGCAAATGCATAACTATAAAGTGATTTGGAAATGAAAATTGCTTTATGTTCAGTTTCCAGTTTTTGTACCTATTAGACAATGTATTGGTTAAAAAATAGTATCACTGAATTGTGGTAGATACACATCTATCATTTCTTACTAACTTTCCTATTGAATTAATCATTCTATCTGTAGCATAGATTTGGTTTTATAATCACATTTTCCTCTATTTTTTTGGCATCTTCATCGAGGTATGAAAAAAATGAATGACTAATTATATTGCAAAAATGTAGCTATGGCATTTTATTTTTATTTCTTTAATGTAAGTGTTTAATACAAATACTTGTTTTTGAAAATATTGCACACAGAGAAGTATCAAATACACATAGCGTGAGCATTTATAGATTTATAAAGGAGATTTTCAAAGGCACAAATGGGATTTAGACACCTAAATGCCTTTTTTGCCTTTAGAAATCTCCTCCTTATTGCTTAGCTTTGTTAAGAGTTGTTGAGTGACTGGTGTAGATGCAATACATAAGTATTGTAGTAATTACAGCTCATTGAACAGTATCCATTGACCCAACACTTTGACAAACATAGGCCTCTTTTAGTTTGTGAATGAGTCAAACTATTTCTGATTTATAGTTATATATTACATAAGAACAGCCGTACTGGGTTAGACCAAAGGTCCATCTAGCCCAGTTTCCTGTCTTCTGACAGTAGCCAATGCCAGGTGCCCCAGAGGGAATGAACAGAACAGGTAATCATCAAATGATGCATCCCCTGTCGCCCATTCTCAGCTTCTGCCAAACAGTGGCTAGGGACACCATCCCTGCCCATCCTATTAATGACTAATAGCCATTGATAGACCATGGACCTATCTAGTTCTTTTTTGAACCCTGTTATAGTCTTGGCCTTCACAACATCCTCTAACAAAGAGTTCCACAGGTTGACTGTGTGTTGTGTGAAGAAATACTTCCTTTCGTTTGTTTTAAATCTGCTGCCTATTAATTTCATTTGGTGACCCCTAGTTCTTGTGTTATGCGAAGGAGTAAATAATACTTCCTTATTTACTTTCTCCACACCAGTCATGATTTTATAGACCTCTATCATATCCCCCCCTTAGTCGTCGTCTTTTTCAAGCTGAAAAGTCCCAATATTATTAATATTTGTAAGTATTTGCTCAATAGTTTGTGGGGATAATTTATAGATTTTTTTTGTGAATTGGGAACAGTTCATTTGCACTATTTATTAATGCTGCTTACTATGTCTGATTTAGTCTCGTGGTGTATTTTTTATTCTCTAATTGGTTGACTGAAAATATTTTATGAGAGAATAAGGAATGATAAATAACAATGAATATTGAATAACACATTTCTGGTACAAATATGAGAAACATTCAAAATGTTAATGAATATTAACAGTTGTATAAATATTCACAAATAACTAAGGCTAAGATTTAGTTATAGGTATTTTTAGTAAAAGTCATTGATAGGTCACAGGCAATAAACAAAAATTCACGGCCCGTGACCTGTCTCTGGCTTTTACTATAAATACCCATTGCTAAATCTCTGCTCCTGGGCCTGGCTGCTCTGGGGAGCCCCTACTCCAGTGGTGGGTGCTGACTGCCCCCAGCGGCCCGCTGCTCTGAGGCCCCCGGGGATCGCTCTCCCAACAGCCTCAGGGGCTGCCTCCAGGACTGCTGCTGCTTGGGTGGTCCTGGGGCTTCCCCAGGACCAATGCTGGGACACTTTCTGGGGCTGCTGTTCCAACCGTCCCCGGGACTACTGCTGCTTGGGCAGTCCCTAGGGCTGTCCCCGGAACCGATGCTTGGGTACTCCCTGGGGCCGCTACTCCAGCAGCCCTCAGGACTGCTGCTGCTCAGGTGCTCCCTGGGGCCAGCTGCCCTGGGCCACCTGGGCAGTGGCCAGTGCAGCTGGCCCTGGGGTCCGTCCGAGTGGCTGGCCCTGGGGCTGCTCCAGCAGTGGCTGGTGTGGCTGGCCCCGGGGCCGCTCCAGCAGTGGCTGGCCCTGGGGTCAGCCACACCAGCTGCTGCAGCTGTGAAAGTCACAGAGGTCACGGAAAGTCACGGAATCCATGACTTACGCAACCTCCGTGACAGAATTGCAGCCTTATATATAACTAATTTCATGACCACACAAATAAAATAAATCCATAGATATAGATATATAGATATTTCCATTACTTTGCCCAACTTTGTTAACAGTAGTTTCTTTCTACTTCTGTGACTTGTAGTTGCTATTATACTGTAACCAGATTCAGACTGCATCAGCTCTGATCATTTTAATGAAACAGGAATTGCATTAATATCTCATTCCATATCTAGCCATTGGCTTAAAAGAACTTTTATATTTCTCAAGAAGAAAATGTCAATTCTTCATAGGAACATGCCAAACCAAGAATCCCAGGAGGGCATTAAGAGGGCCAAGATGACACAATGCAATAATTTTTTATCTTCTTGTCTTTTGCCTGCATCTGCACTTTAAAAGTAACTTGTGAAAGGGAATTCAGTGATTTTGAAAGATACTTGCTTTTTCTTCAACTTGATGATGACACTGCCTTTGTCTTTGTGACATAAAGTTGGCAGGGCGTCTTTAAAGTTAGAGTTTTAACACTTCCTTTTTTTCCAGTCCTTTCATCAGGGCTTGGTAGGAATTGAAATAAGACCAAACACCCTTACTTTCTATATAAAAGCTTTTTAGTTTTCAGAATAGCCTTTTTAAAGTGAATTAATTCTTAGAGCATCTTTAAATTTACATAGCCATTCAAGAAGGTATTGTCTCTTCTTAACAGCCTTTGGAAAGGTGGCTCTTGTCTTTCAGTTTGGTAAGGAGATTGCTTAAGCATTGCCAGATAACTAATTCACCACTTAACATAAATATTCTATACTCAGATGGCTTCTTGTATTAGTATCCAGTCTAACAAGGTAATTGGATTCCATGTTGGTCCATGAAGAAACTTACCATTTACATAGCAATGATATTAGGAAATTATTACACTACAAGCGTTGTGTTTAGATAAAATATTTGCAACATACATCTCGAGAGAAGTCGGTGCCATCTTCAAGCATTTAAGGCATAAACAAAGGTTTGCACTATTGAGGGGAAAAATGAATAAGATAGAAGTAACCAACAAATTCTGTAAAACCTTTTCCAGTCATTACAGTTTTTCTTCAAGTTTGAAGGCTTTAGTGTGCTTATAAATAATTGTTTTTAATAAGAAAATTATTTAACACCTTTTGAATAGATTTAAACCAGCAATTTTTTTTCTTGCAAAGGGAAGTGGGGATGGGGTTGTAAAGGAAACATTACTTGTATAGCTTAGTTTTATGACTCCTGATAAGAATCCTCAGAGTTACCCTTCTTGATCCGGAACAAACACTTTTACGCTTTTTGAAACTTGGGACTCTTTTAAACATAAATATGTTACAAAGTTTGTTTTTTCAAGGTAAGTTCATCTCTATACCTGCTGGTATCTTATACAAGAGATGAATTCTGTTCTTTGATAAAGACCCTTGTGGTTTGTTTGCCTTTTGACCAAAATGATTCTTGGATTTATGGGCTGCCATTTGTGATATATTTATCACTTGCAACTAGCAATTTCTATTAAATATGTTGTACAAGGCACAAATTGCAATAACCAATGCTTATATACATTTTTCAAAACAGCATAAAAGAAAATAGCATAGAAACCTAAAGCAAAATAGAAGTTATAAAAAGCTGCCATTTAGAGTCTATGTAAACACTTGGGTGTAATCTTTCCTAATACTTGGCCTGTCTCTAGGTGGAAGAAAGCAGAAACCGTCTGGAATTTCTCTATTTAGTGTGAACATCACATTTAATAAAATAAGCAACCAGAAACATAAGCAAATGTTGTTATATTCTCCAAGCAGCATGGCCATAAAAATAATTGTGAGGAATTCTTAAATTCAGTAAAGGTGCAGATGAGTTTTTAATGACCTAACATAAGAATACATTATAATAATTTATTGATAACAGTTTTTGCATCAATATTGAGGTTCTCCCCTACATATCACTATATCCTAAATGGTGGATATTTTATGAAGTTCCTTTCTGATCAGGAATATGAATAATATTAATATCAAAGATTGGTTTTCACCTGCAATAAATTATTTAATACCATTTGCTATAGCAGGCAAAAAGATTGAGTACAGCAAGTAGAGAACTGACAGATTTCCCTGGAAATGCTTAAATATTGGATACTAGAATTGTTTTTATGAGCAAATGTATGTTCACAGCAGGTATTAGTTAAAATGACATGGAAAAATAATGTGAATGTTTTTTCTCCTCTTAGATCAGTGCATGTACTTTTTATTTCAAACACAATTTTAAGGAATTATGAAAATCTCAAGTGTCATGCCCGTTTTTCCTCTCATTTCTATGTAGGGTTTCATTCCTGTGATCAGTAGTGTTCAGGGTTTAGCCTTTGAGAGCGGCATTTGCTTCCATAATTTATTTCTCTATTTTCAATTTCACACTGTAAACCTCTTGAACACGCTTGTTTGGACATGGATGATTTACTGAGAGCTCACTAATGATTTATTTCTTCAGACTGGATGATGGGTGGGAATAGATGAAGTGTGCTTTCACTGTCAGGGCAGGGAATAGCCACTGGGAAGGGCTGGAGTGGAGTGGGGTGGGGTGGGGTGGGGTGGGGTGAGGGAAGCAACAACAAAACCTGTCACAATAAGTATTCCAGCCACAGGAAAGAAAAAAGCATATTGTTCTGAGTGGAGAGAGACAGCAGCCAATCAACTGAAATGGAACATAGTGATGTTAGGAAGAGGCAAAAACAAATAATAGCCATTTATGGCTCCTTTGTGCCTTCAGCACAGGCCTTCAGTATGGTGCAGCCCTTCCCTAAGGAAAACACTATGAGCAGAAAGTCTCCTGCTTCTCCTCAATGCAAAGAAAGAGTGTATCCCCTGTAACAACCTTTTTATAAGGTGCTGCCTACACTCCTTTATGTGGTAGGGGGTGGACCTTTGGCTCTGTCTCCTCTATGCCCCTTCTCTTTACCCTTTTGGGGTGTTGTTTGCCTTGGGGAGGGGGAATATGGAAGAAGCAATTCCTGTACTCCCCACAGAGCAGGAACTACACTTATGACCTTGCACACCCACCTAAGGCACACAAACAGTATGGCCCTCAGCGAGGATGGTCTAAAGGCCAGAACAGGAAGTCAGGAGTTCTGGGTTCTATTTCTGGGTGAGTCATTTGTGTTCTCCATTGAAATAAACTGGAACCGTGGATGCTCAGCACCTTTGAACATCTGCAAACCCACTAGTATTCAGAAATGATCGTCTGTCTCCCCCCACCCACATTGAAAATAGAATACATTTCAATTGCTTTTTCTTGATATTCTGGTTTCTGAGTCTTTAAGGATCATGTTTTCAAGCGTTTTGTCTGTAGCCATGAGGGCTAGAAAGATACTTAAAAAAAAAAATGGAATCTGAAATTCTCTCATCATTACCTGACGCCAGGAACAGAGCCTTTAAGAAAACCAGCAATAAGTGCAAGACTTTTGATATTTGTGGGAGCCGGCAACTTTGCTTGTGCTATTTGTCTCAAATAGGTAACCTCAAAATGGAGGCAATCAAAGTTAGTAGGTACTGTTGAAAATTTGCTCCTAAGTCACTTGCTCAAGGTTATGAAGCAAGTCTGTGACAGAGGCAAGAACTGAATGCCTATCTCCTGAGCAGATTTGTGGGGAATTTTGTTATTTGATTTCTGATATTTTAAAATTTTCCACTAACTGGAAATTCCATAATTTTTGTGTATTCCCCATTATGGGGTCACACGATTGACAGTTAGTGGGGGGGGGGTCTGTGGATTCATGATCCAAATGAAAGGAAAGGTTGTTTTCCTCCAACAGTGATTTGAATTTCAATACATGAGTTGATAAACAGATGAAAATTAGACACACACAAAAAAATCCCTTTTCTTTTGAAAGAAGTTAACCAGCGGCTGTTCTGTGTATTGCTAGTAGGTTTGTGTTTGATTTGATGATGTAGAATTGAATTGAGACTGTTTACAAAATGTGAAGTAAATAAGAACAATTCCATAATAATAAAGACCAGCAACATTTAAAAGAAAAAAAAAATAAAGCAACTTACAATAAAAGACCTTGGAGTGAAACAAATAAAATTAAGTAAAAGTGCTAAAGGAAAATATTGGAACTCCATTTATTCAAATAAGTCTCATGTCTCTTGTTCTATTCAGATAAACAGGAGTTTTCATTAGATGGGGAATTTTTTGTTTGTGATACTTGTCCGAAACTTTATTTAAACTTGTATAAATGCAAAAAAAAAATGCATATAAGATTGCATAGTGAAGTGCTTAGATCAGGAAATTTGAAAGCTATTTTAATGCACAAAGAGGGGTGAAAGCGCCATGGGTAGTAGAGGGAAGGAATTCAATGAATAAGTCTGCGGAGGAGATTGTGGAGAGTGGAGGTGGCGTTGAGAGTAGCAGAGAAGTCATGGACCTTGATGGACTGGAGATCAGATAGGTCAGGTAGAGGGTGCAAGTGAGCAGTGTTGGAAGGGAGGAGGGGTGCTCAGAGATGGAGCTTAGTAAGGGGAAGATCAGAGAAGAAATATTGCTTTGAGAAGAAGTGATCAAGTGAATGGCCATGTTAATAGAGTGACCAGATGTCCCGATTTTATAGGGACAGTCCCGATTTTTTCGGTCTTTTTCTTACATAGGCTCATATTACCCCCCCCCCCTGATTTTTCACATTTGCTGTCTGGTCACCCTACATGTTAGTGAGTGGGAGAGTTGATCCAAGATACAGGATCACACAAGTGAGGCTGAGGAAGCAGTTGGCTAAGGGGATGGATAAGACATCAGTGTGGAAGCTTAAATTGCCAAAGATGAAGGTGGAAATTGTGAGGGAAAGGAAGAGGGAGAGCCAGGTGCAAAAATGGGAGAGGGAGTGAAAGGGAAGTCGAAGGGGTGTAGCAGGATTGTAGATGACAACATCATAGAGGGAGGTAAGAGAGAAGAGTTGGATGGATTGTTGTGAGGAGAGGTGCGAAGGGAGAGACTGGAAATATCAGGAGTAGGAGAGGTTGTTCAGAGTGATGACTCAGGATGGGCTGTGAGTGAGGAGGAGAGGTTGCTGAGAGAGAGACATGCTTCAAATGCCATGTCAGAGGAGATGATTCAAATTAAACTGAGTACCAGCAGGAGAGGGTGAGAGATGAAAAGAAACAGAGTGAGCAGGAGGATGGGTAGGCAGGGGTGAGATTTTTGATGGGAAGGGGCCAAAGAAATAGAAGCGGTGATGGTGAAGGGTGCAGGAGGTTGAATCTTGGTACGGTGTACTCCTGGACCCTGATTGCTCCTGGAGTCTTGGGTGACGTGGTGGCCTGGGGTGCCTTTTTACATCTTTTCTTGGCACAATGATTGTGACTTGGATGTGGATTTTGCCTCAGTAATCCAAGTCTTCTCACTCTGTAATGTGCTGTACATGTGGCTCTCTTTGAAGATCTGACCAAAGCTGGTGCAGAATGTGGTGGCATGTTTTTGCTTTGTATGCTTGTTAGTGTGTCATATCAGAGTTCCAACCTGTGTATCGATGCCATATTTATTGCTTTCTTCATTATCTAGAAGGAAATTAATGACCAACTAGGCCAATGAACCTTTCATAACATAACCAGGCATAAAGCCTGATTGATAAGGATCAAGGAAATCTGAGGACTCTAGGTAATGCCAGGGTTGCCTCCCCATCACCTTCACAGGAAGGGAGATAGTTACCAAGGTTGTCAATTTGAGAGTGAATTTTAGATCAAAGCTGGCACTCTGTCCTTCCTTATGGAATATTTAGTGATTTTAGCCAATAACTTACTCCACACTTGATTTCACTAGGCATAAATGGAGCATGGGTCCAACTCCCAGGGTGAACTCTGAAGTTCCTTCAGTGCACACAGAACCTCAGTGAATGAAACTGGCTGAAAGTCAGGCAGGGAAGAAATTTGTGTTTGATTATTCTAGACACTTCTCTTTCTCACTGGACTTTGGTCAGTCTTGTCTGAATTTGAATAATTTTTTAAATCAGAAAACTGCTCAATTAGAAATATTTAACTATATGCTTCTAGGTGGCAGACAGCCTCGATTTATCAAGTTGTCTACCGCCTTCTACAGTTCTACCTAGACATTGTGGGAACTCTCATAAAGGGATAGTACTCTTAGCCTCCATGATAGCCACAACATACAATTTAAAATTATCTTTATGCAGCAATTACTATATTATCTATGTTAAAAATGCAATCCTTCAGCTATAATTAACTCACACAGATCCACTTCTGTTATCTAGGCTCACAATATTATTAACATTGTTATTTCTGCACAATAGCAGGAGCAAATTAAGGCAGAAAAATAAGAATGCTGTGACCACTGACTGACTGACACTTTCTTAGATTTGGTAATCATAAAATGCTCATATAAAATGGAACACACAGAATAGAAATGTGTGAGACCTGTTGCTATTTATGATTGGTATTCATAGATTCATAGATTCTAGGACTGGAAGGGACCTCGAGAGGTCATCGAGTCCAGTCCCCTGCCCGCATGGCAGGACCAAATACTGTCTAGACCATCCCTGATAGACATTTAT
>NW_020664446.1:47092608-47153911 GCF_002925995.2 Terrapene triunguis | reverse complement strand
GACATGTCCGGGGAAACCCGGATGGATGGTAACCCTAGCGATGTGGGGATAGGGGGTGGGGGTTCCCCTGGGGTGGGGAAACCCAGTAAGACTGTGGGGTACTGCAGGAGGCAGAACCCTGAGATAAGGGCACTGGGGTCCTGGGAGAGATCACCGGCCTGCAGAGGGCGCTCCTGGGTCGAAGAGCTAATTCCCGAGGATGACCAGCAGGAGGCGCCGCCAGGGTGAGTCTGCACTGTGCCACAGAAATAAATAAATAAAGTGTGAAAGATGGGTGTTTTTTAGTAAAATGGATCCATGCAATATGAAAAAATTCCAATATGGAGTAAGTTTCTTTCTTTGCAAATATTTTCTACTCATCTACTCCCTGGGAGCTCTGAGTGACCTGAATTCTTTCCAAGTAGTTTAGCACATCTCTCATTGTCATGGAGAATTCTGTACTTTCAATTTAGAACCTTTTTCATGAAATGAATTAACTAGTTCCAGCTTTGTTAAAAGTCTACACATAAAAAGTAGTATTGCATGTGCCACACAGAAAAGCAAAGATCAGAGGCTGAAAGCGCAGCGGTAAACTAGCTTTGCTCTTGCCTACATATGATTTGAGATTGAGATAAAAGAACATGTCTTTTCTTTCTAAGTTTCTTGTCTCTCTTTGTCAGCACTTAATGGTAACTTAAAGCTTCACAATAAAATTGCTATATGCATAAAGCAGAGATGAACAGCCATAGCAAATACAAGAACAATGTTAGAGATTGTGACCTTATCTGCTTTTTCATAGATTTGTTAATCTGATTTATTGTACTTGATTTGTTTACTCATTTTCTCCTTATATCCAGCCTCTTTCCTTTGTGCAGCATAAAGTTGCTAGAATGCTACCACTGCTATTTCTATTGCCTACTGAATGCTTTGTTCTGAGATGAAAGTGTTGACTCTGCATGCCTCAGCTGCTTAAGTATCAAAGAAAAGCCTGTGATGCCAACCTAGTTATGCAGAAGAAAACATCTATTTCAACCTAATTTTACACTTCTATCAGGGCAAGGCTAACCTCTATGGAAATTAAAATTGTTCTCGTGCTTTAAAGCATCAATGCTAGTGAGATGAAAAAAGAAATACTAACATGCAAGTTTGATAATTTTTCAAATTTAGAAATGGATTCAATTTTTACCATTCTTTATAGAAGTCGTCTTAAAAGCAGACATCAAATAACACACTATGCAATAGTACTGTCTGTGGCAATGGGTTTTCAACTTATAGTATAGTAAAGAGCGAGAGGGAACAAACACACCATTCCTACATAATCCTTTCCCATGAACAAAAATGCTTAAAGGGTGGCACTATCTGAATGCAAAAATATGGTCCTATAATGTGGTCCACCGCCCTGATCTGTAGGGGATGGGAGTGCAATAAAAAAGACAGTCAGGAATGCCCAGAAATGAATGATGACTTTTATTGTAGCAACAAATCAGCATCAGAAGCTTTAAATGAACTGTTTTACATAATTCATGTTAAAATGGGCATTATGCTGCATGCTAACTTCCAGAAATGTAGGGCTTGATCATGCTGAGGGCTCTGACTCAGATCCAGCAAAGCACTTAAGCAGCTGCTTAACTACTCAGTTTAAGTACTTCCCTGGTTCAGGGGCATAATGCTCAGCACATGGCAGAATTGAGCCCTTAATATTCAATAGTTTTATTTTTAGATTCCATAAGACTAAATCATCCCTGGTGTAACTCCATATTTTTCAGATGTTCTTTGTCTTATTGGTGGAAGGACTATCTGTGTCTTTGTGCTGTAATATTACCAATTTCTCAGCTACACTGGGAGGCCCAGGGAATTGCAAGCTTGCCACTTTGTTTTGGTGGGGGTGTTAAGTTTACTCCAGGACCTTGTTGTAACCACTAAAATACCAATACATGCTGGGCTCTCTGCCTCCTGAAGGATGCTGAGTACTCGCTTATGCCTGTGATATTGTTTGGAGTTGTGGGTATTAAGCATGTTGCACGATCAGGCACTTCATAGTGCTCTATGCCAAAACACAAGATTGAGTGTTGATATCATAGTTTATAACAGATGTAATATTCCTGCTGTAGGGCCCCAAAGTGATCTAAGATCTAAGATAAAAAAGGAGCACTCATGAACACACTGCTTCTCTAGCAGATACCTTTCAATATCTATCTATCTTAGGTCCTTGTATAGTCCCCATTATTACAAAATCTGAACATCCCAGAATCATCAATGTATTTATCCTCACAACACCCCTGTGAGATAGAGAAGGGCCACCATTCTCATTTTACAGATGGGGAACTGAGGCCCAGGGACATTAAATGACTTGCCCAAGGTCAGACAGGAAGTTTGTGGCAGAGCAGGAAACTGAATCCACTCCCCTGAGTCACAAACTAGCACTCTAATCACCCTAATCATCCTTTCTTTTTCAGACTAGTTACCTCCTTTGTGTCAAATTAGAGAGGATTTGTATCAGAACAACTTGCATACGCAAGATGGCACTTTCCACTGCTCTAATAAATCACAGCACTTAGTCACTGCGCTTTAAGTAGTTGTGTTAGATTACAGAACAGTCTTATAGAATTTAATTAATAGGGATGAAACCTGAAGAAATTACACTCAAAATCTATGGAATGTAATGGAGAATTGATACCCTTTTTCTAGGGATTTTGAACCACCCAATGGAGCACAACAGAGGATTTTTTAAATTAAATTCTGTAGGACAGTCAATTTCTGTTAAGTTTTCTGGGGCTTTTCCATAAAGATTAGCTTTCTTAACCACCAGGATTGGTACTAGAATACAGTCAAAGATCCTAGTCGAGGAGAAACTAGGAATGTGGGACCCAGTACTGCAGTCTTTGAGAGTAGTCCCTTTGAAATAAATAGGAATTCATCCTACTTAGGGGAGAATGGCATCCTAAACTACAGGGTGAGTAAATTCCCCATGTGTACTGGTCAAGAAAAAGTTATTGACTATAGAGACAGTCAGAGCTCCTACCCTTCTGCATAGCTAGGCATAAAGAAGCACAATGGAGAGCTTGTGACATAAACCAAACATCTATGTTAATCTTTTGTTGAGTTTGACAGATATGCACAGGAAACAAAGGCCTGCTCCACACTAACTCCCCACTTCGGACTAAGGTACGCAAATTCAGCTACGTTAATAACGTAGCTGAATTCGAAGTACCTTAGTCCGAACTTACCGTGGGTCCAGACGCGGCAGGCAGACTCCCCCTTTGATGCCGCGTACTCCTCTCGCCGAGCTGGAGTACCGGCGTCGACGGTGAGCACTTCCGGGATCGATCCCAGAAGATCGATTGCCTGCCGCCGAACCAGGAAGTAAGTGTAGACGTACTCCAAGCAATAAAAGATTTCAGTGTTGGGAACAAGCAAATTACTTTGGGATTTACAGAATGGGCTTTAGATTGGGAGGCCAATTATTCTGTATCTTTTTCGGAGATGGAAATATCAATGTTTTATGACACTGATTCTTATCTGTGACAATGAGACTGAGAAGAGCAGATGATTGCTTTATTAGTGTGCGTCAGGGACCATGGAGGCCTTGTAAAGTATTATAGGAAAAGGTTTTTAATTAAAAAAAAAGAAAGAAAAGGTTTTTGTAACCCTTTACGTAAACACATTTCAGATAACATGAGTTAATATGGAAAAAAATTGCAAAGAGACTGGACCATGCTGTGATCTCTGTTACATTGGTGTACGTCCACTGAAGTTAGTACAGTTATTTTGGTTTTACACTGGAGTAACTAACATCAGAAGGTGACCCTATGTGAATCCAGCATTGTGAATAGAAACTCAAAACTAATCCCATATGCATCAATTATAGTTCCACTGCATTTCCTCAAAAACAGGAGGTTTTATGATAATTTGACATAATTGTTTTAATGTAATTCTGTAGAGGAAGCATAGAGACATGACAAAACATAATTAACATTGTATATGGTTTGCATTTCCTTCTGGTTAGGTCAGGAAGTGGGACCAGAGTCATAGTTAATGAAATAGATATATTCAACTCGGAAGATCTGCACTCATTCTCTTTTGAACATATAAAATATAAAACAGTATGTTTAACAGTCCCTTCCCATGTGGTTGTGGGCAAGTCTACTTTCTTTTCAACAAGTCAATGGAAACTGAAATAAGTTGAAGTGAGCCACACTATAAAATATAAATGGCCATTTATTGATGGAAGTCCCTGTGCTCTACTCAGTCATGAAGATAACAGAAATGCTTCATAGCATAACCTGAAGATTTCTTTTGACCTTTTCCCATTTTGAAATTGCCCAGCTTCTGGTGTAGGTGTTCATTTATCTTTCCCATTCCTTTGTTAGTTATATACTCCTCAATGCTATGTACAAAAAAGTACCCTTTATGTGTATAATGGAGAGTCTGACAGTTTCATATATACTGAGATCTTACCGTGGGGAAATGATTTAGTATAATGGCTTTTTTGTTGTTGGAACCAAAATTGAGAATATACTTTTGATTTACATTGTAGCTTGCGCCATGAAGAGAATTCTTCTGAAAATGTCAAAAACTTTTCAGTCAGCACTACATTCTCTTTTCTTTCATTTTCGTCCTGGGTTTTTTTTGAAAGAAGGAGTTAAAGAATTATTTTATTTTACAACATTTTTATGATGGGCTGCATTTTTTTTCTGTAAAAACATTTCACAAGATTGTCAAGGTAATTAGAGTTAATGGATGCAAGAAATTAGGTGGTGGGTGAATGCGTTGTCCTAAACTCTGTTCAGATGAGAATTTAGAAACATGCACATTGGTCCTGAACCTGTAATCAGATCCATGTGTATGTCTGTGCAAAGCCACATTGACTTCATCGAGACTGTGCAGATGTAAGAGGCCACTTGCACAGGCTGCATTGAAGGGTATGGAACTAAAAGCTAAACTTTCCCAGAACTACTTTCACAAACTCAATGAGGCTTGTGGGCATGTGCAGGCAGAATGAAAAGTAGGCTTCTCAAAAATGTGTCCAAGGTCTGGGTGCACAGAGATTGGGGCTCTGCGTAGCACCCCTATGTTGAAAAGGTGCTTCCCTGTGCCAGTCCACAGCAGTACCTGCTGTGTCTGCACTTCTGGAACCTTTGCCAAAGTCCAGGAAGATCCACAATCTTTTGAAAACTTGGCCCTAATATGATACATCATTAGACTAAAGTCACACACCAAGCCTTCACTTTAATGACTGTTCAGGGTAAGTTACCATGGCTAAAGGAATAATAAAAAAGAGGGAGAGAAATGGACCAATTTTAGCAACTAAGGCTATGAGCTAGGAGTGTGATTTCCCTTGCTTGTGTATACATACTGATGCTAGCTCTCACTGAGCTTGTGTATATATTAATAGCAGCATAGCCATGGTAGCATGGGTAGTGGCAGTGGAGGCGTGGCTTAGCTGTGCTAAGTATGTACCCACTTAAGACCTATTACTGGCTATAAAAAGTGACGTCTACCAAAAGAGAATGGATTGTTGGTGTTGAAGATGTGAGAAATGGAAAGATTTATGGGCACTCTTTATCTTCTAGGAAAAGGTTTTACTTCTAGATGGACCCTTTGGGATGCTGGTATGTAAGGACATTTGGATCAATCAAAAATTAATGTTTTTATATATGATATTAAGTTCCCACTCATTTTGTTTTGATATGAGACATATATCATGTTTTTATTTCACCTGAATTATTTAACAAAGGAAGATTTTGAAACAACACCAAAAACAGCACCCTTCAAGTCATTTTGGAACATTACTTGTACTTATCTATACTTAACTAGGCAGCATCAGAACAATAACAGACTCTCTATTTTCATTATTTGTATCATTGTAGCACATAGAGGCCACAACCCAAGCTCAGGATCCTAGTGTGCCAAGCGCATTGTACATTCACATACCAAAAAGATAGCCCCTGTCCCATTGAATTGGCAATCTGAGGCCCTGGTCTTGCAACTGTGCTCCTGTGTTGAGCCTTATTGACATCTGTGGGGTTTTGCCTGGGTACAGTAGTCCACCCCTTGGCTAACTGCTACAGGATAAAAGGCTAAATATAAGATGAGAGACAACAGGTTGAGGTAACAAACCGCTGGGAGAACAATGGGACAATTAAGGTTAGTGAAATAAGTAGCAGACACAGTGTTCCATTTCCCTAGCCCTTGTCAAGTGTTTTGTAATAAATGAGTTTTAAAGCGAGTCTCCTTTTTTGCTCCCACCTTCCCTATAAAGCTGAGCAGAAGAGGCAATTGTAGGCAGAGGGACATGAAAAATAGCACAAATGAAATTAAAATGAAACTCTCTAAACATTTTCTGAAGTAGCTTTTCTCCAAAATACATGGCATAAACAAATACACAATGGATTAGTATGGTACAAAGCTGTAGTTGGCAGTTTAGGGTGGCCTGCATAATTTACCATTGTGATGATTTTTTTTTTCTGGCAGGAAACTTGGTTGAGGCTCGACAATAGATGTTTTTCCTCAGTCTAGCTGACAAAGATTTGGGATTGTACTTCTGTAAATCCAAGCTAAGTCAGATAATTCACATCTCCACCACCCTTGCCCCACACACCCTTCTACTATATAAGCAGTCTTTAATGAGAATATTTAACAATATATTACACATCCAGATGAGTTACTGGCTCCACCATTCATCCAGATCTGCACATCTTCTGGCACTCAGGAGGGTTTTATTCAGTTGATTCATCTGGCTCTTGTTCAATATGTTCATGACTCTTCTCATCAGGATGATCTCACTTCATGAAAGTTTTATAAGGTGAGTCCCATTGACTGAAGCGTCACACCTAACTCCTCCTGTGGTTTAATTCCCTTCTGTTCTACATTGTCTCTTTACCTGGTCACAAGAAAATCCTAGAATCCTGAATGGCATGACATGGCCAGCTACATAGTGAGCTTACAAATTTCAAATTACATGTGTACTCTCCAGAAAGGAAACACAAAGTAACAGAAGTCTATTTCCATTCTGTCACTTTACTTCACTGGTACTACATATTCTGGCTTAATGTTAACATGTAAAGAGTTGAAAAAGAGAAGGATACTAAGCAGTACCGGATTCACCATGGCGCTGGCCCACAGTCCAAAGGGGCCCCAGCCTGCTCTTCTCCGCCCCCCTCCGCTCTCTCCTGTGGGGGCAGAAGCTTGATGCTGCCGGCTCCTGCTGCAGCAGGGCAGGCTCTGCCAGCAGCCAAGCTCCTCCCCCGGCTCTTCCCCCAGCGTGCTACGTTCCCTCCCCTCCCCCTCTCCCTGCAGTCGTTCAGCTGTTTGCCGGCAGGAGGGAGGGGGAAGAGCGGAGCCTCAGCACACTCGCCGCTCTGGGGAGGAGGAGGAGGAGAAGAGGTGGGAGCGGGGCCTTGGGGAAGGGGCTGAAATGGGGGCATACTCCCTCCAGCCCCCTGCCGTGAGCAATCCCACGACCCCAGCCCACACCCTCAGCCCTCTGTCCACCCTGATCCCTGCACCCCCTCACACACACCCAGCCCCTGCCCTGAACCCTGCACCCCCTCACACACCTCCAGCCCCCTGCACCCCCTCACACACCCTCAGCCCCCACCCTGAACCCTGCACCCCCTCACACACACCCAGCCCCCTGCACCCCCTCACACACCCCCTGCCCTGACTCCTGCACCCCTCACACCTCCCCAGCCCTCCTACACCCCCTCACATGCCCCCTGCCCTGACTCCTGCACCCACCACATCCCCACCCCCACCCTGAGCACCAAACGGGAGCTCCTACACTCCCCCATTCCCACCTGCACCCCTCGCATTAAACAGGAGCTGCCCCAGGTAAGTGCTCCACACCCCAACCTCCTGCCCCAGCCTTGGGCCCCCTCCCTTACCCTAGCTCCTGGCCAGACCCCGCATCCCAATGTTTTTTTTACATTTTTTTATAAAGCGCTCTTATCCAAAGTGCTTTACAATAGTTAGTTAACGGTACAAACAATATTTGGAAAGATCATTAAGTGGTCCGCCGAGACCCTCTGCGATTTTTCAAGTGGTCTGTGGAAAAATAAGTTAGACTCAAGAACAATCAAGGTACCTCACTTTATTTTCATTTACTTGCTATTACTTATAGGAGGAAGATGAAGAAAAAAAGAATGAAAAATGGGTGTGGGGGGGAGATAAGAGAGAATGTTCTTTTTCTTGGCTGGGTCCCAAGGAAGGGCCCCAAAAATGAAGCTGAGCACAGGGCCGGGGGGCCCCACTAACTCTAAATCCACCACTGGCTGTCACGTCACCTGGGCTGGGGATACTGTGTCGACTGATTCCCAGTTTCCAACCTACCTGGGCAGTATAGCAGACCTGGCCCTGCCCACTAGCTCCTCTCCACTCCCTAGCCCACCCACTACTTGCTTCCCCCGCCGCTTAAAAATGATTGCTTACCCTCCACCCCCCAGGTTTTTCTGGCAATCCTGTTGCCAGGTATCCAGTTTTAGACTGGAAACTCCAGTAGAAAACAGGACCCGAGTGTCTGGTTAGCAGTGCTGACTGGAAACTAAAAGTCCGATTATAGGAGTAACCACATTAGCCTCCACTCCTCCCCCTCCCAACACTCACCCCAGAGGGCTGGAAGAGAACCTGTCCTGCTGCTGCTGCGGGAGGAGGGGCAGCTCAGTGCAGAGAGAGACGAAGAGAATGGGCTAGAACCAGGTAGGTACCCGCTCTGTGTGGTCAGGGGTGAGGTGGGAGATCCTGTTTACCCCCTCCCCAGCCCTGGTGTCTTGCAGTTTACCCCTGGCCCCTCCCTTGTTCCAGGGACCAACCCTAGCTCCCGCCCCACTGTGCTTTTGCCCCTGGCCCCTTTACAATCATTCCCCAGTGGGGCCCACAAATATGTTTGGCGCTGGGCCCACAACAAGTTAATCCAGCCCTGATACTAAGTAACACAAAAGCGACTTTCTCGTGATATTGGCCATCATTTTTGTAGATGATGATTTGATAAAAATTCATAATTTTCTAAATTCCCCCTTTTATGGAAAATTATATATCTCCCCAACTGGAGCCCTTCCCTGGCTAATTTTCCAGCCTACTCCTGCCATCTGGTATGGAGGGACTTGGGGCCAGGTATGACCTTCTCCTTGCTCATTCCAAATTGCCTCTTCTGCAAGAGCTCATATGGAAGAACCCCTCCAGCATACAAGAAGTACAGATACCCTGGTATGCGTCTTTTTTTTTCCTGTATCCCTTCCTTGATTCAGGCCCACTGAGGAGGGTAAAGTGGTATATCACTCAGGTGCAAAGCATGCACAAGATGTTAACTTCATCATAGTTTGGTTGACCCGTGTGTGCCAACACTTTTTTTTGTTTTCCATTTTGATATGGAAATTGCCCTTAGACAGCTTAGTGAACACCCCAGAAAACTTACGAGACTATTCCTGTGACTAAAAAATGGACACCTTCATTCAGTTCTATCTCCAAGGCCAATAGAGGACTAATATCTACGATTAGGAGGTAATTGAGATTTCCACATCGGCATGTCAAAAATGAAAAGGTTTTGCACATTGCACTTAAGATTTTTATTTGAAATACATCTGAAATCCTTATTGCCCCCTATTACCTTCATCTGAAATTCATCCTTCCACTCTCTAGAAAAGCATTCTACTCACTTCATTGCAAGACAGAACCTGCATTATGAGATTCCTGTATACAACTTCACATAATTTACATAGAAATTTCAAGGTAAAGCTTACAATTGCTTTAGCTTGGGGGCTCACATATGGTAAACAAAATGCAGTAGCATCTCAGTGGAAAAATCTGAGAACTGTGTCCATATAAGGATTTTCTACCTCAGGTTACTCATGACCGAGACCTGATTAAATTAATAATAATGTTATTAAATGTTACCTTGCATTAAATGGTTGCTGTGGAGTGCGCTGAGAATTAAAGATAAACTTGCAAGCTATCCATTTAACCAGTTGTAATGCAAATTAATATTAACAATCTGTCTATTTTTCCATGTAATTAAGCAATAATGATAAAACCTCAATGCTTTTCCTGGGGATTAATGATGGCTTTGAGAATTGATGGTCTGAGGTGAAACGAAGATCCATTAACCACAGCCTTTCATTAATACCCCAGAAAACTAATTGGGTATTATGAATATTTAATAGTGCTTTTCCTTCTCTGCCCCTTTATTTATTAGAAAAGAAATTGGTATTGAAACATGCTGAATATGCCTACAGCAGGTGAAATCCATTTTTTGATATCAAGGGATTGAAAGAAGATACCTAGGAAGCTAGATAGGGTCAGCGCCTCAGAACAGGAACTGAAATTGTGGCTGGCATTTGCACAGGAGCTTTGTGCCTTCTCTTCAACCTAGCCCATCACATATAGGTCAGACGCAGTGTAGCCCATGATCTTGTCCTCTTAGCCTTTTAACCACACAGATTGCAGGATTTGTAATTCAGGGCTTAATTTTGTAGTCCTTAGGTATGGGAGCAGTCCCACTGACTTCACTGGGTCTGCTCGGTTGAACAAGGGGCTACAAGTGCAAGCTCCTGCAGGATCAAGTCCCTTGTGCTCACCCTGTTGTCTTTTTTTTTTAAGAGTTGGCAGTGGACTGTTAATGACATTTTTGAGTCAAATGGTGAACAGCAAAAATATTTCAGCTAGATGGCGTCCTCTGTAAACTGTGATTCCACAGCCAGGGAACTGCAATGGAATTTAGTAGATCCCTGAAAAACTGAGTTTTGCAGCCTCAGGGTCAAATCCTGCACCCCTGGCAAAACTACAATTGACTTCCATAGGACAGAATCAAGACAAAGGTTCTCTTCTTCCTTACAATGGTGTAAATCATTTACTTGATTTCAATGGAATTACATCAGTGTAAAACCAGAGTAAGAGGAGAATTGAATCCAAAGAGTTGTGGATTCATGCTCCACTCACCTTGCCACCACTGACCATGGGAATACCCCTGTCTCAGCTAGGCATACAGTAGAGATAAATCTTTTGGCAAGTTTAAAGTCCAAAATTAAGAAACACACTTCCAATTTAAAACCTCTTTTGATGTGTTTGACATTCAATTCTAGCTGTGGAAGGTAGAAAATAACCTTCTGCTCATTAGTTTGGTGTATAAGTAGCTATTTGGTCATGAGGCTTTTGATAGTATTTGTACTAACATCTTGCATTGACTGTCACAAGCAACAATAATAATTCAATAACAGTCAACAAAGAACAATAGTAGCAGAATGTTACAGTGGGAACGGGCCAATTCTTATTGTTTAAGGGCTGATTTTTGCTTTGAAATTGTTAGCATTGCCTGCCTCATTGGTGCACAGACTGACATGCATAGGCATTGAATACTTTACGGTCCATCATTTGACCAAAAAAAAAAAAAATCATTAACTGTTCACTGCCAACTTTTAAAAAGAATCTTAGAAGTTTCTCTCCTGATTAGCAGATGGATGTCTATATAGCCAGGTGTTCTTGTAAATTTTGACTCTCTTATAGATACAATTTGAAGGCCCAGAAGAGACCATTATGATTGCTAGTCTGACCTGCATAATACAGGCCAAAGAACTTGTGTTCGTGTATGTGGTAGTAGGCTTATAAAGTAGTTGAACAGTTGCACATGCAATTTTGGGCTGAGAGTCAAGCCTTTAATGTTACTGAAGTAAGCATGTGGCACTTTTACTTCAGATTAGTAACCGAATTTTTGACAAGCATGGACTCTAGTATTCCATTTCTTTTAAGAGGAATGAGGAGCTAAGCCAAATTGGTCTTGTGGTGCAGGCAGGGAAGGAACAAGAAATATAGAGAAGCCTGTGTAGTTACAAAGGAAACAAGTGCTTTATTATTACTATTATCCTAGAAGTGACATGGATACTGAGCACTACTTTCTGGTTTAGTGAAACTGCTACAGCTCTTTAAGGGTATGTCTACACTGCAACCTAAGCCTAGGGTTCACATTCAGGCTCTAGTTTAAACACAAATCACACTAACACAGGGATCAGACCCAGGATCCCAGGACCACAGGGGGTGGAAGGTCCAAGCCTGAGTCAAGCCCGGACCCAGGGTTCAAGTCCTGTTGCCAGGGCCAGCCTTATGGAAAATGGCACCCTGGGCAAACTTACATTTTGGTGCCCCTGGCCCCCATGGGTGTGGCACACCCCCATTGCCCCATGGGCTCCCCAGGCTCCCCACTCTTCCTTCCCTCCTAACCCCTGAATTGTGCCCCCTTTGCCTCAATGCCTACTCCCCCTCCTGCACCCCTAAACCCTGTACCCCTTCACTCCCAACCTCTGCCCCCAACCCCTGCCCCCTCCTGTGCCCCTAACCCCTGCACTGTGCCCCTTCACCCCAACCCCTGCACTCCCCTCCTGTGCCCCAATCCCTGCACCCCTTGACTCCTCCCCCCTGCACCTCCCTCCTGAGCCCCTAACCCCTGCACTGGGCCTCCTTTGCCTCTAACCCCTGCATCCCCCTCCTGCACCCACATGGGGAAACTGACCTGGATGCAAAAAACAGCTGACTTTGCTGCTCGATCCCCCACTGGACGGCTGCTCCTCCACCCCGCACAGCCCTAAGGGGCTGTGAGGGGAGCAAAGAGCATTGTCAGGGCTTCCTGCATCCAGGTCACTTTCCCTGCGGGCTGTGTAAGACAGAGATTCTCAAACTTTTGTACTGGTGACCCCTTTCACATAGCAAGCCTCTGTGTGTGACCCCCCTTTTAAATTAAAAACACTTCTTTACATATTTAACACCATTATAAATGCTGGAGGCAAAGTGGGGTTTGGGGTGGAGGCTGACATCCCAGGTTCCACTCCATGCCTGAACATCTACACCAGCAGTTCTCAGCCAGGGGACTGGGAGCCCCTGAGGGGCTGTGAGCAGATTTCAGGGGGTCCACCAAGAAGGGTCAGTGTTAGACTCTCTGGAGCCCAGGGTAGAAAGCCGAAGCCCTATGTTGTGGGGCTGAAGCCTGTGCAATTTAGCTTTGTGGGGCTCCTGTGGTGTGGAGCCCTGGGCAATTGCCCTGCTTGCTACCCCCTAATGCTGGTTCTGGTTTTTATATGCAGAAAAACAGTTGTTGTGGCACTGGTGGACAATGGAGTTTTTACAGCATATTGGGGGGGCCTCAGAAAGAAAAAGGTTGAGAACCCCTGATCTACACTACAGTATTACAGCCCTGTATGCTGAGCCCTGTGAGCCCGAGTCCCCAGCTGAAGGGGATAACTGTGGATGTTTAAATGCAGTGTAGACATACCCTTAGGGCATGTTTTCCCTGGCTTGTGTAGTCGCGGCATAGCACTGGGAGAGAGCTCTCCCAGCGCTCTAAAAAACCCCCACCTCCATGAGGAGAGTAGATACCAGTGCTGGGAACGCGGCTCCCAGCGCTGGTGCACTGTCTACACTGACACTTTACAGCGCTGAAACTTGCAGTGCTCAGGGGGGCGTGTTTTTTCACACCTCTGAGCAAGAAAGTTGCAGCAATGTAAAGTGCCAGTGTAGACAAGCCCTTTGAGTCTTAATTCTCCACTACCTTGCACCTTACATAGGAGTCATTTACAACATTATGTGCAAAGTGAGTGTAAACTACTACCAAATCAGAATCCTCTACTTACTTACAACACTGGTAGTGGTATTCACATTGCTCAGGGACAGGTAAAGTGGATCTATCTATCCGTTTTATACGGTCACCCCTCACAGTGCTTTCTGTGTAAAACTGATAGCAATAACAAAGTCCTAGTGGGCTTCAAGGAGTTTCTGGCATATCTCCCTTTTTTGGGGGGTGGGGGGTAGAATCTGCTTGGGATGCAAAACAGTGGAGAACAAGGCCCTAGGACTGTTGAGCTGAGTATAATGTATGCAGTTGTACTTTAATATGATAGCAAATTTAAAAGATTTAACAGTGAATCCTGGCACAGTCTCTTTCCTTCTGGGTTCTAAAAGATTTCACTTGACTTTTCAAACCCCCAGTCTCTTTGCATTTTAAATACAATTAATTAGGCTGTTGTGTCATTCTTAGGCATGACTTCTAGGTCCAAAACCACTTAGCATTTTTTTGTCACTAGAGCTGTCTACAGTAACTGCTCCAGAGAACATTATGCCACAGTGATACATATCTTCATTTTCCCTCATAGTAACAACTGTCATCTTTCAGCTCTCACGCAATGTCACATCTGAGATTCCTGCTCTTCCTGTCAAGAACCATAACATGTTCTCTTCTAGAATAGCCTCAACCTAATGGGAAGACCAATTCAAGTGCTATTATGTCTCAAAAGTACCATTTTACAATTGTTACAGACTGGTGGGATGGGAAGGAAAGGGTATTAAGGGTTTTTTAGTTGTTGTTTTTGGCCAGACGTGATTAGAAACTTTCCCTATTATGCCATTCATTATCAGCAAAGCACATATGAAAATTGTGAATTAAATACAATTCAGGTAAAGGATTGATTGTTTTTGTTCATTCTATTATGCAATGGTAATGAATGTGTCATTACAAAATTGCAAATTTCAGAGTGCTATTGATATTACACAGTTGTTTTCTCAGTCATTCACCTGGTGTGAAATGTGACAACTGTTTCCTTTATTACATTACTGTGAAATATAAAGACAACCACATAATTGTTCTCCCAGATTAGTTTGATGGAATTTGCTAGTTGTTCATCTTCAGTTAACACTAAAATTTGCTATGATTTCCATATCAACAGTTTAATTTCAATTATTGTGATATTGATTATTGCTCAAATAAAAAAATGGCAGCTGATCCATTATTTGTTACTTGCAGCAGGTAAAATGATTGCTAGCTGCAAGTGACAGCATTGCAGCTGTCACTTGACAGAAGATCAGTCTTTCAGGAATCTGGACTTTGTACTGTTGAGATGCATATCAAGGACCCAGTCTACACTAAAACTGTTAGTAATAGTTACAATTGTCTTACAAGAAGTTATTTTTAAACACAGAGTAGAAATGTTAGGATTGTGAAGCAGAAGGGTTCCATATGGTATGAACATAAATAGCATATCCATGCCAACTGCAAGAATCTGTCCGACATTTAAATCCATTTACAAATTCTGTATTTAAACATAATTTGTCTGCTTATTTAATCTGTTTGGTGAGTTCAAGTGCATAAGGATAGGAGGATCAGTTCCATATTAATTGTGAAATACAAGTAACTAATCTGCATTTTTCTCACGATGACCCTTTAATACCATCTCAAGATTAATCGTCTTTCAGATAACAGTGAATGCTTGTGGGTACGGAGACAGCAGAAGTGAAATAATTTTTGTTAACAGAATATATTGGATTGAGTGAAGTTCAAGATCTTTCCAAAAAGATGCATCAAGCTTAATGCAAGTGTGTCTAAGCTTCTACAGCTGGAACACAATTTTATAGAAACGGATATTCATTTGGAACAGTTTTAAAATTAAGTTTATATATCAGGCTGCTCTGAAAAATTAAGAACATTTTAATTCTAAGTATATATTCTCCTCTGTGCCAGTGGAGAGCAAATCTAGGGTCCCATCCTGTTTAAAGTCAATGGCAAAACTCTAATTGACTTGACTGAGGACTAGAATGGCTTCCTATACATGAAAGACTGGTTTGTGAACTTTAGAAACACAGCCATTTTGGCCCAGATCATCCCCTCCCAGGGGAAAACCCACAGGAGGGCAGCCCTGGGGAAGAAAACTACTTCCAGAGACCGTGTAGTGGCTTCTCTCCTTGCAGCTGAAGAAGAGGCTGGGAGGCCCACCTCCAAACCTTCTGGATCTGTCTCTGCACCAGCTGTGGTACCCTGCAACCCTGTCTATTTCTGTGCTACTCCATTGGAGACAAGGGCTTCCTTGGACATAGCTGCCCCATGGTTCAGTGTGGAATGGGCATCTCCATGGAAAATATACATCTTGGGGTTATATTACTTTTTCTGCTTAAATACAGCAATGAATCCCCCAACTGACCCACGTGATCTTCTCCCGAGCTCACCCACTTCTCCTTGCCCCTTCCTGCCTAAGGTGACCAGGTGTCTGGTTTTCCACCGGAACACCCCATCGAAAAGAGACCTGTCGGTTCCGCTCAGCACCGCTGACCAGGCCATTAAAGGTTTGGTCGACGGTGCTGCAGCGCTAAGGAAGGCTAGTCCCTACCAGTCCTGACACCGCGCTGTGCCCTGGAAGTGGCCAGGAGGTCTGGCTCCTAGGCAGGGGGGCCACAGAGCATGGTACGCTGCCCCTGCCCTGAGCACCAGCTCCGCACTCTCATTGGCCGGAAACTGGCCAATGGGAGCTGGGGGGATGGTGCCTGCAGGCGAGAGCAGCACGCAGAGCCTTCTACCCCCCCACACCTACTAGTGCTGGACCTGCTGGCCGCTTCCGGGGTGCACACAATGCAGTGTCAGGACAGGCTGGCAGCCTGCATTAGCCCCGCTGTGTCACTGACCGGGAGCTGCCCAAGGTAAGCCCGTGCTCCAAGCCTTGAGCCCCCTCCAACCCTGGAGCCCCCTCCTGCACTTCAAATAACTTCATCCCTGGCCCCAACGCAGAACCTTCACCCCCAGCCCAGAGCCCTGACCCCCTGCCTCAACCTGTAGCCCCTTCCCACATTCCAAATCTCTTGGTCCCACCCCACAGCCTAGAGCCCCCTCCTGTACCCCAAGTCCCTCAGCTCCAGCCCCAAAGCCCGCACCCTCAGCCAGAGCCCTCCCACACCCCAAGCCCCTGCCCTAGCCCAATGAAAGTGAGTGAGGGTTGGGGAGAGTGAGCTACCGAGTCAGGGGGAATGTAGTGAACAGGGAGTGGAGCCTTGACGAAGGGTGTTCAGGGCCTTGATAAAAGCTAGGGTGTTTGGTTTTGTGTGATTAGAAAGTTAGCAACCCTATTCCTGCCCCATCTTCCCCCAACATGGGCTCAGGACCTACAGAGTCTGGAGGCAGGAGGATGGTTCCATGGAGGCAGGTTATTTTACCACTCCCTTTCCATGTGGAGGGTCCCTTCTGTTCCCAGATGTGGAGGAATTATTCAGGCATTTGCTTCTTAGACAGATCAAAAATTAAAGTTGACAAATATTGAAGGGCATCTTCTCAGCTCAGTGGTCAGGGCTCTATTTGCTTGGTTTCTCTGAGTGTGAATGAGAAATGCATGGCTGAACATATCACACAGATGTAATAATTTAACTTTAAACTATGACTAAATAATCTTTAAAAGTAGTCTAAATCTGAAAAATTAAATTAGATTTAAGAATATGGGGCTCAACACCTTTACTCACCTGAGTAATTCTTGAAATGCATAGGATTATTCCTGAGAATTAATGCTTGTAGGATTGGAGCTTTAAGTAGGTCACAAAAAGAGATACCTGCGAATAACTATATGTAAACATACGCTCATAAAAAGACAGATTCTAGAATACATGAATTGCAAAGCAATAAACTTACCTACAAAGGGTCATACTCTGAGTTTGGAGATGCAAATACTGATTGTCTTCAGGGAGAATTGCATGTGTATTTGACAGAAGTCAGTCCAAATTGCTAAGTGACAGAAGATTCTTTCTTTAGCAATTTTACATTTGGATTATAATAGCATTTAATAGAAAATGTTAACAATATCTCTGGTGACTTACACATATTTTACTCCTAAAAGTGATCACATTTAAAAAGAACAACAAGGAGTCATACTGTAGCACAGAAGCTCAGCTGCATTGCACCACTTTGGACATCTAGGTGTTAATATCTGCTAGGAATTCAGCGGAAAGGGCTTGACTACTGCTACCCATCTCTAGAACTGGCCTGCCCCTTTAATTAAAAAAATAAAAGGCCAGAAGCTAGCATCCCTAGCATATTTACGCATCCCTAGCATATTTACAGTGCAAGCACATTCCAAGTATGCAAAGCATAAAATATGCCCAAGTTCAGAGTTGATTTCAGGTGCTCTTACTCACTAGGGAGGCTGCTGCTATTGACATATTCACAACAGATGGAGATGCAGTCTGGAGAGGGAAGTGGAGATGCCCAGAGTCCCTCTGCCTGCTGCCTGGGTCTGACTCCATGTGCTGTGATTTGTTCCACCTGATTATCACAGGTTATTGTAGAATGCAACTGTTCTCTTTGCTGCCTGGAATGGCACTTATGCTTCTACGTGATCGCTGCTGACTCTTTCCAGCACCTGACTGCTGAGGAGCAAACATTACAATTTTCACACTTTGGGGAGGAGAACTGTTCCCCTTCCCTCCAGGAAAATACAGCTTCCCTGGACATCCTGCCCATTCACCTCCCACAAACAAATCATTGCCACTTGTTTAATCAGTTAATATTTATGTTGTAACAAACGGTTTCTGCTTCCTGCTTTCTCCCCTTTGAATCAATCCTGTAATGAAGTTAAAATGCTGAATTTGAGGCAGCAGACAATGCTATAAACTCAAAGGGACAAGTTCATCCCAGGAATGAATTTAACCCAGATTTGACTGCATTGGAAGACTCATCAGATGAAATGAACAGAGTGTTAATTGTACCTAAATATCTTCAGAACCAGGGATGCTAATAACAGAGGGTAGAGCACCATATGCTCTACCCTCTATCTACTGAAATAGATCTTTTTTACGTGTGAAGTGCTGGCTCAATAACTAACGATTTTTCCTTGAACTTTTTATTTTCTTCTCCTGATTTGACAATTTGTTTTATTATGTTTACTTTCTGTTTTAAACCCGTATACTTTCATAAAGTATTTGCTTTGATGAAATATTGTTTTGAAGTGGTGGGTTGTTTGACATAATCTACCAATATGTGAAATTTGCTGTGATCATTGTTGGCTTAGTAGTGCCCCACAGCTCAGAACTCTTTGAGGGTGTTGTCTGATTCTTCAAGAAAGATACACTAAGTAGCCACCTTTTTTTAATAATCAAGGGGAGAGCAATTGCAAACTCCTTTCCTTATTGTGAGGATGAATCTAACCTGACCAGCAACTGGAATGAAACCCTTTGTCTCTTGTCTTGAATGCTTCAATTGATTCTATACACTGGATCCTTTGCTGCACAAGCCAGCTTTGTAATTTTCCCAGATACCATATAATTAATAAATAATCTTAAAATAAAATAACCTTTTGTGATGTACTTCCATGTCATCAAGTCCCATGGGGTAGCAGAGGGTGTTTTATTGAAAGGGTGTGTTGTGTGATAATCATCCCTTTTTGTAGGGCTACCGCCCAGTTCATGGAGGATAAAGTTCAGAGTACCTAATGCAGAGGTCGAGCACAAGGACCTACACATTACAAATCCTGTGCAGCACTGCACAACCTGAGTACTGAGAAGTGCACTGACCTTCTCTGTGGGAGGTGTGTGTGTGTGTGTGTGTGTGTGAGACAAATCCTCCCCCACAAGTCCTGGAGCCACTTTACAATTGCTACTTCATTCCTGAGGCTGCAATAGCCTCTCTGGCACCCACCCTTTGCTATCTCCTATTTATGCATTTTATTTATTTGCATTCCCTCTGCTATTTAGCTTTTTCACAGCCATCCTTGTTCCTAGCATTATTAGTTGTGTGTGTGTGTGTGTGTGTGTGTGTGTTTTTTAAGGAACTATCCCCACAACTCCCTCAGACAGAGGACATCTTTCCTCTACATAAGCCCACCTTGCTCTGAGGTGCTTACCCCACATGGGGCTAGGAGACCATCAGGGATCTGTCAGTTCCTCTGTTGCTGCCTGGTATACAGGGGTGAATCTCTGCAAGTGTCAGCTGAGAGGGGAGAAAGCGGGGAGGGATATGTGTCTTTGGATCTGTGTGATGGGTTGAAACCCCATCAGGGACAATAAGGTGTTAAACACCAGTTAGTTACATTGACTATACTTGTGCTATAATTAACTAGTTGCTTCTCAGCAAAGGGGGTCAGGTCATAATGGACACCTGCCCTCAAAAAGGCTGAGAGAGTTTTTAGTCTCGGGAAGAAACCACAAGGAGCAGAGAGGCTCCTGTGAAGGGCCTAGAGTCAGGACTGGCAGGAGTCTAGACACCCCAGGGAGACTCAGTCTGAGGGGGCCTGTACTCAATAGCAGAGGTAGGGAGAAGACTCCAAAGGAGCCCCGGAAAGAGGACCAGGAACAGAGCCCAGCAGAATGGCTGATTGATTGGGACTTTGGACATGTTACCCCTTTTGTTGCCCCGAAAGGGCACTGAACTAGACGCTTCCCACACACCAAGGCAGATGGCCTATGCGGATGGGGCACTAGAGCCTGGAGCCCTGCAACACAAAGCTCTGAAGATAGTGGGGGGTGAAGATGGTGAACCTTAACTGTTCACATACTATCATCTACCACAATATAGATCTAGGCCACTTCTGCCTTGCCATGGAGTTAAGTAAATATACAAATCTGCCCATTTGCTGAAATAGGAGTTGGCATTATATTATTCCAGTGCTTCCTACAGGGATTGTTTTACTATTCGATACTGTGTTGAAGGTGCATAATACACTAACGAGGTTATTCTGCTTATGCTGAGGTACTTACAGGACAGTAGATTTAATTATTATTACTCAGATGCCCACTTCTTTTCCTCACCTCTTGTTCTATGAATTTATCCTGTATCTGGACAGTGTTGCTGTATTCCTGCAAGAAGTAAGATTGACAGAGGCTGTGCATCCCCAAGCTGAAAGAATTGCCTTTATGATGGTCCCAGTACAAAGCAGATGAGAGAGGGAACAAGTGAAAGGGGGAGCATATACATAACACCCAAAGCCAGTTCTTGTGTGTGGGAGTGGCAAAGTTAGGGATTACAGTACTTTGTTTCAACCAACATCTTCCAAAAAATGTGGATTCTAATTTTTAATAACTGGTATAGTAGCAAAAGAAACAGATGAAACTGATTATGTTTCTTTTAAACCTGTTTATGCCCTGTGATGGCTGTCTGCTATGATTTTTAGGTCAAGTACATCAGCAGTCTGGGAAGTGGCACATGTTCTACTCTGCGTGTCCTGTAGTCTGTGTGTGTTAGAAGTTGAGTCAGTGATGACTCCGCCATTGCTCAGAATCACCATCTGTACTGATGAAACAACCAATTTAATCTCAAAATTGTGCAGTTACAGATGAAATAAACCACAAACTTATTTTTCTAATAAACTATAGACAGAAAACAAGCCCTTCCAGAATAAACATCTAAAGTCAATGGGTGGCACAGTGGCATTGGTTTTGAATTACAACTCCCCAGAGTCTTCAATAGGCATTTCCCCTTTAAAATCCATAGCAGGGAAACGATAAACAAAACACCAGCACTGATGTGCATAATGCTTTCCAGTAGGTCAGTGGGCTCACAGTTTGATTCTTGAAATACTTTGTGATATAATTGAATCGTTATTTACTTTTTAAAAACCAGATGTTTGCTAGGTGTATCACAAAAGACAGAGAAAGACACAAGGAGTTCAGTTTGTAAGGGTATTAGGTGCCTGGTGGGATTTTCAAAAGCACCGTCCTACACGACTAAGTTCTATTTGAAAATGCTTCTGAAAATCCCACTATGCACCTATATGCATCATTGGGCATTAAATACCTTAAAATGTCTGGCCCATAGTACTTCCCAAAGAGGTTACAATCTAAGTTTCAAAATTAGTTGTGTGTGTTTGTTGCAGGGAAGGAGGGAATGAGGAAGGGCAAGCATGAAAATCAAACCACTTAATTTCAAATATGATAGAGATTATCAAAACTGTCTTTTGAAATTACAAAATATTGTGGGGTTTTGTTTTTCTCTTTTGTGACTCTATTATTCAAATTACTAACATTAATAACTATTTTCAAAAAAACATGATAAAAGAATAATTCTATCAGCATGATTAGTAAAGGCCAATTATAAAATACTTGGCTATGCCAAATGTAAGAATGCCCAGAACAATACATATTTGCACCTAACTGCGGGCCAGATCTTGCAAAGTTATAGGGTGAAATCCTCACCCCACTGAAATCAATGCCCAACTCCCATTGACTTCAACGAGGCCAGGATTTCACCTGTACTATTGAGTAGTTCTGATTGAACCCAATCGGACTAGTCATGTTATTAAGCACTATGGTTGATAGTGAGTGTTTGCAGATTCAGCCCCTAATATTTAGTCAGCAGGGAATCTCCAAGCTGCCACCCATATCATGAAGAGCTAAGCTATTTGTTTTAACTCAATTAATTAAAAAAAAAAATCACATGTCATGTAAGGTCCATCCATACCCATAGAAACTATGTTTCTGGAGTGTGATTTACTCATGATGGGTTTTTTTCCCCAGCACACTAATACATATTATGATATAGGCAAATTAGAATTAACGCATTGATATGCTTTTGTGTTTTTGTTCAATGAATTTAAATGATTGTGCAATGCTTACATAAAACTACTTAAATATTTATTTAGGTGTCTCTAGGCCTTTTGTTTACTAAATGTATCAATTTAAGCAATAAATTATTCAAATGTGAAGAGAAATGTATAATTTAATAATATATCCCTGCTTGTGCCTCTCATGCTATTCAATTTCCTAACTTAATCCCTATGAAACTCTGTTAACTGCACTCTCAGTAAATATTTATCTTATGTTTACTTGATTTTGGCCTTTGCCATATTGAAAAAGAATTTTGTATATGTTAAATGAAAGCGCAAATGATGCAGGATGGTATCGGCCACTTAAATCAGAAGGACACTGGTAATTTCTATCCAGAATTATACACTGACTTCACAGCCAGTATAGCAGGGCCCAGGCCTGTATTCCATTATGGTGTAGAACTCCTACTGATGTCAAGGGGGATCTGCATGCAAGAGGAGTGGCAGTGCCTCCCATAAATGATTGCACAGATATCATTACATGCTTAATTTTCTGAAGTGTTGAGCACCAAAAACTATTTGAAGTCACATGCTTCCCACCTACTATAGATGGGCCATGGGGGAGCAAAGGATCATGGAATTAGAATGCAAAGTGCTCTCAACTGAACCAATGCAACATGCTACTTCCACGCCCTCTAAGCTTCAGTTTCCCTCTATGCCTTCTCCCAGTGAGGAGTTTTGTGGCTTTTTGAGGATGGGAGAAGGAACAGCAGGGGGGAGCCACTCTCCAAGCCATGCCCCACGCAGGACTTGCTCAGGTGTTTTAGAGGAAATCCGAGAGGGAGTTAATGTTGCTAAAAGAACATTAACTCCTGCAGAGTCTTGTCCACATTGCCTACGGTGCAGCCATAGTAGTGGCTGGGAGGTGGTCTCCACTGGCAGCATAGCTCCTGTTGAAGCCAGTGGGAGCCTCACACAAATACCTGACGGTGGAATTTGGTCCTTAATTGATGATTGTATGACACAGCTGCTAAAGGGAAAATGCCAAGTTTGGAAAACTTAAAATATCACAAACTTTGGGTTTTTTCTTACGGTAAATGCATTTGTGGCAAGTCTATGCACTCTTATTGTTTGTTAGTGGTGGCGTTTCAAAATGCTTCAGTGTTCTCTTCTAAATAAATAAGAAAAAGAAATAAAAAATTTTAAAAAAATGTCATTAGCTGAACATACTTAGCAGACAAAAGACCTGTATGAGCCCAATGTGCATACGGGGCAAAGATACATATTTCCATTTCTAGCTTCCTAGCAGTTAATATAAACAAAAGGAGGAATATGTAAGTGATGAAACATACCTTGATACTGACCTTTAAACTTTGACTTATTTCTTAATGGCCGTGACATTTACTTTGGTGACCATGGTTATTTTATAGTCCTTCCACTTTTAGTTGCTGTTTATTTTTGTTATTTTGCACTCTGCAGAGAACAGATGTAAAACATAAACTTACACATAGGGCTTAGTTGTTTGGAGAGAAGATGGTCTCAGACTTGCTCTTTCCGCTCCAGTCTCTCTCCTCCCAATTTAATCTCTTAAGGTGGAGTGCTGGCTCTGCTCTTTGAAACTTCCTAACTTAGCTGTTTTTCTTTTCCAGGCACCACTGCATGCAGTCCTCCCAGCCTCAATCTCACAAATCCTCCTGCCAGAGAGTCTCTCTCACTGAGTGAATAAGCCATTAACAGTCACTCCCTTTTCAACATGTGACAGTTCTCTTCTTCTGCATGAGCTGAAGGTCTGCAGCCTTTCTCTGGCCCAATGCAGGGGAAACATGCAGTTGTAGTGAAGCTAGTCTAAGGGCTGGTCTACATCCAGCCGCTAGTTCGGCGGCTGGGGATCGAAGTTCTGGGTTCGACTTATCGCGTCTGGTCTGGACGCGATAAGTCGAACCAGGAAGTGCTCGCCGTCGACTGCGGTACTCCAGCTCGGCGAGAGGAGTACCGCGGAGTCGACGGGAAGCCTGCCTGCCGCATGTGGACCACGTCTGAACCGCGGTAAGTTCGAACTAAGGTATGTCGACTTCAGCTACATTATTCACGTAGCTGAAGTTGCGTACCTTAGTTCGACTTGGGGGGTTAGTGTAGACCAGGCCTAGGACAGCCAATTTACTTTCAGTCTATGTCAACCACCAAAGTTCATAAAATGACTTTTATTTGATTTAATTTTCTTACACTGAAATATACTTGTGATTTCTTGGGTTTTCCAACATCCATCTCTGCTGCTTTTTGGAAAAGAGATAAATCTTCTAGTTTCAGGGCATAAACCAACCTTTAACTATTGGGAATATGAAGGAAAATTATCTGAGTCAGGTTATCCCATAACTGCCTGCTTCAGGGGTTTTGCACCTTCTTCTGAAGCAGCTGGGCCACTGTTGGAGACAAGTTACTAAAACAGATGGATCATTGTTTTCATCTAGTATTTGCATTCCTATGTTTCTCCTGCTATACCGGTTTAAGAGCTCCTGAAGAAGCTGCTTATCTGCTTTGTAACAGTACTCTTGGGGTGAAATCCTGGCTCCATTGAAATCAATGGGAGTTTTGCCACTGACTTCAGCCAGGTCAGGATTTCTTCCTTGGTTTTGCTCAAAAGCACATTTATTTTTATGTTTTGTTTACTGCACAATACTAATAAAAAGACTGTGTTTGATTTAACTAACACAGACAATTTGGTGTGCTGGGATTAGTACCACTTACAAAGAAGGCAGCTGTTATCACTGAGTAATATGTCATAATACAATGATACAGAGTTTTATCATTTCACCCTAATGAATGGTCTCATTTGCATGCTCTTTTTTGCTAATTTAGATGCCATTATTAATTAAAAGCTATCTCTGATAACAGTAATCACGGAAGTGCCCATGATAAAATCACATTCATGGCTAATGCTGCTTTAGTCTTTCTTCTGAAGCATTAGCACTTTTATGGGCCCTGCTCTGTGTATGCCATGACTAACTTAAGAGTCTTCTCATCCTCAGTCTTAAACATTCAGGGCCAGATCCTCAGCTAGTGTAAATCAGTGTAGCTCCACTGAACTCAATAGAGCTGTGCCCACTCACAGTAGCTGAGGGTGTTGCCAATAGAATTTGACAAAGAACCCCTGTTTTCTCTTTGCATAATTTAGACAGCTTAATTTAAAAATTGGGATTTTTGTCATAGAAGGATGAGCCAGTTAACTCCACAATGAAGAATGGTACCCCCTCTGTACCATGAAATCAATAAAGAATTCTATAGTGACTTAATTTCAACTTGGAAGGAAACCCGTTCCCTGGAGGAATACAAAGGCCAGCCTGGGTGGCCAAAAAGTCAGGGTGAATTAGTAACAAATAACATCTTTTATTCATGGAAATAATAAATGAGGGGGAACTGTAAAAGACATGCTGCTGGATTTTGTCACAAAAATAAAATGAAAGGCACTGAAAAACTGGCTCCTTGACAAAATGTCACTTATAATTTGAACAAAGCATATTTTAAAATCTAATGCAAAACTGCTCATCAAAGTTTGTTCTTTTATGGGTTATTTATTAACTTTTGGGTCTACAGTAGATATTTGGAGTTTTCATTTATCCAAAGGATCCACTTGCTATAATCCCTGCACTGTGCAGTACAACACATTTGGCCTGCAAAATCTATATTCTAGCCTAACCTCATTCTGCCTTCAATCCCTGCATGAAGCATCATCCATATGTGGAATCCAAACATAATGGGAATTGTTTGTGGGACTCAGTGGCCAACTCAGACCCAAAGCTTCTTTAGAGTAGGAGACTCCTTTAGTAAAGGGTTAGCGAACATGTGCAGTGACAAGAAATTTATGGTGTTTATCTTAAGGGCTTGGACTTGAATAAATGGAAGAAAATAAAGAATTTTTATAAGACCAAAGGAAATGTTTGCAGCTCTTGGACAATCCCCATCTTGTATCTGATTTTTAAACATTGTTTTTGGCTTTAAATGTTTTCCTGGAGGTTCTTCCTGCATTCCCTGAATCCTTGGCATCTGATCTACCTCATTCTAAGAAACAGTTGAGAGGAAAATAATAAAAAAGAGAAGGAATATTTCTCTTGTTGGTGATAACATAAGTGTGCAAGAAAAAAGTAGACAATTATATTTTTTTAACAAGCAAATATTTCCTATTAAAGGGAATTATCTTCGACCATTTAAAGAACATCTCAGAACAAAATAATGTTTTTAAAGTAGCGTAACAAGAAAGTGGGTCTTTAGGCAGTTATTAAGGAAATGTCACTCATAGCACTAAAACTCACTTCCCAGAAGCTGATTAAATAAGCACATCATTCACACTAATCAATAGTGTGGAAACCTGAACATTTCCTTCGAGGGGTAGAATATCTCTATCCCCGTGGCAGTATAGTGGGAGTGTTTGGGAGGAATGGAGCCTCTCATGTTGCACTTATTCAGCTGCCTAAAGTCTGATTTTCCTCTCTCTTATGTTGCATGTACATCAGGAGTCCACTGAAGCCATTGGAATTAGACTGGTGTAAAGCCAGTGTGTGAAGAGCATCAGGCCCAAATCTTTAAAATATGAGTTGACAGAAAGATCTCACAGTTCAAAGATTTATGCTGGAAGGAAACTCTAATGCATTTCAATGAAGAATAATGTATCCCAGAACATAATGAAAAAAATTATGCCAAAGTACAAAGTTACTATATTTCTTAATTTTTTTCTAAAAGTCATAAACCATTAGTAGCCATTATTTTACAGGCAGATTTAGAAATGTCATATGCGGTATCCAGAGGTATTAATTAATGTCCAGTCTATGCTTCCAACTAAACTTTCAGGCTTTGAAACTAAAAGCTAAAACCTGTCTAGGAGAATATGGCATAAAGTTTATTCCTATGCATTTTATACTATTTTTACTTTAATTGAATTTGTATAAGTTGAAACTAATGGCTCAGAGCCTCAGATGGGATAAATTGGTGTAGTTCTATTGCAGTCAATGAGGTTATGCCAATTTACACTAGATGAGGATCTGCTTAATATGTAAGGATCAAACTCTAAACATCATGGGCCTGATTCTCTTCTCACATCAGTCTTACACCGATACAGTTACACTGATTTCAAAGGACTTACTCTTAATTTACATGAGTGAGAAATGAATTAGGCCTAAAATATCCTATATTATAAATAGAATCCCAATTCAGTACAAATATAGAATTAACATATTTTTGTATTCATCCAACAAAGATTCTATTAGAAAGCAATTTCCATTCTATTATTATAATCATCACATCCTTAAAGGTGAAATGCAACATGCATTCTTCAATACAATAATTACTGCAGCATGTATCAATAGTGTTTATGGTTATTGTCACAAAGTGGCCCAGTCCCACTCTGAGTGGATACCAGTAGGATTGGAGGAATCCAACTTCTGAATCCCACATGCTGCTAAGCTACCTGGGTCTGGGTAGTGACTGTTCACTGATCCTAGCTCTGGGTCACTCAGGTATACTGCCAGTGTGGACCCAGTGTCTGAGACTCCTCTTGTGCAGTAGGACCCTGTAGTCTGGACACTTTGACCTTAGTGCCAGTACTTCAAACCTCCAAAACCCCCCAGTTGCTCAGAAACGTTCTCCCCAGAGTCCACCTTGCTTTGGAAGCTCTGGTTTCCCTAGTTATGCCCTTAGAGACCATGTTGTTATAGAGCAAAGAACGCAGACTTAGCAATGGAATTCTTAAACACACACATACTTTGCTCTTAAAAAGCACAAGTAAGTTACAGATCTATGGAACACAACAAACTCCTGAGTTCAATTCCCCTCAGTCTGCTCTCGCCTTCTTTGTGAGTCCCTGGGTTTGGTCCAATTCCTTTAATGAAGGCAAAGTCCCTCCTATCTCAACTTCCTCCTTCTGAGTACTCTGTTTCTGACAGTGTATTGCCTTGGCTTGGACAACTTTTAACCTCTGTCCCTCTTTGGTCAGATGGAGAAAATTCAGTTCTTCCAGCCATGTACTCTGGCTGGAGGGTGTGTGTGTGCGGGGGGACAGGGAGGAGGAAAGGGTTTGCAGGGGGGGATTCCAGCCCCTTCTTCTCCCCAAACAGGCTTCTATGAAGAGTGAGCGTATACAAAGGTGATGACCTTGCTGGCAGAAACCCCGTTGTTCAGACAGGTGAGAGCCAGTCAATGTTGATGACCTTTGACTCTTTGTCCCCTTTCCAACATAGCTTCCTCACTACATGTAGCAATTTCAGCACAAAATGATGATCTAATCCACAATGACAGTAACAAGTACCAACAGTGTCCGCAAAACCAAATGGAATTCATAATGGGAGACATATTCCCAAACTGTCACAGTTATGACTAAATTTTTCAGTGAGCAGGAGACAACATAATGAGGAGGCATTGAGGTTCCAAGGACAGGGCACTGCAATGGGAGTCAAAAGACCTGGGTTCTGTTCCTGGCTCTGTCGGGCAACTTTTGGCAAGTCAGTTTCTCTCTCTCTCTCTCTGTGCCTCACTTTCCCCGTTGTTACTTTGGGGACAGTGATACTTACTCTCATTTGTAACACCTTGTGAGACCTACGCATGAAAAGTGCTATAGAAGAGGTAAGCGTTATTTTTATTCATTGCCCTTAGGCCTAAATCCTGTATTCACCCTATGCAGTAGTGGGAGGTTGCAGTGTGGGAGTGAGCAGTTGCAATGGTCAGGGTGGGCTGAAGTAGTCAAGATGTCAAGCTACCACCACCACTGTAAGGGGGAGGCCAAGAGGAGCTGTGCAGTGATGGGTCCTTTGGCTCTCCTCTTCCCACCTCCCGTGCACTGCTGTGCAGGGGACCCATGTGGAGCTGAGCGCCAAATGGCACAGGAAGTGCACACTCCTGTTCTGGCTCCCCTGTTCTTGCAGCAGATCCACACCTTCTCTGCTGCCTGGGATGGGAGCCTTTGGATTTGCCCATTAGCAAAATACCTATAAATGGCTAATATTTTGTTTTTTAAATAACCTATGGATTGCATTAGTCAGCTGGCAGGTATAATGGAATTATACCTGGAATTAACTCATGTTGAGTTCTGAAATTAGTTTTTGAGCTATGAGATCATTATAAAGTTCCCTAAATATTCTCATCTCTGGGGTTCTTTAAATACTCTAAAATCAGCTACCACCCAAAGGGTCAAATTCTGCCCTGACTCAAACCCATGATAATGTTGCAAAAGGTGTAAAATCAGGGGAGAATTTGGCTCACAGAGTTTATACACTATGTTTCAGTCCAAGGAGGATTTTTATGGCTGAATTACAAACCCATGAGAAGCAGGGCCGCCCAGAGGATTCAGGGGGCCTGGGGCAAAGCAATTTCGGGGGCCCCTTCCATAAAAAAAAGTTGCAATACTATAGTAACATGTATTTGGAAATGTAAAAAATAACCAGTGAAATACATTCAAAAATTAATTTTTAATAATTTGAAAATACACGAAATACATTATTTAAAAACATTAAATGCTTTAACAGTATGTATACATTTGCAATTACATAATGGGCTGTCTCTGGGTGATGGTGATGGTTGGTGCCAATGGGCTGTCACTTCCTGGGGGTGGCGCTACTGTTGCCCAGGGCTGGGTGGGGAGCTGGGCTCTGGGTCGGGGGGTGCCCGGCTCAGAGGGGCTGAGCTTGGAGCTGGGGGTCAGGGCTGTGGGGGGATGGGGTCGGGTGATGTCCAGCTCAGAAGGGCTGGGCTCAGAGCTAGGGGTCAGGGCTGTGGGGGGGGATGGGGTTGGGGGGTGCCCGGCTCAGAGGGGCTGGGCTCGGAGCTGGGGGTCAGGGCTGGGGGGGTGCTCGGCTCAGAGGGGCTGGGCTCGGGGCTGGGGGGTGTCCGGCTCAGAGGGGCTTACCATGCCACTTACCCCCGCCTCCCAGAGCCTCAGCAAGCTGCGTCCAGGAGCTCCTGCCGCTCGGCCCGCCGGAGCTCGCCCTCCCGCCCCCTTACTGTTGGCTTTCTACATCAGTGTACCTGTGCATTAGTAGGATGCTGGTGATCTGCTATAAATGGTCTTATCCATATGTAATTTAATTTTGTTTGTAAATGATGCTGACCATAAAAGAAATGTTAAGGATCCATTTCAGAAAGCCATTTTGATGACTGACATTGAGTGAGTATGTGAGTACCCTGTTAGCTGAGACAGTGAAATCTTTTCTCTAATCTACCTACAAGAATGACTGCTTGAAGAACACAAGGTTCCTTTTAACCTTTAAAGTCATGATTTGGCCAACCTGGGGCTTAATTCTGTATCTTTCCAGTTATTACTCTGTACATGGTTAGAGCCAGAAAAATATATTAATGAAAAAATATTTTCTCATCAGAATTGGCCTTTTTAAAAAACTCATGAAAGATTTACTGAAGTGAAACAAATTTTCAAAATCTGAAAGGAAAACTTGAGATGGGGTGACCACATCTGCATGCAGTATTCAAGATGTGGGTGTATCATAGATTTATATAGAGGGAAACTGATATTTTCTGTTTTATTACCTATCCCTTTCTTAATGATTCCCAACATTCTGTTCATTTTTTTGACTGCCGCTGTACATTGAGTGGATGTTTTCAGAGAACTATCCACAATGACTCCAAGATATCTTTCTTGAGTGGTAACAGCTAATTTAGACCCCATCATTTTATATGTATAGTTGGGATTATGTTTTCCAATGTGCATTACTTTGCATTTATCAACATTGAATTTCATCTGCCATTTTGTTGCCCAGTCACCCAGTTTTGTGAGATCCTTTTCTAGCTCTTCACAATCTGCTTGGTACTTAACTATCTTGAGTAGTTTTGTATCATCTGCAAATTTTGCCACCTCACTGTTTACCCCCTTTTCCAGATCATTTATGAATACGTTGAATGAGATGGTCCCAATATCAACTCCTGGGGGACACCACTATTTACCTCTTCCATTCTGAAAACTGACCACTTATTCCTCCTTTGTTTCCTATCTTTTAACCAGTTACCAATCCATGAGAGGACCTTTCCTCTTATCCCATGACATTACTTTGCTTAAGGGCCTTTGGTGAGGGACCTTGTCAAAGACTTCCTGAAAATCTAAGTACACTATATCCACTGGATGCCCCTTGTCCACATTCTTGTTGACACCCCCACACCCCAAAGAATTCTAGCAGATTGGTGAGGCATGATTTCCCTTTACAAAAACCATGTTGACTCTTCCCCAACAAATGATGTTCATCTATGTGTTTGACAGTTTTGTTCTTTACTATAGTTTCAACCGGTACTGAAGTCAGGCTTACCAGCCTGTAATTGCTGGGATCACCTCTGGAGCCCTTTTTAAAAATTGGCATCACATTAGCTATCCTCCAGTCGTTTGGTACAGAAGTTGATTTAAATGATAGGTTACAGACTAAAGTTAGTAGTTCTGAAATTTCACATGTGAGTTCCTTCAGAATGGCTCAGGTTTGGTAACTTCCCTCACATCCTCAGCAGTGAAGAGCAATGCAAAGAATTCATTTAGTTTCTCAGCAATGGCATTATCGTCCTTGAGTGCTCCATTAGCATTTTGATCGTCTAGTGGCCCCACTGGTTGTTTAGCAGGCTTCCTGCTTCTGATGTATTTAAAAAATTTTTTGCTATTACTTTTTGAGTCTTTGGCTACCTGTTCTTCAAATTCTTTTCTGGCCTTCCTAATTATATTTTTACACTTCATTTGCTAGAATTTATGCTTCTTTCTATTTTCCTCACTAGGATTTAACTTCCACTTTTTAAAGGATGCCTTTTTGTCTCTCTCTGCTTCTTTTACTTTGTTGGTTAGTCACTTCGTTGTTTGTGGTTTAGTCTTCTGAAATTCGTTCTCTATATGTGGTTTTGTTATGCTGATGCTGGCTTACATACATTTTACAAGCAGCTTGGCTGTGCAGAGGCAGGTAAAAAAGTTTTTTACAGCTAGTTTGTCTATGTAAATGCTGGGTTTCTCTGTTTTATATCACTGGCAGTCAGTGTACACCATCAGGCCATAGGAATCAATAGTGCTTTGGGGCACACTTGTGGGATCCTGATTGGAAACAATCAGCTCAACTCTTTCCAGTGCCTGTTCATTCTGAGTGTAAGAAGCCCCCACAGTGCCAATATCCATTGCTTGCTTCCAGATAATGAAGAGATCTAATAGTTGCCCCCAACTCCTGGAGACTCTCAGCATCTCAGCTTGGCCCTCCACCCTGAGTAGACCATGAATGGTGGGATCTTGAGGATGCTGAACATGGAATCTTGCAAAGTTCTTGGAGGTGTAACCACTGCATATAAATCTCTGGCTACATCTGTCCTGTCTGACCTGGGGTGTGTGTTATTACAAATGTGTGTGACTATCTGACTGTTGCTCTGTACGCCACATCTTCTCTTCACAAGCTGGCATTGCAAAGATGGTACTTCCATGCAAAATTCTGAACGCAAACTTTTGAACTAGAAGTGGATTTTGCAAGCTGATCTGTGGAAAATTTCCTTCAAAATTTCAACTGGAAAAAAATTAACTGGAAAAATATATGAAATTCCACAAAATTTCCCTGCCATTTCACCTACATCTAATACATTTTCATCTGGTTTTTAAGTAACACAGTGACATAAAATGAACACTGCTGTAAAAGAAGTATTTCAATGGTATTATTTTGCCTTTAAGAGTTTTCTCAGCTTTAATCAATCCAATATGTTATCAGTATACTTCGTGGGCATTTCTGAAAATGTCATAGTATCATTAATATGTGAAGGAAGTGCATCCTGCTGAAATGAATTCGACTGAATAAAGAAGACAAGAATTCAAAACAATATGAAAGACCAGAGCTTGTTCAGTAAACTATAACATTGAATGCACATTTACCTCCGTAGAAGTACTGTACTCTGCCATTAAGTGCACTATTTTTGAATCAAAGGATGATGGAAAGAGTGAGAATTAGATGAGCACAAAATGTTTTTGTTTTCATGTCATTGCATCTTACAGTTCAAATCTTCAAAGTGCAACATCATCATCACTTACATGGTGGCCTTTTCAATAGCAAGGGAAATGTCGTCTAGTGACATGAATTAATATTATGTAAAGCTGCTAAAACACTTTAATGACGGTAAACATTTCATAGATGCCATTCCTTTTAACCTTAGTCTACATACAGGTGGGCTCTCAGATCAATGACGATTTATTCATCTCACATTTATTAACATGAAGTGGAAGTTAAGTCCATTAGAATGACACTTACTGTTCTGGAAGAACTCAAATGAGTCACTGTTGGACTTGTGCAGTAAATGTATCAATGCAGTCGGTGTTCTCTAGTTACTATAATAGACTGAAGAAATTGGTTTGTGTGTGTGTAGTCCATTGGTTCGACGACATTTTCATGCAATCTCTTTTTGTGGATTCTGGAGTGACTCTGAAGTCCAAAGCGTGATGTGCATGCTCATGAGCAGAGCGGGCAGACAAAGTCATTGGTGAGTTTCTTGGTAGCTGTATCAGTAGTATGATGCTTTCCCCTTGCAGCTACCAATCGATTATTTCTGTCCCCTTCAAAGGCTTGGAAAGCTCTGAGTGTTGTGTGTTGCCATGCTGATCTATTTAACGCTGCCTTCTCAAGATCATCTGGTTTTATTGCACAAAGTGTATGCTGTTCTTGATGCTGTCCTTGTAGCACTTTCTGGGGCGGCCAATGTCCTTGTGCCAATTCTCCCTAGAAATTTTTTCTGGGGAGTCAATATTCAGGCATCCTAATGACGTGTCCAACCCAGCGTAGTTGGGCTTTTATCAGCGTGGCCTCGATGTTTATGGCATTTGACTTTTGGAGAACCCCCAGGTTGGTAATTTTGTTCTGCCAATGGAGGCCCATAATGGCGTGCAGACACCGCATATAGCTGTTTGATATGCCATTTGTATGATGTCCAGGTCTCACAGCCATAGAGGAGAGATGTGAACAAAAAAGCATTATAAAGTTTTATTTTTGTTGAGAGGGTTATTGTTGTGGGATTTCAGGAGTTCATTACGTAGCTTTCCTAATGACTGAGAAGCTGTCTGTATCCTGTTTCTGATCTCTTTGTCAAGAGATCCATCATTGGAGATGTTGCTGTCAATTTGTGAAGAAATTGGTAGAAATAATCAAAGTAAATAACTAAAGATGAATCCTTATTGCCTCAGACTGTAGTCTTGTTAGCTTTCACAAATTAAGCATGATTGGGCAAGACTAGTACTCAGATTGGAGCTATCCAAGCACAACCTATGGTACTACTGACTTTGGTGATTTGAATGATGGTACTCTTCTCTCTAAATCAGTACTGGAACATGCTAAGTCTCAACATGGCATTAAGGGTACTGTGTTGCTGGTGTTGTCTTCTGGATGGGGTGTAAAACTGATGTTCAACCATTTATGGTCATTAAAAGACCCTTTGGCACTGGGTGGGGGAGGGAGTGTACCAACCTCACACAGGGCCTGAACTGCTCAGTTAGGCAGAGCCTGTGAGTACAATCAGCCCCACTCTGCTACATCTGCAGTAAGTATCAAACCTGGAGGGAGGAATTAAAAGTGCTGAAACTGGCTCAGTTATGGTCTGACCAAGAGGAAGAACAGCTCTCTGGCCCTCAGTTAGTTAGAGAAGCCTGACTGGAGCCAGGGAGCTGAGTCAGGGAGCAGACAGAGCCTCCCAGAAGGGAGGTACATCTGCCACAGGAAGCTCAAAGCAGTTAGGAAAGAAATGGCAGGAAGTGTGTCCACCTAAGATTCTGCGCACTGGTGAAGGGACCTGCAGGGAGGAGGAAGACTGTCCTGCGAGGGGGAGTAGAGAAAACATTCCTGCAGCAGAAGCAGATGAGTGGAAGAAAGAGCTAAGAAGCTTGTCAGTGAGCTGGTGGAAGAGGCTTAGAGAGGCCGGAACCCAGGAAGAGGCTGAGGCAAAAGCCCCAAGGCAGGAAGTGGTTCAGGGAGGCAGCGAGGGGACTGTGTAGTTGGGCCTTGACTGCCTATTCAAGGGCCCTTGGACTGGAATCCAGTGGAGTGGGAGGGCCTGTGTACCCCTAGCAGCCCCATGAGGGAGGTGGAGTGGAAACCATCCCCCGAAAAGGGGTAAGGACTACTGAAACCCACTGATAGCAGGGGTGAGGACTCGTGAGTTCAGATTTGGGCTGAAGGTCCAATGTGAAGTTGATGGACTATTATGTGTTAGACTATTAGTTTACCCCAGCAGGAGTGGGACTTTGTGACCTAGCACTAAAGGAGGAGAACCTGCTGATCCGCATCCAGCCACCAGCGGGCTCGCTGGCCAGAGAGTGGCATGCCTTCGGGCACTTTTTAAAGCGTTTAGGGTGCTTTCACATTGTCATGGCCACATTCCAACTTGGGTACAAGTTGTCTAATTAAATTCCTCTACAATTAACATTAGTTAAGGTTTTTAAAGTAGCTGAAAGATGTACAACAGCATGCAAGTGCCAAGCATTATTGTTAACTTCCTGTCTTAACCTGCTGTGCGGTGTATCGGTACATTGTTAAACAGCTGTTGCATGGCACTCAGGAAACAGATGTTTCAGTGATGGGTGAAGTGCTTTCTACATATGAATCAGGATTTGGGGGGGGCAGTGGCATTGTAAATCAAGTTCAGGAGCTCTACATCAGTGGCTCTCAACCTTTCCAGACTACTGTACCCCTTTCAGGAGTCTGATTTGTCTTGCATAACCCCAAATTTCACCTCACTTCAAAAACAACTTGCTTACAAAATCAAACATAACAATACAAAAGTATCACAGCACAGTATTATTGAAAAATTGCTTACTTTCTCATTTTTACCATATAATTATAAAATAAATCAATTGGAATATAAATATTGTACTTACATTTCAGTGTGTAGGATATAGAGCAGTATAAATAAATCGTATGAAGTTTAGTTTATACTGACTTTGCTAGTGCTTTTTATGTAGCCTGTTGTAAAGCTAGGCAAATATCTAGATGAGTTGATGTACCCTCAGAAGACCTCTGCATACCCCCAGGGGTACACGTATCTCTGATTGAGAACCACTGCTCTACATAATATGTGCAATTACATTGAAAAAAGCATGCCACTATGATATTCTACTAAATTTCTGCTCATTCTGTGCTGATGTTGCCATCCCTGTCATCTACCAGAAATAAGTCCTCTCTAGTCTCCCAGAATACATCAGCCAAAAGGTACCCTCCCTACTCTCAGATCGGCCACTACACATTGTAGGCTCAAATGACATGTCAACATTTCTCTGCAGGGACTAGGGGGGACTGCCATAACTTAGCTCCACAGCACTACTTCCTCCTCATGACCCTACACAATCCAACTTACTGCTACAGTGCTCAACATTGCTGGAAGTAGAATGCACTTCTGGTACGTCCAGTACTCCTCATCCAAGACTCATCAAGACTCCTCAGCCAAGACCGGGTGTTACAACTTGTTTCAAATAATTTCTCGAGAGTACAGGATGTTGATGGGGGCACTGTGTCAGGCAATGTTCAAGTGTTTGCCTAGGCTCTTCACATTCACATTTGGGGTCATTCCTGAGCATCTATTTAGTCATATTGCCATTCCAGCTCTTGCTCAATTTAGAGTATGCCAGTGTTTTCGTCTGAGGTCAGTGCTTGGAGAGAGTTGTTCTGAAGGAACTACGTTCTCCAGTTTCATCAGCATTTCCTGCAATTTTGTTACTTTTTAGCCTTCCACAGTGGTATTTTGAGGTAAGGGATTTTTAGAAGCAAAGGTCTTTCTCGACTTCAGCCTCTTAGATGGTGGAATGTGGCCATACAGTGGATGTCTTGAATTGTACATCTGCTTTTGTGTTTCCTTTTTTACTGATGGTGGTGCAATCCCTGCAAGGAGGCATAACGACAATGTGTGAGTCAGTTTCAAAGTCCCTGTGATGGTCCTATAGGATTGATTGAGTTCAATATCAATTTTGTGTGCCTGGCTCAAGTGTGACCATATTGGGGCACAGTACTCTGCAACTGAGTAACGCAGGGTGAGACTAATTGCTCATAGTGTTTTTGGTCAGCTTCCCATTTCGTATTGGCTAGTTTCTGGAGTACACAATTCCTGGAGTTCCCTTTCTTTTTCAGCTTCTTCATGTGCCCTTTGAATGTCAGCATTTGGTCTAACATGACCCAAAGATACACCAGATGTTCATTGTGCTCATGATCTGCCTGGAGTTTTTGTTTGGCCTGATGATAGAACATGCACACTTGTCTTGTTAGGGTTGGCACTTAGGAATCATTTGAAATAGTATTTAAGTAGGCTCAGGGAGGCAGTTACAATGCACACTCTGTCCTCAATTCCTTCAGATTGGGCAGCAATGCAAATACCATCTTCATAAACAAATCTTTGCACATTGGGAAACTCTGGTTGATCATTTATATAGATATTAAACAGCAAGAGTGATAGTGCTGAACCTTGGGGCAATCTATTCTGTTGAGTACGCCATTGACTTTTCTGACCATCCATCTTGAAAAAGAACTGTTGATTCTTGACTAGGGAGAAGAGGACATTCTGATTTCAGTAGACATGCATGGTGGTTCATGGTGTCATAAACAGCTTACAGTTCAGCCACTGTAGCTTCCATAATTTTGCAGTTTTAAAGCCATCGTTGATGTATTGAGTTAGGTTAACAACTTGGCCACAACTCTAACATCCTGGGTGGAAAACAGCTTTGTCATCGGTCAGCTGCCCTTCCCATTTTGGTGCTATTCTTCCCATTATCTTCTGTTCATATAGCTTACAGGTTGAACAAAGTACGGGTATTGGGTGGTAATTCTTTGCAAAATTAGGGCTTTTATGAGTAGTACAACCACTTTGGCCTGTCTCCATGCATGAGTTGAAATCAAGCAGTGACTTCTGCTCTCTCATCCCGAAGTGTACTATAATAGTTCATTAGATATGCCATCAAGTCCAGCTGTCTTTCTAGTTTCAGGATTTTCATGGCTATTATCAGCTGCTCATTGTTGACTCTAAGGACGTGAAAAAAAATTCTGCGCTTTTGTTTTGTGGGCAGGTTTACCATTCAGAATGAGTTGCTGTGATTTCGTTGGGAAAGACTGCAGCAATGTGCTTTCGTTGTTGTGCATCATGGTTCAGCTTACGAATAGTGGCCTATGCTTTTTTGCTACCGTGGCACAGGTTTGTTGGTTCAATCAGCTCCCTCAGCGATTGTGCCACATTTTTCCAATTTCTCTCATAAGCATTTGCTGAACCCAGTGATTTGTTCACCAAAGGGATCCCAGTCAAATAGTTCTGACTATCACTTACATTGTTGGCTTGTCTCTTCTGGAATCCTACATACATATTGTGTCCGACATCCCCCATGGGATGTGCTTTTGGGCAGTCTTCCAGACCCGGGAAACAAATTCTCCATAGTGCTTGTGTGTTGGAGTAATATTATAGATGGAGTCAGCCAGTTCAGAGATAAAGTTTTCCCAGTTAGCCTTTCTGAAGTTGGATCTCAGAAGGCATTTTGTTTTCCTGGGTTGTACTGTAGCCACTTGCTCTGGTCTATGTTGTGATCTTGGGATTACTGCTATAACCTCCCTTCTGAGGTTGCCTGCATTTTAAGAGGTGATAAAGGCTATGTCAAAATTGTACCCCTTTTCCCATCATGCGCTTTGGAAGGTACATTTGTCCGTGAAGTCACAGAACAGGGTCATGTTGTTTGTTGCCACACACTTCTCAATTTCTTCCCCACATGTTGTCATTGTTAGAGTATCTCCAGATGGCTTTGTGGCTGTTGAAGCACCTATAATAAGGCATTAATTTTCTGGCAGGGAAAGTTGGTTGGACGTGCAAACTGTTCACCTGGTGGTTTGTAAATAGAAACTACTGCTATTTGATTGAGTTCAAGCATGATAAATTCCATTATATCATGGAGTCTGAGTGGTGTTTTTTCCACCAGTCTTTTGTCACGTATAAGTATTGTGCTGGCATAGATGTTACTTTCAAAGTTTGCAGTAATTTGCATGCTTTTGCAAGCACATAATGTCTGCTTTCATGCCAGACAGAAAGCCAGCCTTCTCTGCAGAAAATCCCTCCACACAGAAATTGATGATTTTGAGTACTGTCTTTGGCTGAGGGCCTGAAAGGGGCCGTTGATGTCAACACCTATGTCTGGCTTCTATTGCAATCTTGGTGTGTATTGTCAGATTTTGTCTTTCCCATGGTTAGTTACAATGGGAGATTAACAGGGGTTATGTGAGTGTATCTGATGTGACCCTCACTTCCACTACTATCACTACTGGAAGTATCAGAAATACTGGAACGGCATTCCATAATACCATAATCTCCTCCCCAATACACACACCAACCAATATACCTGCCTAATTGCAGAGGACAGAACATAATGCATCCGCATCCCTTATGAGATGTAGCAGCTGGTGTGTGCTTCTCTTGTGCATCAGGCAGCTCCAGGAGGTATTGAACACTGTGGTAGTGCACGATCAGAGAAATAAACATAATCCTAATACATGCATAAATTGTGGTATGTGTTGTAACTGGTATTATGTGCCAGATTAATTCAGATGAATATACATAGAAATTTTGTAATTATGGGAGCTTTGTTTTCTTTTGAAGCATTTGGTTATTGGGGAGAGGATATCAGCAGTTTAGATGGGACTATTAGTCTCTCTCAGAAATGCATTTTTTTCTGTTCCTTTGTTGGAGGCTCAAGTAGTACTAAAACATCACGTTCTAATTTGTTAAATAAATTTTGCCAAAGTGCCTTTTCCTCTCAAATAACTGAGAATTCTTCATGCCTTAACTTTGAGCCTGCAAATGTTTTTTGCTCAGGAGTTCAAATACTTCTAACTGAAATTCTGTCACTTGCAAGGACCACAGTTATCCCACAAATTCAAATTTATTTGCTGGATATTGAGTATGAATAAGTTTGTATAGACATGCTTCTTTTCACTGGGGAAGACAATACTCTAGGGGGCAGGCTTTGCCCATCTATGCTTTGAAAGAAGGATTTTCAAATAAATCCCAAACACAAAGAAAAACCCAAATAATATTTCAACTGCTTACATTTTCTTTGTGTTCATAAATCAGACAAATCAAAAAGTGTTTAAAATGTGAACACTTTAATTAGACTGCACTATACCAAAAATAAAGGTATCATTAAATTAAAGATAGTACAGTGATGGGGTCATTATGTCTTTATGGATAGACAAATAGCCTTTTCATTGGTATTAGATAAATTCCGTGTTTAAAATTAAAATGTAAAAAGCTATGTATCTAGAATTATTATTTATTCTAAGATGTGATGCTTGTCAATCTGGTCATACAGTAACAGAGAAAGACTGCAATTTTTTTTCTTCTATATATATTCAATAATAAAAATGTTATTAAAGAATTTTCTGTAATGGTGCCAGCTCTCTAATAGTTTATATCCTGAGCCACCTCTGAGACATGATTTCAATTCTGAGTATCTTAATTTGTCATGCACATTTTTGAACTGAAATGTGTTACCTCACTTTGGTGGGGTGTACAAACCTCACAATAGAGAACAAGGGGTTAAGGAGCAGCTCTGGGCCCAGGTAGTCCCACCCAGCCATATCTGCAAAGCCTGCACAAGCTGGAGGTGGAGTTTAAAAAGGGAAGCAGAGCCGGTCAGGGGAGGCAGGCGATGGAAGGGAGCAGACCTGTGCTCTGAGTTCTGGGAAGTACTGCCCAGGAGCTCTTGTTGCCTGAGGCCTGGCAATACCGACTACAAAGGAGAGACTGGTGACTGACTTGGACAGTCAGAGACTTTATTTGTGATTCTTTAATTGGCGGTGGGTACAAAGGGGACTTAGGTAGGAAGTGATCCAGGGAGGCAGCTGCTTAGCACCCCAAGGTGCAGACTTAGTTTCTACCTCAGTGAAGAATCCAGCCGGGGAAGACTCTGGGTGTTCAGGGGCCCAGAGCCCAAGTCACTGGACTAATATGAAAGCCCTGAAGCCCGTGCAGATGCTGAAAGACTTCTCTGTTATGGGCCCTTTTGTTGGTATACCCCGAAAGATGTGGACTGGAACATGGGAGCCGGCTGGAGAACTGAGCCACAAAAGAAGGGACAGATCCCACAAGACAGGATTATAACTGAAAGGGAGGGATGTCAGGGAGGGAGGCAACCTGCTGCATCCCTGCCTGACCACTAGACAGCACTGGTGGTGTGTGCTCTTCTTTACACTCACACTGTAATCTGAGTCTGATGAAGTGGGCATTCACCCACGAAAGCTTATGCTCCAATACTTCTGTTAGTCTTAAAGGTGCCACAGGACCCTCTGTTGCTTTTTACAGATCCAGACTAACACAGCTACCCCTCTGATACTGTAATCTGGGTTAGTTGTTACAGTGCTCTGTGTGTGAGAGAGGGAGGGACGGTGATATTTCCAACAGGTGTCAATGCTCACTTTGTTCCACTTAAGATGCATTGGAAGGTTATTCAAGAAAAACATCTTCCTTACAAACAACAGAGAGCCAGGTCCACACCTGGTGTAAACTGGCATAGTTCAGCTGAAGTCAATGGAGATATGACATTTTATGCCCAGATTTGTTCAAATACTATGTGATGGGGGTGGTAAAAGAACCTATGTAGAATAGAACAAAATCTGCCACAGAATTGCCAAGTAAATCCAATTAGTAGCATTTGGGTACATTTCAAAACGGTATTCTCTCCTCTTTAAACCTCCTCCCCCTTTACAGCTTTGTGAAGTGGCAGATTGACTACTGCAAAATTTTTGGTCTGCTGCAGTGAACCCACATGCACTGAGTTGGTAACATCAGTATTTACTGATCCGTGCTGGAGTAAGGAATCTGCCCAAAGAGAAATGGAAGGTGTCTGTTCAGCACTGTATAGTTTTCATTCCTCATATATAAAAGTGAAGCAAAAGACAATTGAAAGAGCTGTATGCTATTGAATAAAATCAGATTTACCTTTTCTCTCCTCCTGGACTGGTCAGTGGGGGTGGTAAAATCACCATCTTTATGTGTGCTGAGAGGTTTCAGCTGAATGAGGAGTTTGTGATCTGTAAAAGGAGGGAGACAGTATATAATTCAGACATTGGTGGGAAATGTCTCCTTATTAGTGTGTTTATATGGCAATTTTGCTTCTCCTATTTGTTTTTTCTTCACAAACCTTTGCAGTTCACCTTTAAGGCATTTAGAGTCTCTGGACATTGGGTGAAATGATTAATAGCTTATATTGATTTTTCAAAATGAGGAGATATAGTAGCATGAAGCAAGCAACAGCAAACTTAATTTACCCATTATGTTTTCAGTTTTGGAAAGGGTACTTGGAAATGACTATTTCTTTTGGAATGTCAGTGAATTTCTGAACATTAACAATCTTTTCATGTGTTTCTTTTAAAGGTGACCAGAGCTTCCATTTACATTTCTGCTACTCTGAATTTTCAATACAGTTAGGAAATGAGCAAATCCAATTTATGAGGTTTTTAATGAAATATGGGAAGAAATAGTTTTGCTGTCTATCTGTAGATAAGTATATAGTTATGTATGTGTATATGTATTAAAAGAGGTATACAGTGAAACTGTTGCACAATAGAGAGTTCACATAGACAGGATCATTTTTAAAAGACCTGTGATATTTAGAACACCAATTAGTATTCTGCCAAAGGAACATTTTTCACTAAACATGTCCAAGTAAAAGTTTAAATGTCTATTAATTAATGTTTAACTGATTCTTTAATAGGAATGAAGTCTTCTGACAGTGTGACTTACACATGAAAATTAGTCTGGCGTTTGCTCTGTGGAATGGGAAGAAACATAATTGTTAATATGGTGGCCCATTAATTACCCTGGTGTCTTAATTCAGCTGCATTTGCGGGCAGTGAATTGAGAATATCATCATTAATTTGGGTAGAAACTTAAATTAGAGGTATGTCAACATGTTGGATGTGCACCAGAATGAATGTCGGGGAAAGAGGAATGAGAAGCTTCAGAATTATTGAGCTGGATTAAGCTGCTTGACCCACAGTTGTCAGCGGGAAGCTTCTGTGATTAAACCCCAGCCAGCAGAAAAGCCTGTCACTGTACCAGCAGTTATTGTTGCTTGTGTGCCTGTCTGTATGTAACCCAGTTTAAAATACAGCATCCCACTATACTGCTAAAATTCCATATACATTTCCCCCAGCTCCATCCAAAAATATCCAGCATAAATATTTGTCCTTTTTCTCTTAGTATTTCTTCCTTGCTGCAGTCAAATACATTTATTAACTGATAAATAAATTCAGCAGGCAAAATACTCATGAATTTCAGTAGCTCTACATTCTAATGTTCCGGCTTTCTCCACAGGCTTCCTCCTACCATACTTCCACAGAGAAATACACTGTTGATATCAATTGGAGTTTTGCCTGAGAAAGGACTGCAGAACTGTGCCCTATGTACATGGATTGGGAAAACAGAACTTTGAAATCCAGATCTGTCGTGTGGCTCTGAACAGAGTTTTGACCTAAGACTACAGATGCAGAGTAAGCCAAAACAAACCCTCCCAAATAACCACTAGCCTTTTCAATGCATAAGACATAAACACAGTGGGTGAAATTCTGCCCTCACATACATGCACGCAAGTCACATTGAAGTCAATTGACATCAATGGAGCTACCATAATTTACATCCCCTGTGGATGAGGCCTTGTGTGTAACTGAGTATACAATTTGGCCCAATATTGTGTATCAGAAATAGACTTTAAGGTAGATGATTATTTTTTTCTTCAAAAGTATTTTGACTTCTGTACTTCAGAGGTACTGATGGTCTGACATTTTGGTCTAGGCTGAATGATTTCCCACTCCTAGATTGATATCTTTAATTTCCAGTTGTCTTTATCTCTTAGCTTCTTAGATAAGAGAAGAACAAGATAGTGATTAAACTCTCCTTTCCTCAAAAAAAAAAAAAAAAAGGGGGGGGGGGGGGCAGGAGAGTGCAAAAAGTACTTCAATTTGTAAGGCAAATCCAGTTTGGTTCCCGTCAATTCCAGGGGATCTGCATTAATCACCAGCCCTCTAATCTTCAACGAATCCACTCCCGTTGCCTACACAAGTCACATAGGAGTGAGTCATGTTGCCATCTGCTCCCCATTGCAAATATGCTGCTATGCCCAACTCCAAAGGTGTCAAAGCCATGGTAGAAGGAGAGAAAAATTAACTCCACATAGATTTCTGCTGGGGGGTTCTGCCAAGTTGCCAGAGGACTATGTTACACAGAGTGGCTGCACTCCAGCTCCATCCTTTTTGTCTCAGTAGTCCTCCTCTTCCCCAATACCCACCTGGAGGGCCTTCGTTGGAATAGGGATGGAGGGTGGAGCTTGTCTCATAGGTGCTGCTCCATGCCTGTCCCCATTGTGAGTTTTGAATCCTTTGTGCAAGAAGGGATGGGAGACCTTCAGCACTTGCAAAAGGGGAGATGGCACCTCTCCGGGATGTTTATCTACCCCACCAATATTTTTTCTCAGGCAGGCCTGAGATGAGGTGATGTGCTCTATGTGGCATGGTCCCCACCTGCCCATTGGTTTCTTAGCAGATACCTGCACTGTGCTTAATGCTTTTTGACAAAGCATTAACTGCTTGTACCTTGAAGGGTAAAAGCCCAGGCTTTGAGTAAAGCGTAAGGTAGTATAGTTTTCTGAGGAGCCACGTTAATCAGGATGGTCCTGGAGGCTAGTGACCACCTTCCTGACCTTCATGCACTAGTGCACCAAGATCCCTGTGGATGAAATCTTGTTCCCTAGTAGAGTCTAGGGCTTTGTGTGGTTTGCAGGCTCCGGCTGTTGGCACAGTTCCTCAAACCCTTCCCTTTGAGGGGACTATGAAGAGGAAACTCCCATGACAGGAATCTTATGGAGTTAACTGCTTACACTTTTTAACCACTTGGGGATTTATCCCCAGGTATGGAACTGATGCCCAGCATTTGTAGCACAAATGACAATCTTTGGGAGAGATGGTTTTTTTGTACAATCCTATATGTTTAGATCAAATATTGAGTATATCCAAATAAAATTAAATTTTATTATAAAAGATCAGTTGCTTATGCAAATGATTATAGAACTCTATTAAACTCACATTCAAAGTAGGGTAAATGGTTGCAGGAAAAATGACCAATAATTCATGCAGTGATAATGAATGTTAAGGAATGATATTACAAAAGTATAGTTTGGAAAAAGACATTTAGGAGCTGAAGTTTAACACTGTGTAAATTTTTCCTCCATTTAACTTCTAGAGACAAAATTGATTCTTATGAGATTTCAAAAAGATCTGTTAGCTTTAAAATATATATACTGTATTGCTAACACCAAGTGTCAAAAATCATCAACCAGGCCCCACAAATCACGAGATTGGTTTAAAAATAATTAGATCTCTTGATTCTAACATCTGGGTCTTTAAGAAAAACATGAAATATAAATGAGACTCACTATATATTCATGAGAGTTGGCAACACTGTATATATTTTACATGGTGTGATGCTTTGGGGTTCAACCCAGACCAGTAAGGGGTTGAGTTGCTGCCTACCCTGCAACTCTGGGTTCCTTAAATGCTATGCTGTTGTGGCTCAAGCCCTGACACAAACAGCCAGCATACATCTGTGCAAGTCACACTCTGGCTTCCACCGCCCAGTTACTTTTTGCAGAGTGACTCCTTAAGCCTCCCAGTCCTGAAATTTCCCCAAACTGTCTCCCTCAGCATCCAACCCTTTCACTGAACACTTAGAAAACTTATTAAGTTTGTTGCTCCTTTAAAGAAACAATACACTGCAACTCATTAATTTAACTGAGGTTAACAAACACTCCTATTTCAATCAGAGCACTGAACTGGTTTATAGTAAAAGTAAAATAAGTTTATTTAATAAAAGGAAATGGGATTAAGTGATACCAAGTATAAGAAATAAAGATAGGAAGGGTTCCAAGCAAACAAAAGTTAAAATATGCTTCTAAGACTAAACTTAATTTTAGCAAGTTTCAATCTTTCCTTAAGCAGGTGTCTCACCTAAACTCAATTTCCAGAGACTTCAATCCCCTTGGGCTGAAGGATCGAACATTCTGTGATTTCAAGGTCTCTGGCTCATTTAACCCCCCAAGTGATTGATACCAAAACAGCTTTCTGTTTCTGCTTATATCTCACAAAGTTCATTGACCCTATTACAAGAGGAAGAAATGCTTCCTACTGCTCTTCCCTTTCTGTTAACTTCCCACCTCCTTGCTGATTTGTATGTAAATGGGCTTTCCAATTTGGTTCCATAATGCTTAATTTACATTGCAGACAGGTAGATAGCTGCCTTCTCTCCTGTCAGGGAGAAAACCTGTTTTTCCCTGTGATTGGTCACAGACTTAAGTATCCATAATTCCTTATATAGTGTTAATATCATGTGAAATGTATGCATTAATCACCAATGTGTCACAGGCTTTCATAAAAGACCTTACCCAATATACTTTTATGATACAGTAATATTGTATACAATCAGTTGATTCAATTGCTTATCATGTGAGGTTCAGACCCTCTGTCTTTATAGCCTTTGAAATGTATTCTTCTGAAGTGTATCCCCAGATAAAGTTTCTCTCTCCTGCGGGGGTATAGACAGCATGCTGTCTTCTCTCATGCTTGTTAGCTTTGTTTACCTTATATGTGAATGTACCTTCATTGTCTCTGCCTGATGACCAGACTGGTCAGACATGCAAATACACATTCCTTTGTCTAAGGCAGACTGGGTTTATGCTGCTTGTCAAACACATTTTAAGAGTCTAATTTTAGCAGATATTCATAACTCTTTATACACACCCCATGCAGCCCTCATACAAGAGTATTAATTATCAGTCAGTTTTCCAATGACATATTACATGCCACCTTTTGGGTATATATCATGACAACTATGTGTTAAGTGTAGTGAGTATGTCAGGCCTGATAAGAGTTGCTGACACAGAGAAGTGAATCATCAATGGTCCTCTATATAACAACTCCCTCTGACTTTGATGCAGTAGGATTAGCCACTGGGTTTTCCATAGGAATTGGTTCAAAGATCTCCTGAACCCAGTTTCTAAATTTCCTGGTTTCCTCTGAGACCCGAAACACCACTCGTGAATTACAACTAGAAAGGCTGTTCTGATATGTCTCACTTGGACAAAACTAAGAAATTGTATAAGGCAGTGTAGCTTTGTTAGGTAATTTTGAGACCAAAGATGTATGGAAAAGTTCTGGTGAACTTCAGATGAGGATCCATTTGTTTAGATATTTCTCAGAAGTGATCGTTTATGGTTCATCCACCATTAGTCAGAGGAGAAAAATAATAAGCCAAATTCACAGGTATGTTCTGGCTGCTTTGTACTGCTTTTGCAATGCAAAGCAATGATAATGGTTTTACTGGTTGATTAAAGTGGGATTATAGCTGCTTTGTATTGTCTGAGCATCACAGAGTAGTCTAAACATACTAATGATTCTGGCATTCATTCAATTTAAAATGAAGATTCATTTATTAAAAATTAACTTTCCTCCCCAGAATGTTGAATTTCAGATTCTATAGAGCCAGCTCCTCACATGGTGAGGAGTGTACTGTGGACAGTTCTGGTGGCCACATATTAAAAATGATGTTGAAAACTTGGATAGGGTGCAGAAAAGAGCCACAAAATGATTTGAGTGTTGGAAAAAATGCCTCACAGTGAGAGACTTAAAGATGTAAGGCTGCTTAGTTTATCAAAAAGAAGTTTGAGCGGTTACTTGATTATGGCATAGAAGTACCAACAAGGGGAAAAAATACTGGGTACTAAAGGGTTCTTCAATCTAGTGGAGAAAGGTTTAGCAACAACCAATGGGTGGTAGCTGGAAGACAAAATCACATTAGAAATTAGGCACACATTTTAATAGTGAGGGTGATTAACCACTAGAGCAAACTGCCAAGAGAAGTGGTGGATTCTCCATCTCTTGATGTCTTCCCATCAAGACTGGATGCCTTTCTGGAAGATATGCTTTAGCCAAACGCAAGTTATTGGTCTAAGTACAGAGGCTACTGGTGAAATTTAATGGCCTGTGATATACAGGAGGTCAGACTGGGTGTTCTAATGGGTTTTAACTTGGGTTTGCTAACCCATGTTAGGTAAATAGGGTTAAAATAGCAGCGAAGACATGGAAATTTGTCTTTTAACTTGGGTTAGCAGATCAAGTTCAATTCTATAGTGCAGCCTGAGGTTGAACTCTAGCTAACCTGAGGTAAAAGATAAGTTGCCATTATCTTCACTGCTATTTTATCTTGTTAGCTTCCTTAGGTAAGCTAGTCTGAGTTGAGTACACTTTTTTTTAATTTTCCGTGTGTGTGCAGTCTAGACATACCCTATGATATAGCTCTGATTGAACTTAGCCTTGACAATTTATAACAGCTAAGGATCTGGCACTGTAAGTTTTTATTCTTTTGTAGAACTGGTTGAATTTTTTTCATGGAAAATATATTTTCAATTTACCTTTGTTTTTAATTAAAAAACAACAAAACCACAAAATGGAAACTGAAGACTAAAAATAAAAAATAGAACAGTTTTGAAAAAAAAAATGTTTTTCATTGGAAAGCCATCACTTTTTCATGGCAAATTTGAGATGAAAAGAGACGCCTCCCCCCATAAATTTCCCATGAAAATAATTGGCATTTTTTTAACCTAGCTCTGCTCTTTTCAATGGATTAATAATTCTGATTTGCCATAAGCATATACACCCCTCCCCCCCAGCTATCTAGAGAACATAAACTACTTGACCTGAGAACATAGGAATGCATGGGAAAGAGTCTTTCTGTAGTCGCTGCTTGTTGTTTGCCTTTAATGTGTAATCAGTTAACTTTATTCTGCTCCCATTGAAGGCCCCAACTCTTGTTGATTTCAGTGGGAGGTGGATTGAGACCCAGTACTTCCCACTTAGTGTCCGGTGTGTTTTCCACCACAGAGAACTGACTTTCATGCATCTTAAGGAAATATCTTCCAAGTACTGAATACAATTGACTGGATTTACATTAGACTGTCAATAGTTAAAAAGAATGCTTGGACCAGCTCAGAGGGCAATAGTGCAAAACTATTTCAAGTCTCTGATAATTGGATTATATATGCACCCTTGAATAGCCAATAAATATAATATATATTCGCTAAAATTAAGCTTTTTTTATTCATGTCACGTAAGACATCATGAATGCTCTGGAGCTGAGCATAACGGTATTTAACTTAGCTGTGCTGTAAAGCCATCATTGAAATGCTTGCAGCAAGGGTGAGCCTCTGATATTTTGTCAGTTATTATTAACAAATACCAGAATGGAAATTGATGATCAGTCTTAATAAAAGAACTGACTGTGCAATTTACATCAAGGCAGATTTAATGAAATACCTAATCCTTAAATGTACGTAATTAGATTTACATATTAATATCTCCGCAATTAAGAGTTGGTATTTAAAGGGCACACTTCCTGTTTCACGTTTTTAATCATTTATCTCAAGTTTGGGTTTTTGTTTGTTTGTTTTTTTAAATTGCTGAGTTAAGGTAAACACTCCTGTTTGAAAGTTTCCAAGCATGTAATTTGCTTCTCTGGAATGAAAAGTATATATTTATTTTGGTTTGTATCAACTTCTTTTTTACTTTTTTTAAAAAGCTCATCTCAGGCTCTGGGGGCCTTTGACACTCATTTCAAACATAGAATGGAATAAACAGACTCTTCCAATTGCTGAAAACGTGCAGGCAGGAGCAAAAATTTAAACAAAACTTAAGACCCCTACCTTCTCAACCAGACTCTCACAAAGCTCCCTCTCTCTGATATATGAATCCTACAAAATCCTTTAGAGGTCAAATAACTTGAACTATGGACTATTTACATAGGCCCCAATCCTGCAAAGCCTTTCACATGTGCTTAACTTTATGCACGGTGAGTAATTTCAATAAAGTCAATTGTCTATTTTTAAATTAATAGGATTATTTCTTGATGCATGAAGTTAGGTATGAATGTAAGGCTTTGCAGGATTGGGAAGTTGCATTATAGACCATAAGATTTATTAAATCTTGAGTTAAATTTACAACTGGACTTTTGTGTATATTCCAAATATTGGAGAATGATGATACCTGATAATAGTCCATTTTATTATTTATTTTTATTACTAATAAGAACTTGTTAGTTTTTGTGTGTGTATGAGGAGGATCTTTCTTTCTCAAAACACATATGATTAGGAAAGAAAGTAAATCATGAAATGCATATTAAATTGCCTTGTTTTATTTCTAAGATTTCGACCCAAGTCTTGCATCCTTATTCAGGTCATAAGATTTGTCTGAATAAGGAGATTAATAATCAAGAAATGACCTTTGATACCCTTTTTGGCTACCCTTTTTGGCAGAAGTCCATGTTACCACCCTTAATACCATGTATATATTTGGTACTAGAAAGTGAGCTGCTGCATGGTGAATTCAGCGGTGGCCTCTGCACATGTGTGTAAGGGTTAAGAGATCATACAGGGCACTCTGCCCCCATTACCCCTAGCACATCTGTACAAGGAGCAGCTAGAGTCTTGGGACTTGTACTCCATGCAATGGTGCTACACATGCCAAAGGGGTCATGGCTACAGTCACATTCAGTGTACCAATCTTAAGCTGGTGTTGGAGGGAGAACTCTTTTCATCTCCAAAAGGAGCACAGGAACTATACCTCCCAGCATCTCTTTGGAGGAGTTCTGCTTGCATCTGCCTATTTGTCCTCCACATGGAGGTTGCCTCCAGCCACTCCCGCTGGTGCAATGTATCTCCAACACCTCCCCAAATTGGCTGTGACTCCTGGAGCCACAATATAGTCCAGAGTATATGATTTTACTGAATGAAAGTCATACCTGTAATTCTGTATTTCTTGTGCTAAATGACAATTTAATTTTATCAAAGTGCATTATTTTGTGTCACTAGTAGCCTTTACTAGAGGACATAATGAGCAGTTTTTTTTTTTATTTAGATCAAGTACTTTAAACATTTTATAAAGGCTTTTTTCTTTAAAAGAAACTACATCAGTGACTGCAATGTTATTAATAATTCAGAACTTTGCATGGGAAATGAAAAAAGACAGGCAATGCATTAGTTGTGTTTACATTTTGCTGATCAATGAGTTTTCATGTGAAATGCTTTCTCATCAACTGACAAAAATGCTAATGTCTGAAGTATCTATGTGACACATCCACTCGATTCACTTAGGGAATGATATGAAATCAATTTAATTATGCCCCTTAGAAGCATAATTAAACTGGTATTTGTTCTATGTATGCTAATACAAAGTATATGCATTTTAATTAGGGCTGTCAAGCAATTAAAAAATTAATCGCAATTAAAAAATTTAATCACGATTAATCGCACTTTTAAACAATAATAGAATACCATTTATTTAAATATTTTTGGATATTTTCTACATTTTCAAATATATTGATTTCAATTACAACACAGAATCAAAGTGTACAGTGCTCACTTTATATTTATTTTTTATTACAAGTATTTGCATTGTAAGAAAACAAAAGAAATAGTATTTTTCAATTCACCTAATACAAGTACTATAGTGCAATCTCTTTATCATGAAAGTTGAACTTACAAATGTAGAATTATGTACAAAATAAACTGCATTCAAAAATAAAACAATGTCAAATTTTAGAGCCTGCAAGTCCACCCAGTCCTACTTCTTGTTCAGCCAATCGCTCAGACAAACAAGTTTGTTTACATTTGCAGGAGATAATGCTGCCCGCTTCTTGTTTGCAATGTCACCTGATAGGGAGAACAGGTGTTCACATGGCACTGTTGTACCAGTGTCACAATTTATGTGCCAGATGCACTAAAGATTCATGTCCCTTCATGCTTCAAACATCATTCCAGGGGGCATGCATCCATGCTGATGACGGGTTCTGCTCGATAACAATCCAAAGCAGTGCGGACTGATGTATGTTCATTTCATCCTCTGAGTCAGATGCCACCAGCCAAAGGTTGATTTTATTTTTTGGTGGTTCGGGTTCTGTAGAGCAGAGCAGGGGACATACAATTCTCCCCCAAGGAGTTCAGTCACAAATTTAATTAACGCATTATTTTTTTGAACAAGCGTCATCCGCATGGAAGCATGTTCTCTGGAATGGTCATTGAAGCATGAAGGGGCCCACAAACATTTAGCATATCTGGCACGTAAATACCTTGCAATGCCAGCTACAAAAGTGCCATCTAAATGCCTGTTCTCACTTTCTGGTGACATTGTAAATAAGAAGAGGGCAGCATTATCTCCTGTAAATGTCAATAAACTTGTTTGTCTTAGCAATTGGCGGAACAAGAAGTAGGACTGAGTGGACTTGTAGGCTCTGAAGTGTTACATTGTTTTGTTTTTGAGTGCAGTTATGTACCCCCCCTCCAAAAAAAAAAGAAATCTACATTTGTAAATTGCACTTTCACGATAAAGAGATTGCATGGCAGTACTTATATGAGGTGAATTGAAAAATACTATTTCTTTTGTTTATCATTTTTACAGTGAAAATATTTGTAATAAAAAATAATATACACTTTGATTTCAATTACAAAACAGAATACAATATATATGAAAATGTAGAAAAACATCCAAAATATTTGATAAATTTCAATTGATATTCTATTGTTTAATGGTGCAATTAAAACTGTGATTAGTCACGATTAATTTTTTTGAGTTAATCGCGTGAATTAACTACGATTAATCGACAGCCCTAATTTTAATTTGTTTTTATCCTGTTCCCTCCCTTACAATCTTCCCAATTTACCTTTACATACTTGGAGTTAAGAACACAGGATGTTGTCCTTTGTTTAAATCATTCTGCAGTTCTATCTGTGAGTTGGCTATCGGGCACTGCTATGACTGTATTGCTCTCTCTCACTTTTAGACTGCAGTAGCTCAACTGGCACTGAGTGGAGTTATACCTTTACATTGACGTAAGCAAGATCAGAATCTGACCCTGAGTACATCACTTCTGAGTTTTCTGATCTCCACTCATGGTCCTTAGTAAAGGTGAGGGAGAAGCAGATGTTGGAGTAGTGCAGATCACCCTCAGAACTGCAGTTAATTTTGACCAGAGACAGTTTATAAAATATTCTAACTAACATTGGCAACTGTGAATCAGTAGGGACTTTAAGAAAACAAAATTTCTCTGGCATCATATACTTAGCAGAATCCTTCTTTCTTCATTTGAAATCCTGTTTTGCTGCTCTGTACAGTAAGAGAAACCCTTCTGTTCCAAAAGAGGGTGGAATGTTCACTCGCCTTAATAAGTTTAGAAAATGGTTCTGGTCATTTAGGTAACTGCTGTAGGGAACTGTTGTTCTACCTATGGTTATTTATTGTTGGCCATGTAAAGACTGAATAAAGTGTGGCCTATAGCAAATGACCTCTTAGTTACCTGTCCTATTGGGATCACATGCTTGCTCAGTCATTCACATTTGAAAATGATCACCCTGCCAGACTCGAAAGGGGAGCAGTGGTGGTGTGAATGTGCTGGGGCGAAGGGTGTGTGCGTGTGTGTGTGTGTGGGTGAGTGGCAGGGGAAAATGCCATGATTTATTTACTCCCATGTATGGTGTACAAATAGTGCATCTTCTGTGCAATGCCCAGTCCAGCTTTCTGGAGGTTGTCTTCAGGCTGGGTTAGATGGGAAGCCCAAGGAGGAATGGGTTTGGGGCCAGTGGATCCCTGATTATGGAGCTCCACAGTCCATTTCCCAACCCAAGTGTGTGTGGGGGGCAGGGGCGGGGAGATTTGGAGTCACAACACTGTTGACTGCAGTTTACAGATCTTGCACTAGCATTTGCAGAGCAGCTCTGCTGTCACTCCATGCCCTGGAGAAGAATTTCTTCCTACCTCAGATCCCAGCTCCCCCCATCCATACAGAGCCAGTTGTTCTCCCTCCTTCCCCATCTACAGAGAAAGAAAACAGGTAGGATGGTCAGCTGTGAGCACCACATTTTGCTTTGGTTTCTTCATAGAATTTCACTGCACACGTTAATTTGTTTTGTTTTTTTTCATGCGCATTCAATTCTGATTATAATAATCTGAGTTTTGGCAAGAACTGACTGAACTCAGACTCTGCAATAAATGTTTGTATCACACACCAATAAAAATCCACTAAAATGGCATTGATTATATTGGCATTCTAGATGTCATCAGTTTAGAATCCTCAGATGATGCATAAATTAGAGAACTGATATTGAAAATTAAATATACTATGAGAGATGTTAAATTTAATAGAAATACTTCTGTTTGAATACATCTTTATTTTACCTCCTAAGTAAAAGGTAGAAAAAGATAGATCAATAATTCATTACTGGTATCTTCAGTATAACATTTTGTAAATTGCCTTTGTTGATCTGGGCAACATATGAGGAGTCCGATCAGATTAAGTGCAGTGAATTAGATGCTTCTAGTTCAAATCATAGTGAACTTTATTTTACATTATAATAAAATGAAAAGATTGACCCAATTGGCAGTTCTGTATTTAAAAAGGGTTCTACAGTGGAATAAGCAGACAAGTGAGACAGAAATAAATTACTCTCTAACTGACAAGTGGCCTTTATACTAATAGCAAGTAATTTAACATTTTTATATCAGTAGTTTACCTAGTAGGAGAATTGGTAGAAGTTTAACATTGTAAATTAACTTATTTATAATTAATTAATATAGTTCTACCTTTTTTATTCTTATGGATTTTGTTGTGATAAAACTTCTTCTGAATGTCTTTCACCTGGCACTGCTGTTGCTGCTGATTGCTGTATTCTAGTTCACACCATATGGTCAGTGATGGATGAGTTGTCAAACACATCAGAGCCTTCTAACTGGCTGTCAAAGTAGTTAGTTATAAACTTGTTTGAGTAGTGCTGACCTGCAAGGACAGAAGACCTCAGCCATCAAAACCTAAGTACAGTTTTAAGGAAAAAAAGAAATGGGGTCCCGTTCTAAGTAAAGAAAGTCATTCTAAAAAGGTCAAGTTCTTGATTACACCTAGTCAAATAATATATTCAAGGAATTTTGTGATGTTTTTCAAATTGATAGTTTCCTTCCACTATTATTCAGTCATCTTATACACCCCAATTCAGCAAGGTATTCAACCACAAGTCTAACTTGAAGCATGTGATTAGTCCTACTAACGTCCATGTGACTACTCATGGGCTTCTAGTTAGGCATGTGTTTAAATATCCTGTTGAATTAGGCCCCGAGAAAGGCAAAGTAAATCACAATTATATTAGTCAGAGAATGTATTTGATGAGTTTTTTGACTCTTTAAATAGGATAGTCAACAACTGTTTCTTTTTTCATCAGTTTCAATACTGCTATTCCAAGCAGCATTAACTTGTGATTGGCAGAAATTTATACCATGGCATGGCAAATTTTAAATGTTTCCGTAGATGTTTAACCATACAAGCACCAGCTATAAATATTGGGGTGTGTAGCATTCATCTCATTCTTCAAGGGTACAGGAAAAGTTTGCTATATTTTCATATATATCAGGACTTCTGTATATCATACTATGTACCACAGATGCTTCTATAGGCATAGGGGTGTAGTGCTGTCCCTCTTCCCAGCACAGTGCCTTTGGTGATTCTAGCCATGGCAACAGAAATAGGGCTTTTTCTTGACTAAGAGATACAGGAACGGGTTCTAACTAGCATGATGGGTATTAATAATAAGTAGCTCTTATGTCGTGCTTTTCATCTCTACAGCTTAAAGTCCTTTGCTTAAAGAGGCTAAATATCTCCATTTTACAAATTGAGAAACGAAGGCACATGTGATAAAGAGACTTGCTCGAGGTCACACAAAAGGTTGATGGAAGAGCTAGGAATAGAATTTAGGTCTCCAGATTCTCACATCATTATTCCTCACGTGACCATACAGCCTCCGCTCGATGCAACTTATTTGGCAAAGTAAAGTCCGTTCTTTAGCCTTTTCTGTGCCTATTTCTTTCTTTTTACCAGAGGAACATATGGCTCTTTGCAATGTAAGTGGCTCAGGCTCTCACATATTTGATATTACAGCTAACTTTCTAATTGTGGAACATCGGCAATATTCTGAAATCACATGAATGCCTTGTCTTTCTGTATTACAATCTAAGTTCAGGAGACCTGCAGACAAATGGTTATGGAAAAAGACCTTTGTGGCATAGGAATCCCTTTGGCATTTATTGAATGAGCACAGAAGTACCTAGGCATAAAGTAAGAAAAGCGTCTTTTAATTTTTTAACTTGATTGACTTAAAACCTAATGAGGTGAATTTAATATATTTGGCTACTGGCAACAGCATTTAAATGAAGCACATAATTTGTTAAATACTAACAAATATGCTTCAGGCTGTAAAGCTAATACAATTTTTTGCTTCACTGGTAGCCTTGGAGGTTTTAGATTTTCCCCTACTCAAACTTCAACTTTTGCTGTAAGCAGGCCACAATGGCAGATTTCATCAAGGTTTTCTAATTTATCATTTTCTAAAATACACAATTTTAATTTCTTTTTGCATGTTGGCCACTTTTTTTCAGCTAATCCCTGGGTTCTATCTGTCTCTGCTATTTCTAATGCAGCTATCAGTCTAGGACCTTAGCTAAGAGCTATGGCCTCAAGCCCCATTGTGCAGTCCTCTCTCATGCAAACTTCCCATTGAATTCAACACAACCCTGATACACTTTAACCATTTATACTGTTGACATTTTTGCATTCCATTCAGCTTGGACAATGAAAGTTAAGGAGTCAGTTTCAGTAAGTTTCACTGTCCAGTTGTCATTCACTCTGACACAATGCTATCGTCTTTAGCTTTTTAACAGTTTTCATTGAAAATAATTTTTCAAATGTCATGAAAATATTTTTGTTTATATTGGGTTTTTCAAAACACCTAACACTCTGCAATTCAGCAGGTGCGAGGGAGGAGTACTATCAAAACCGTACCGCAGAATCTTAGGGCTTGTCTACACTACCACTTAAGTCGATGTAAAGTACCTCACTCAGAGGTGTGAAAAAACCACCCTCCCTGAGCGACATAAGTTACTTCGACTTAAAGTGGCGTCTACACCGCACTATGTAGGTGGGAGATGCTCTCCCACTGACACAGCTTCCGCCTCTTATTGAGGTGGAGTAATTACCGTACATTGACTGGAGAGTGCTCTCCCATCAACATAGCCTTCACCAGATGCACTACATAAGCTTAGTTGATTGATGTAGTGCTCTAGTGAAGACAAATCCTAAGATGCTCTGTTGCTGCTGCTCCAAACTGCTGTTCATGCATATCCTGTAGAAATATCACATGCAACTGGATTACTTCCCAGTGCCCCTTTTGGATGGTGTTCTTCTCTGATCACAGACAGGACACATGATATTTTATGGTGTAAGCAGACCCTGGAAATAGCAATATGTATGATTCATTTTTTAGGAGTGTTTTATGAAGATTGGTTTTGTTTTTTGTTTTTTTTACAAATTGCATGATTCATAGTGCTCCAGACAACTCACTTTAATCATACTAAATAAATAAAATTGTAGTATGAGGAAGGGTGAGGGTGGATTTTATTTTTCAGGGGGTTGAGGGATTTTCTTTTCCTGTTAAATATTAGTATCTATTTATAAGGACTGTAAGGTGCATAGAGTTTTTCACATGCACTTTTAATACGTTGAAGTAAACAACTAGTATAAGAAAAAATTGAAACTCATTAAAATGTTTGTGCATCTGTGGGTATCTTGATAGTTGTTATTAAGAAGCAGGACTTGTTCACATGCACTGATAGTGAATGACCATTGAAACACTGTCTCCAGTGAATATGTGCTTGGTTTAAAAAAAAATGTTTTTTTTTCAAATTTTGACCAGTTCATATGAATTTCACAAACATTTTTGCAGACAACATTTTGCCAGGGAAAAATGGAAAATCCCATATTGTTCCAGCCAATACAAATGAAAAGACATTGACATACAAGACATCAACAATTATAACTTTATTCTCTCTCAAATACACAGAATAAACTGTTCTTTCAAGACCCTTTAAATACATTCTTTGACTTCTGCCATGGAAGCACCACTGCACAATGGGAGCCCTAAGTTAAAAGGATGCCATCAGGTAGGCAGTTTTGGCTCAGTTGGCATTTTGTATATCTCTACAGAGCCAGGATCTCGTTGATCCCTCTGCTATGCCTATGTGTTCTCTCCTTTCCAAGCTTCTGATAGAAAGCCCATGGACGTCAATGGGACTTTTTCAATCAGCATCAAAGGGATTTGGATCAGGCACCAAGGAGGCAGTGCAGATCAGAAGCTAATGCTGATCTGAGCTGCATTCACTTCCTCACTTTTGTGCAAACACCTGTCTTAAGGGCTTGTCTACACTGGCAATATTAAAGCGCTGCCGCATCTCCCAGCACTCTAAAAAACCCACCTCCACGAGGGGCATAGCTACTACTACTGGAAGCGCGGCTCCCAGTGCTGATGCACTGAAACTTTACAGCGCTGAAACTTGCTGCACTCAGGGCGGTGTTTTTTCACACGGTGTTTAATTTCAGAGTGGAACGTGCCATGTGTGGTTTCGCCTCTCAGGCAGACCCTGAACCTGAAGGGGGGCCCAGTCTCTGACCTCTGGGGAGGAGGGGAGCATACAATGTTGCATTCATACTCCCACTTCTGACAATTCTGACTCCTGTCCCTAGAATTTCCTCTCCTTTCCCGTCTTCACACCATACAGCAGAAAGAAGTGGCTGGTCCTTTAATATTTAGTTTCATGTTAGTCTACTCTCTAGTGGATGTTTGTTGCCATGAAAGTGAATGTATTCATGACATGCTCGTGCACACAGAGCATTCAGCTATTCTTTCAGAATTTTGTTTGATTAGGAAATAAAGACTAGAGGCTTTAAATCCCCTGTGAGGTGTATATTAGGGAAGCAGGAATGGGGCAGAAAGTGCTACCAGTGGGGATGAGGTGGGTGAGTGGATTGGGGGTGCTGGGGAAATGGTGCCCTGCACCCAGAATATCTGCTGCATCATTCCAAAATATTTAAGGCCAAGGCTAGGAATTGCATCAATGTTTGGACAAACCAATTTGAATTAAAAATAGTGAACAAAAATGTAAGAGAAACACTAAGATTTCCCAGAGAGATTTAAATAGCAGTTACAGGGAACTTGAAGTGAAGCCAAACACTTCATAATGGCATGTTAGCAGTTTCGAGTTTTTCAATAATTAAAATAAGCAATGAGTCAATTTTGGAAACAGAATCCTGCTATTTTCTGGGTGGAATAAAATCTCTCTTCCTTTCAATCCCTAGATCTCTCATGACCTTCCTATAGCACAAACATTCAGCTCCAGGCAGAATTTTGCAGAACAAAGTTCCCATAATCATATTCTGTCCTCTTGCAGGCTGAAGAAAAATCGGATTTTTAGTAAAACATTTCCTGGAGAAATGTGCGTAGTGATGGTCTCAGACCTCCCTCCCATCCTCTCACCTTTTCCCCTGACAACAAATGACTTTTCCTTGGGCAACACATAAATGTGCATTTCATAAAGCCTTGCTATAGTTCTCAGTTGGAGTGGAGCTGGAGAGGAAACCACCTGGTCAGTATTTCGAATGACATGAACTTTTTTGAATTGCTGCTGTAATGTAGGTTCTGTCCAACTGTTAAATTTTATCATCTAACATGCCTCTTTGCTAACAACAACAGATTAAATAAAAAGCACAAATGATTTTAAAAAAATCAATATACAGAGAGATTTGAAGGAAACCCCAGAGAGGAACTGAAGGATTGACAGAGAAACTGCAAATAGAAGATTAAACACTGCTTCAGAGCTTTGCACAAACATTTCTTGTGAACCCAAAGTGCACCCTGAATTTTGGTTGTGAAAGCAACGCAGGACTTGGGCTTATGTACAGTGTATTACTTCTGATGCCATTTGTTAATGGTAAACTCTCAAAACTGTTGCAGATATGCAACCAGATCAGAAAATGGGTAAGAGCATAGGGAAGGACAAGATTGATGTTTGGCTGAGTAATGAAAATGGATCACGAGTTGCTTGAGTACTGGTTAATAAAAGCATTGCTAAAGACTAGTATTTGCCCAGTAAGTAAATGGGAAACTCAGCCTGTAACTGTAGCAATTTGAAGATATTACATTTCATAGCGGCAAACTCATTAGAAAAACTGAGTTGGTATTGTCCAACCCTGCAGCCCCTGTTCCATAACTCCTTTGAACAGAGCTATGGGTTCAGATTAAACAAGAACAGGCCAATGCTCAAAATTTATTGGAAATGTATGTGATATTGAAAAGGTAAAAACAAACAAACAAACAAAAACACTGACAATTTTTGTTTTTTTGGCTTTATTAGTGTGGGATCCTTGACTGTGAAATACACTTTCTGCTTTAGCTGGGAATTCAGGTCAGCCCTGCAAGGTCTAGTTCTCCCAAGGGTCATTTTGGCAGCTGGGAAGAGCTGGATCATAGACACCCTTTGTCCAAGCCTCCTTTTCCTCCTTTTGTATCAACAAAACCATTTCTCCTCCATATTTATAGCGCAATAGAAAATAATGCCACTAAGTGAATTAAATAACAATAGGGATATGCATACAGATTGCTGCTGAATTTAATAATAGCTAAACCCCTTTATTCTAACTGAATATTAACCTTCTGAGTCATATCGTTTCCTTCCAAGGAAAGCTCCACAGCAGGAGACTAAAGAGGAAGGAGGTGAGAGATGCCCTGCCAGGGTCCCCTTGCAGATCTTTTTCTTCACTGTCCCTCTTGTATAAGACTGCATCCTCTAGAACAGGGATCGGCAACCTTTCAGGAGTGGTGTGCCGAGTCTTCATTTATTCACTTTAAGGTTTCGCATGCCGGTAATACATTTTAACGTTTTTTAGAAAGTCTCTCTCTATATTATATAACTAAACTATTGTTGTATGTAAAGTAAACAAGGTTTCCAAAATGTTTAAGAAGCTTCATTTAAAATTAAATTAAAATACTGATCTTACACCGCCAGCCTGCTCAGCCCACTGCCAGCCTGGGGTTCTGTTCACCTAGGCTGGCAGCGGGCTGAGCGGGGCTGGCAGCCGGGACCCCAGACCTGGGGGCGGGGGGGGGG